>NC_141535.1:160605576-160926538 GCF_021556685.1 Rattus norvegicus
TTAATGTGGAGAGACTGGCTCAGCATATAGGACAAAAACACCTTATAGTATGAGGGTTCAAGGTTCAAAGCCTCAGTATGACCTTCCCATACACCCTCATCCCATGTGACAATATTCCGTTTCTTACCAATCAGTTCCCTTACTTTAATTTTTGATACCTTCGGAAACTAGAGTTTGAATTTTCATACAATGAAAGCTCTGGCTTGATCTTTCACACCATGAACTCTGTGGCTCCTGGGGATCTGAATCCATGGCACATCTAGAAATCTGTAACTTGTTTTTGTTCATCTAGACCAGGTAAAGCAATTCACTGTTCATTCTTTTTCTCTACTCTACGTTTAAATATAACAAGTTTGTTAATTTTATGTCTGTGGTTATTTCATCCAGAAATACTGGAAGCAACCAGCTTGGAGCATTGTTTTACCTACTTTTTCATGAATCGCCAAATGTTTTACACAGAGTTACTAAATTCCTACTAAATGCAGCAAGCCTTTCTGACATTTCTAACATAGGTTTTCAGTATTTTCCATATCTCTAGGGGAGTCTTCAGTAACTATAGGTGTTGATTGTTGTGTTTTATAAAAAGGAAAAGGAAGCCAGTGATACGTTTGTTGGAGAAACGTATGGCACAGGGTGTGTTTGTTTCCGGGTGTCCCTCTGCAGGTCCATGTGGAAGCATCTCTTCACCCTGAAGTACCAGAGAACAGAGTTTATTTAGGGTATGTGGAGGAGAGTTGGGAAGGGAGGGAAGGAGGGAGGGAGGGAGGGAGAGAGAGAGAGAGTAGTCAGAGGAGTAGAAGCCCACCATGTCATGTGAGAGAAAGGACAGAGAGGAAGAAAGGAAGAGAGGAAGAGAGTGGGGAGGGGGCAAGCAGCCCCTTTCAAAGTGAATCAGGCATACCTATCTGTTAACAGATAACTCTGGGGCAGAGCCTAGAAGAAATGCTAACATTGATGAATTGCAAAGCCTCCTTGAGAATCTTAACAAATTTGTCTTTAAAATTCTTTTTCCCCAAAACCTTTCCTGGTACCAAAGTCTGTATTTGCCAAGGTCCTGCAGAACTTTCAACTCTTAACTCACATTAAAAACACATGTCATCTTCAGAACCAACAACACTGTCCCCTCTAAATGTAAGCAGCAGGTGGTTTATACAGGATTTGTGTCAGGAGATTGTGATTTGCTGTCTAGATATTAGCTAGTTATTTACATCCATAGCAGTCAGTAATTCCTGAGATTTTCCTAAGAGAAAAGCCTATAATGATGATTGTTGAGGTCTGGAAATCACCTAAAAAGCTATGCAGATACCGATCTCAGTCAAATAGGAGTGATTTGTTATTGTGCTCCATATCCCAAGACTGATTGATCAGGGACATGAATCAGACTGGGAAGCTAACTGTGACATTGAGTTAAGACTCTATAGGACTTGTTAAGCCTGACATCTCCAAATATCTGTGTCAACTTATTCCACCAGTCAGGACTTAGGTATAGGGGACTTTCTTAAGAACATGTCCTTGTAGTATGCTTATCCTGCTCCCTTCGCTAAGGGTAGTCAACTGTGGCAGGGGTCTTGCCTTGTCTAACATTTATGTCTTAACTTGTCAACTAGGATGGGCGTTGTTTAACCTCCATTTCTTAACTTGTCAACCAGGATGTTTGTTATCCATATATACCACATATATGTATTTTTCTTTCAAGTAGAATGCCAGCGCCCAGGGAAATCTTCTTAACTTAAACTTTTCTCAACTCATAATCAAAATGTCTTATTTCAAATAGTTTGCTTTATTGGTATAGAGGGCTCTCTTGTATGTGGGGTCCCTTCTAGAGGCAGTTTATAGAAACAAGTATCATAAAAATCTTACACACGGGTGCAGAAAGTGCTGCTGGATGGTTGTTTCAGGTCCAAGATTGTGGGAAAATAAACAAAGCTGTTTTACTGATTTCTCATGTGAATACTTTCCAAGGTTACAGAATATAACAAAATATGTAATAAACCTGGGCATGAGAAATATTTCTAGTAACAGCAGAAACATATGAAAAAGTTTCCTTATAATATTAGTAGGAAAACAAAATGACAGGGTAGCCAGATAACAGTTACCTAGGCCTGAACATTTTACCTCGGCCTTATCATTTTCTTAGATCTTAATATTCCATCTCGACCTTATTATTTGACCTAAATATTAACAATGATTAAATCAATAAGTTTGGAAATTTTCTCACGGTTAGTACTCTTCAGGTAGGTGATTATTAAAATTATTGACCAAAAGTTTAAAAACACCAGTCAATATACTTGTTCCACTGTGACTAACACAAAAGCCATTCTACTCTAAATGCATCTTAATAATTCCCTCTTTTATTCCCTTTCCATGGACTGCCTAGAGAACCATATTCCTACTATCTCTTCTCTCTAAGAGCTAACTGTATTTAAATTACCCAGTTTTAACTTGCAATAAATACACAGATCTGTTTGTTAATGGCAATGCTTTGTAGAAAGCTTCAACTTCTTGTTGTTTCAAAAAAAAAGAAAAAGAAAGAAAAAAAGAAAGAAAGAAAGAAAAATTCCAGCAATCAGAATTTACGAAATGAAAACTGAAAAGCCAGATGCTGGTGTCAAATCTGTTAGCTCAGAGAGGCAGGGAAAGCACTCAGAAGATCATCCTACTAACTTTACTAATATCCCAGAAGGAAAAGTACCTTTCTCCTTTTCCACAATATCTTAAATACCTTCCTTTGCAAGGTCCCTCCTTTTTGTTTACTTATGTTCACTCCCTGTCAACAGGTTAAGTGCTTCACCTCTTGACTTTATTTAGCTCTTAGAGTAAAGGTGTTTGCTAAGGCTGAGCCAAATTATACATACCTGTTTACTGTAAACAGAAAGCTCTACAATTAAAGGCTGAGCCGTATCACATTTAGAAACAGATTTTTATAGTTTACAATCTTGGAGTTCACAATGTGATCAAATATCCTGTCATGCTTTCCTGGCACACTCCGTCCAGTACAGTCTGTGTGACTGGGCGAAAGCCTGGCACACTCACCCGGTCTCCTGGAGGTGTTGGCTGCACTCTTAGAAGGATACTTGCTTCACGCAATGTGGCTGCCATGTTTGGTACATCTTTTCTAGCTATCTCATTTCTACCCTGTGTACTTTTGCTCAGGGCATGTTCTGCCCTACTGGACAAAGAAAGATCACAGAAAGTGCAATAGAGGTAACCACTGACCCTATTTTGGATTTGGCCTTTCTGTGAGAAAATGTCACCATTTATCTTATGGAATAGGGACTTTTGACTGAACTATAGCAGTAAGAATTGCTTTAACAGAACCCCCTGTAAAGACATATACCCTTAAAAGTGGGGATGGTTAGACAGGAAATAATTCCATTTGCTCATTCTTATGAGTTTCCTTCATAAGACCCTGAAATCTCTAAAAAGAGTGGGCTTTGTGGCATTCCTAAGAGATTTGTGGATGGCAGATGGCAATGGCTTATAACAGGGAAATGGTGGTTTCCCCCCGTAAACAAGATGGGGCCACAGTGTGCTTCCCTTGATTCCTTGCCATATATAGGTGTTTATGATGAGTCTGGGAATCGATGGATCAATCACAATGGAAAAAATATCATATTATTCCCTCCCATTTATAGAGAAATTGGGATAATCATGACCTTCGTGGTGTTTATAATTTAAGGAGATTAGAAATAGTATCATTACACAGTTACAAAAGCCCCTAAATAGAGTTAGTGTTAGAATTAAAAATATTAGAAGAAATTAGAAAGAAGCCCATATATGATGAATCTAATTTGTCAGCTCACAAAGTAACAAGAAGAAGGTTACTGTAAAAATTTTAGATAGTTAACTGCTGACCACAAGTACTACTGAGTGGCTTGCAACTTGGCTATTGTTTCAATCATTAGAGATAACATCAACTTCACATGTTCCTTGCACATGAATGGTTTACTGATTTCTTAGAGTTGGGTCCAATTTATGAATATCTAATAAGAACATTGTAAAACTGTTTCTGAGAACTTTTGTCCGTTCTGTTCCTGTGTATATGCAACATTGCTTTTCGCTTTGCTTTATGATTATAAAAGTTTGATGCTTGAATAGTAATATCGCATTCAGATCCAAGACCACCTTCAGTCTGTGTCTGTTTGTTATTCGCTGACTCCTTGCCCACCTGAAACCAGTCCCCTGGTTGCCCCAACGGTCTGTGGCATTTACCCCTTCCTTTTCTAAATAAAGGACTCTTTCTCCAGCATCAACAAACTATATATACATTGCATTCACAATGTTGAGTCCTTTTGTATTTGACAACCTTGGACAAAGTACTCTAGTATCTATTATCTCTTGGTGAGTCCAAAGTTCTGTACCTAAGTCACTTTCTATTATAATTTGCGTTGATCAACCTGAAACCCTTTTTTTAAAACCTTAAGACAATTTTCTTAATCCTAAACAACTCAACCTTAACACTGAGACTATAGACTCATCATCCCCATCAGAGACTTAAGAAGGATCAATATTATCTAAATATATAAGAAGTACAGAGCAGCTTCCAAGAATATAGAAATGACAGAGACTGCTGCCGTCCTCTGCAATGTTGGAGCATCCAATTCTTCTGGCTACTGGCCTGGATATCTGACAGGCTTGTTTGTGAAACAGGATTTATGATGGACTTCTCTACTTTGATCTAGCAGGGTTCTACTTTCTTCGTGTTCTGCTTGTCCACAGCTTGGAGAGCACATAGTCAGCAGTTGAGGCAAGGGCAGTTTCTTGTCCATTGGAAGCTTTGCCACTTTTGAAGCAAATTCCATAAGGAGATTCTTGGATGTTCATATTCTTCTTTGAAGTAGAAAGGGGTTGCTGCCAGGAGCTAACAGGTCTCATTTTCAAAAATAAAATCTTAAATTAATAAATGATCTTTAAATGCCATATGCTACAAATCTCTGATGTTTTTGAAAAGAGTCTATCTCATTATTTTTAAATAGGCAAATGTTGCTGGTCTCTAGCTATTTACCATCTGATTAACTTAGAAAACATCCGTGAGTAACTAAACTAGTACCTAATAAAACCACAAGCTTGATCAACTATTAAATTGCATTTTAATTATCCTACACAGTTTGTTATAGTAGCTTTCAAAAGAACTAAAACTTCACATTGCATTCTCATGAATTACATTGATACAATACCTTAAAAGAAACTGTTATATAGTAGGTCATAACCAAGATATAGCCTTTTCATCTAAATAAAAAGAAAATAAAGTAATTCTAGTCTAGTACATCTGATTATAATAACGAAGCTGTTTCTGGCAAACTTTCCACAATGTCCTGCTTGGTTCCATTTGGCAGTTTGGGGGATTAAGTATTTTTGAGTTTACTATTCTACAGAATGTTCTTGTCTATCTCATTTGAACTCAATTTGAATATTCTGAGAAGTTTGTCGTCCTAAGCTGATTTTTAGGTGGTCTTTTTCAGTTTAGTTGCCATCTTGGCTAGGTAAAACATAGCATCAACCCAGAGGTTTACTCTGTAGAACCTTATGGTAGAAGAGTCATGAAGCAATTTTGCCTAGTGGTAGCCTTACAGCAAACCTGGTTGTGGGGCCACATATCTTCTGGGAAATCTAAAAATGTACTCTTAGGAATGGTAGAAAATCTAAAGTATTTTAAATGCCAAATTCTGCAGATATCAAAAAGGTTTGATGATCATTAAGTACACTCAAGGTACACAAACTTTGTTACTAGTTACTTGCTTCAGATTCAAACCTGAAAATAATACCGGAAGCTAGATTAAAGCTTATTTCCAGAGTTAGTTAATACTCTATATGACTACTAATATCACAATAGGAAGTTTATATATACATAACAATAATATTAAACATTATGAAATAATATTCATACCTTACTGCAAGTTTTAAAAACTCAAATGAAACCCAAAATATTATAAGATTAGTGGCAAGAAAATAGTTTCTAATTTTTTGTCTTTCTCTATCCTATACCAGGTGGCAAAAGAGACAAGATAGAGGTGGGCAGTAGCACTTGACCAATTTACTCTCTTGGGACTGAGAGACCAAATCTTTTAAGTTCAGACTTTCTTTAGCCAACCTTGCCCTGATAAAATTTCAGGGCTCTTCTCATGTAAACCATCCTGCATGGTGTTCGTTGGGTGCTGAAAACCAAGTTCGAGGTTGAATAAAAACCCTTATGGAATTTCATCAGATTCAGCTCCTGCTTGGCATTTTGGGCCTCACCAACACTTCCTTAACACTACAGCACATTTGTTACTGGTGATCTCTAATTGTTCTTCAGATGTTTCACTTGTCCAGTGCTCTCTAGTTTCCTTAGTTGGATGCTTTATTGTCTCGGGAAGATAAAAGCAAAATTTTTCCCCAAACCTAACGCTGGGTATTCTCCTTTTTGGCAGGTTATATCTTTTCTTGGTCAAATACTTTTGGCAATGGAAAAAGTATTATTATCTTCAAATTGAAATTTGAAAAAAAATTCTTTGACATTTTGAAACTAAAAATACCTTTTTGATGTATTTACTTTTAGATCACAAAGGACATTAACTTTCAATTCCATCCTGTCTTTTGCAAGCAGCTTTTAAATTTAAATCCCTGTAACTTTTGTATGCCTGCCTCTGCCTCCCAAATGTTGGGATCAATGGCACATGACTCCCAAGTGATAGGATTAATGGTGTGAACCACCACTACTTTGTTAACTCCTTGTCAACTGGTTGATTGCTCTGCCTTCTGAGCTAGCATTGACTCTATCTAGTTCATAGATTAAAGGTATGAATCACATCACAAGTACTTATTTAAAGTAGGCAGAAAGATCTAGAATCAAAGGCTGAGCCATACCACAATTAGAAACAGATTTTTACAGTTCCCAATTTGGGGGTTCAGAATATGGTCAAATAACTTGCAACAATGTCTCCAATTATAATAAAAACGCTTTCTGTTACATTTATCCTTTCTTCACAGCTTGAATGCAAAAGTTATGTTGCAGCTTTACTGACTTGGTTCAGGATCCCTGGCATGAAATCCAACATTCTATATTTCTCAGTGCTACTAGGTGATGCCACTGTCAGGCTCTACAAAACCCTTTCGGGCTTCAAAATTCTCATTTTCTTACTGCCTAATTTTTCTCAAAGGCAATGAAAAGGTATGGGAGCATGTAGAAATCTGATCCCCACATGGTAGTACTGAAAACTGTTAGGGCTTTAAAGAATGATGAGATTTTTAAATTACTTCCTTTTATGCAAATAGCTTTATGTTCTCAAAGAGCTTGAGTTCCCACCCTTAGTAGATTGCTGGCACCTTGATACAAGCTACAGAAACCTGGAGGGGGAAAGCTCAATTGAGGTGTTGTCTCCATCAGATTGGCATACAGTTATGCCTGTGGAGAATTTTCTTACTTAAAATGTAATGTGGAATGGCCCAGACCACTGCGTGCTGAGCTGCCCCCAGTAATCCTGAATTATATCAGAAAGCAATTTGAGAAAGGATTGGAAAGATATCCAGAAATCTGCATTCCACTGCGGTGTCTGCTTTCAGTTCTTCCCTGTAGGTTACTAAATGTGTTCGCTACTTGATGGTCTATAACCTAAAATACAAATAAACCCCCTTCATCCCCAAGTTGGTTTTGGTCATGGCACTTATTGAAGTAATAGAAATCAGACTAATACAGTTCACTTCCTTTCATCTTTGGCTATATATTATGATATTCTTACCAGAAACTACAGGTTAGTGCAGTGAAAAGAGCACTGTAGATAAGATTCCCTTCTAGGAAAAATAAATAAATAAATGTCCTTTATTTTTTCTTAATTTTTTGCATTTATCTATTTTTTATTTTGTTTTTATTTTTTATTAGATATATTTCTTTACTTACATTTCAAATGATATTCTCCTTCCCAGTTTCCTGTACATAAACCCCCATCTTCAATACCTCTCCCATATGGGTATTCCCCACATGCACCTCCCTTACCTCCCCCCACTGAGATTCTCCTGCACTGGGGGGTCCAACCTTGGCAGGACCAAGGGTTTCACCTTCCACTCGTGCCCCAACAAGGCTATTCTCTACATATGCACTTGGAGCCCTAGGTCAATCCATGTATAGTCTTTAGGTAGTGGTTTAGTCCCTGGGAGTTCTGGTTGGTTGGCATTGTTGTTCACATGGGGTTGCAAGCTCCTTCAGCTCTTTCAATCCTTCCTCTAATTCCCCCCAAGGGGGTGCTGTTCTCAGTTCACTGTTTTGCTGCTAGAATTGACCTCTGTATTTGTCATGCTCTGGATGTATCTCTCAGGAGAGATCAATATCCGGTCCCTTTCAGTCTGCACTTTTTAGCTTCATTAATCTTATCTAGTTTGGTGGCTATATATATATATATGTATATATATATATATATATATATATGTATATATATATATATATATATATATATATATATATGGACCACATGTGGGTCAGGCTCTGAAGGTCTGTTCCTTCAGATGCGTCTCTAAACTTTGTTTCCATATACCTCCTATGGATACTTTCCCCCCTTTTAAGAAGGAGTGAAGCATCTACATTTTAGTCATCCTTCTTCTTGAGCTTCCTGTGGTGTGTAGATTGCATCTTGGTTAATTCGAGCTTTTGGGCTAATATCCACTTATCAATGAGTGCATACCAAGTGTGTTTTTCTGTGATTAGGTTACCTCACTCAGGATTATATTTTCTGGTTCATTCCATTTGCCTATGAATTTCATGAAGTCATTGTTTTTGATAGCTGAGTAGTACTCCATTGTGTAGATGTACCACATTTTTTGAATCCATTCCTCTCTTGAAGAGCATCTAGGTTTTTTTCAGCCTCTGGCTATTATAAATAAGGCTGCACTGAACATAGTGGAGCATGTGTTTTTGTTGTATATTGGAGCATCTTTTGGGTATATGCCCAGGAGAGGTAAAGTTGGGTCCTCAGGTAGTGGAATGTCCAATTTTCTGAGGAACCTCCAGACTGATTTTGAGAGTGGTTGTGCCAGTTTGCAATCCCACCAACAATGGAGGAGTGTCCCTCTTTCTCCACATCCTCACCAGCATCTGCTGTCACCTGAGTTTTTATCTTAGTCATTCTGACTAGCGTGAGGTAGAAAAATATAAATTATATAGTCTCAGATATAGAACATTAGAAATAGTTAAAAATAAAGCCTACACTCTAAGATAAGTCATATCCTTATTTCCTTTGCTCCTTTGAAGTACAACATTGTAATGTTTTATTATGTGATTTTGATACCAAATGATGTCTACTCAATGTAGATAATTAATATAACCTTATCTACTGTCTTGGTATAAAAATTAATATCTAATTAAAATGAAATAATTAAGAAGAGGTGAGTAAATGAAAACTATCTATTTGTTGTCTTCTGTAAATATTTATTAAAGAATGCTAATGGACAATGAAGTCAACCAAAGTATTTTAAAATTGTATTTGTTTTTAATAACATGAGATTCTACAGTTAATTTTTTTTTCCCGGAGCTGGGGACCGAACCCAGGGCCTTGCGCTTCCTAGGTAAGGGCTCTACCACTGAGCTAAATCCCCAGCCCCCCTACAGTTAATTTTTACTCTGCTGGAAATGACCCCAGATAGATAGAATCAAGTAAAAGACTTTTTAATTCATGTTTGCCATTGAAAGCACGTGTAAGTGTCCCTAAACTAGTGGAACAGGGTTTTTGATTATTTGGGATTTTTTATTGTCTTATTGACTGATTAATTGGTTGGTTGTTTGGTTGGTTGGCTGATTGATTGCCTAATTCACAACTCTTTGAACAAAACAATAAGAAGGGATATGTGTATTTAAACATATAACACATAATCTATAACATGAGTGACTCCTAGCCAAGTATGAAACCTAAGAGTAATGTAGTAAATAGGAGATGGCATGCTGTTTATTGTGATATGTAACTATCCTCTTTCGGATTTATAACACTTCTAGGAAGTTTTGTACATATTAATTACTAATATTTCAAAGTTTGCTGAATATGCTATTATTGCGATTTCATCATAATCTTTAGTGTTATTACTTCTACATAGTATACACACACACACACACACATATATATATATATATATGTATATATATATATATATATGTATATATATATATATATATATATATATATATATATATACACTATGGGTACATCTCCTGTGTACAGATAACAATGTCAATACCATTGAAAGCTAGAACAGGTCATTAGATCCTCTAGAGATAGGGTTCTCAGCTTCCTGAAATAAATTTTATGAACTGAAACTGAGTCCTCTTGAAAGCTTCACTGATCATTCAGCTGATCGCCCTATAATATTTGTGATAATTCTATTTCAGAAATATTCTTTTTCTTGGGTCTTCTTTTATCATTAAAGTTTGTGCTCATGATTAGAGGAATCTTTTGAATATTGGGAAATTGTCATTTCCCTTTGAAACTTAATAGCTCCTTGGGGTTGGTCTGGTGCAGCTATGTATCCAAATGTTAATTAAATACTGGCTCCCAAGATCTGGTTGCAGTCTCATCTAGCAGATCTCATGTACAACAAATAATATTTTATAAACTTTACTTGCCAATCTTCATTGACTGGTTAAATAAAAGTGTCTACAGCCAATTATTGGGGGAAGTAAAGGTAAGTGGGGTTTCAATTTTAAATTGCAGTGTACCATGAGAGGAGAGAGAGAGAGAGAGAGAGAGAGAGAGAGAGAGAGAGAGAGAGAGAATAATGAAAAGAAGGAGAAAGAAGATGGAGAGACCCAGGGTCTCCATAAGATAGAACTGACCTGAAGCACATGGCTGATTGAAGTGGCTCCTGAAAATGGAGTGAAGGGGGAAAAGCAGCCGGGGGAGAGTCAAATAGCAAGTAATTTAGGGAATGCAGCTGGGCAATAGGCAGTCTAGCATAGAACAATACATTAGGGGTAATTGCTCAGTAATTGGGGTGGGGTGGGCTGGTCATAATAAGAACTGATAGAGGTATTAAATATTACAACAACAACAATTTAGTGCCCAGGTCAGTAAGAAATAATACCATAGAGTAAATTAATACCATTTAAAACAAGAAATAGCGATCACTAGAGTTGACCTAAGCAAGCATAAATGCCAAATAGGATGTGATTGGATAGACTAAATCCTGAATTCAACATTCCTCAGGAATTTCATGAGATGAATTTCTGTTAACACTACCTCCCTTATATGCACCAATGGTCAACTGGCTCAGGCCAGGGCATCTATTTCCTATTTGATCCAGGAAGACTCTGCTCAGAATCCTTCTTCCCGGTGAATTATTACTTAAAATCCATTTGTTTTCCCACCAAGTTGCAGGCCTCTATGCTCAGAAGCAGATTGGCAGTTTATTCCCACAATAAACTTTTCTACTACGCACGGAGTAGTATAGTCTTTTGGTTTCATTTACACATTCATATTCAATGTTTAGACAAGGGATTGAATTTGTTTCCTAACACTCTCATTTTGCCACAAAAAAATCGCTTATAATTTCAGGACATCTGAAGCTCCCTCTAGTCAGTCATTCTGGTCTGGTAGGCAATGACATCTCTCTCTCTCTCTCTCTCTCTCTCTCTCTCTCTCTCTCTCTCTCTCTCTCTCTCTCAAACACACACACACACACACACAAACACACACACACAAATGAAATGAATGTTAAATTACAATTTAAAACAATCCATATTGCTAGCTGAATGATACAGTGTACTATTCCAAATGTTGGTTTGTATTGGTGTGTTCCTGTGGATTGTGCGTTTGTGTATACAGATTCTCACTCTTACATAGGTATGGGATCAAACTGAAGATTCTTAGGCTTAAATTTGGGTATTTTATTGACAGCCACCTACTAGACTTCTAATGATAGGGTATGACCAAATGCATTTCCTAATACATTAATTAAATATTTATGACATAATTTTTTGCCTTCCTCAAATCCTGGCTTTATTTGAGTAATTTTCCATTTATATCTTAAATTACTTTTATTTTTTACAGTCCCTGCATATGTTATTTTTAATCAAATAATTATATGCTCTTTCATCATATAATTATATGCTATTCAAAGTGTGCTGGCCTGTTTACTTACCTTTGGAGAATTTTAAGACCAGAGACAATCCATCATGGTCTTTCCCTATCTGAAGTAACAGTCATACCCTATTCACTGGAAATGCACTGCCTGAAGCAGAGATAAAGAGGTATATCTTTAATCCTGCAAGCTGTCTCTGTACAGGATCAGACAATTTTTTCTTTAACCAGTAGTCAGCATGCTTGACATCTGTCACAAAGACCTAGGCTATTTTTATTTTCCTATTGAAATCATGGTACAACATCTACCACTTTGATACTCATAGCAGGAAAGAACTGAGTGATTTTCAGTAAAAGAACTCACCATAGTCCTTTTCTCTTTTTTTCTCTTGGTACAAATATAGAATTCAAAATAAAACCTACTTCCAGTAGACATGCTGTTTGGAAATATTAGAAGTAAAAACATGTGGTTATTCTATGAACAATATGTCCTTAAGAAGCAATATATAGCTGATAGTAATATATTTATATTTGCCACAATTTTACACTTAATATATTGAGGATTATCTCCTAATTTTATCATAAAAGTATTAATAGCAGTGTAAAGTTTATAAGCATATATTCATCAGTAGCTGCCAAGTTAAAATAATAAAGTAATTATATACTTAATAAAATTTGTCATAAATTAATTACTTAAAAAGTGGCATTTTTCATGAGTATTACTCAAAAGATGATAGAAGAAAACATTGTGAAGTTTTAAATAATAAAAGTAGGACAAATGTATCTATTAGCCTAATGAAGCCTTGGGACAAAATCCAAAAGGAAGTTCTTAGAGACACTGAAGTATCCAATGTCCTTCACTGTGTGAGAATCTCAAAAGTCGAGTACCAACACAGAGTAAGCTGCATTCTCAGAAAAGATTGGCAGAGAATGAAAATTGAAAAGAAACTTTTAACAGAGAATGACTGGCTGATTAGAACGTTAGTCCTGCGGAGAGATAAGATTGTTTTATCCACAGACTTATCTTAAGCTAATTCTAACTTTAAAACGGCCATTCCTTCTCCAACTCTATATCAGAACCAACATTTTGTGACTAATAGATAAAATACCTAGAATTAAGTTAAACAACTACTAGCTTCTACCACTCCAAAAGCTAAGAATTTCATCAGATCGCATCCTGGGACTATAGAGGAGCCTTGCCATTCTCACTGTACCTGCCTCTGGGGTGGACTCATTTTTGTATTTTAAACTTGCCTGGATTTCTGACTTTTTGTTCTGTAAAGCTATAAAAATGTCATAAGATGCTGCCATAACATAAACTGCTATGATGTTAGAACAAGGAAATTGACGTAAGCTAAATCTATGTTCCCAGGCCACGATCGCTTAAAATGACTCCAGACTTTTCAAATACGTATATAATAACAGTTAATGAAAAAATACACTATGAATCTAAATGAAAGATAGAGGATCTGTGAGGATTCAGAGGGAATAAAAGGAAGGCGAAGGTGTTGTAAATTATAATCTAAAACCAATATAGTTAACCATGACTAAACAAACACACAAACAAAACCAAAAAACCTTAAAACAAGGAATCAATTCCTCTTTTAAATTTCTATAAATGAAGAGACACAGATATCATTTTTACACTTGATCTTAGCCAAAAGGCCGAGAAGCGATACAGATATCATTTAAAAAAAAGTACAAAAGAGGATTAAAACAACAATGAAATTAGAGAAATGATTGCAAATATAATCTGAAGGAAAATATCAATGACAAGACATGCCTTTAAAGTTAGGAATCACCTGTAAAATCTAAGTAAGAAACTATAGTAAATGTAATAAAACGATCAGTGAGGGTTTAATAGCAATTTAAATAGATAGAAAAAAGAAGCCTCTTTGATGATAACTCCATTGAAGAACAAAAAGAAAGAAGCTAAAACTAAAAACAGTGAAGTCTAAAAACAGTGAAGTCTAAAAGTCCTAAAGGTTTATAAAGACAAGTTGTTTTTGGAGTTCCCCAGGGAAAACAGGGGGAGTAAAAAGGAGTGATGCATGAAAAGACATTGTCTTAAATACTGCACATTCACACAGCTATAGGAATCTACTCCTCTTATAGGAACAAATGGCTCCTATGATTGACAGAAACAGATACTTATATAACTAATAAAATAACAATCACAGCAACAGACCAAGACTCTAGAAAGCATCACCACAGCTTGATGAATAAAGAAACATCAATTGATTTCATTTTATTGGTTATTTTTTAATTTACACTAAAAATGTTATTCCCCTTCCTGGTTTCCTGGACATAAGCACCCTAGCTCATCCCCCTCCCTTCTTCTATAAGGGTGTTCCCTTTCCCATCCACCCCCTTAACCCTCCCAACATTCTCCAGCACTGGAATTCCAACCTTGGCAAGACCAAGGCCTTCAGCATCCACTGGTACCCAAACAAGACTATTCTCTGCTACATATGCAGTTGGAGCCCTGGGTCAGTCGTGTATAGTCTTTGGGTAGTGGTTTAGTCCGTGGAAGCTCTGGTTGGTTGGCATTGTTGTTCTTATGGGGTTGCAAGCCCCTTCAGCTCTTTGAATCCTCCCTCTAATTCCCCCAAAGGGAGTCCCGTTCTCAGTTCAGTGTTTTGCTGCTAGAATTCACCTCTCTATTTGACCTGCTCTGGTTGTGTCTCTCAGGAGAGATCTATATCCAGTTCCTTTCAGCATGCACTACTTAGCTTCATCCATCTTACATAGTTTTGGTGGCTGTGTATATATACACATATGTCCACATATACATATGGACCACATGTGGGGCAGGCTCTGAATGGATCTTTTTTTCCTCTTTTAAAAAGGAGTGGAAGCATCTGCATTTTGGTCATCCTTCTTGAGTTTCCTGTGGTCTGTGGATTGCATCTTGGGTAATTTGAGCTTTTGGGTTTAATGAGTGCATACCGTGTGTGTTTTTCTATGATTGGGTTACCTCTCTCAGGATGATACTTTCTATGATATTTGCCTATGAATTTCATGAAGTCACTGTTTTTGATTGCTAAGTAGTACTCCATGGTGTAGATGTACCACATTTTTTGAATCCATTCCTTCTGTTGAAGGGCATCTGTGTTCTTTCCAGCTTCTGGCTATTATAAATAAGGCTGTGATGAACATAGTGGAGCACGTGTCTTTACTATATGTTGGGGCATCTTTTGGGTATATGCCCAGGAGAGGTATAGCTGGCTCCTCAGGTAGTGGAATGTCCAATTTTCTGAGGAATCTCCAGACTGAATTCCAGAGTGGCTGTGCCAATTTGTAATCCCACAAACAATGGAGGAGCATTCCTCATTCTCCACATCCTTGCCAGCATCTGCTGTCACCTGAGTTTTTTATCTTAGCCATTCTGACTGGTGTGAGGTGGGATCTCAGGGTTGTTTTGATTTACATTTCCCTGATGACTAAGGATGATGAACCTTTCTTTAGGTCCTTCTTAGCCATTCAATATTCCTCAGCTGTGAATTCTTTGTTTACTTCTGTACTCCATTTTTAATAGGGTTATTTGTTTCTCTGTAGTCTAACTTCTGTATTAGCCCCCTACCAGATGTAGGATTGGTAAAGATCTTTTCAAATTCTGTTGGTTGCAGTTTTGTCCTAATGACAGTGTCCTTTGCCTTACGGAACTTTGCAGTTTTATGAGGTCTCATTTGCTGATTCTTGATCTTAGAGCATAAGTCATTATTGGAGTTTTGTTCAGGAAATTTTCCCCAAATAAGAGAAAGCTTTGACATGATATGTCTATACTATTAAAAACTAATTTTCGATATTTGACAGGAAACATGCGTCAGAAATTATTTACATGTACAGATGAATAAAAAGGAAGACATTTGTTCTACTAGAGCTGTCATAAAGGAAATGATGCTGAATCTTCCTCTTAAGAATATAAAGGACGGGGCTGGGGATTTAGCTCAGTGGTAGAGCGCTTACCTAGGAAGCGCAAGGCCCTGGGTTCGGTCCCCAGCTCCGAAAAAAAAAAAAAAGGAAAAAAAAAAAAGAACCAAAAGAATATAAAGGACATTGCACAGTAACTAAAGTCATAAAGAAATCTCTCTTCATGTATATTGTCAAGAACAAAACATTTATACTTTGAAATTTTATGGATTTAATGACTTTCCTCTATATTAGCAAAGATCACTATACAAAAATTTAGATGCAATTTTCTATTTTGATACAAAGATATGATATGTGCCAAATAACTAAAGAAGCAATACTTGTTTATAAATTTTGTATCAATTCAAATTCCAGTGCTATAATTTTCAGATATTAGCTTAATCTTCATGTTAATGACGAACATATATTTTTCACCAAGACATAATTATGTTAAATATGAATGATCTAAGAGTTTTCTGCCTCTAAAGTAATGAATTTTAACCTATGTTCTTTCTGAATGACAATGTTGATACCGGTAGATATGATAGAACATGGAGAGGGGAAGTGTCAAAAGGCATGTCCTCTAGATAAAGAACTATAGCAATTCTTGATTTCTAAAAGAGGAAGGATTAGTCATCCACAGAAAGAGTTGCCTAACTGGTTATCAGTACAAAAAAGGTCAGCACTGAAGTCATATACACACGTATACACACACACGCACACGCACACGCACACGCACACACACACACACACACACTACCAAATGGACACAGCAAGTTGTAGAACATATATTTAATGTGGATGACTGTATGACTTTCTGTTTATAAGAATAAACAGAACTAAAGATAAAATTCCTGGGAATTTGGAAGGGAATTTTAGGAAGACATAAGGGCTAAAGAGAAGAGAGAGAAATGGACAAAAAGGTTAGCTTAAAATTTATAAAATTAATATTTTTAATCCTTATGTCTTATACTGACCCCTGTTCTCCTTCCTCTAACTTCAAGCCCACCATTTATTTTTATGTATCATCTATTATTTTGGGATTTTTTTCAGTTAATCATCCCTGTTAATTAGTTGCACTTACCAAGGTTATCCTTAGTAATTGTTCTATCTCAAATTCCCTATCAGATTTGTGAAATTTCTCTTCATTGTTTTCACATACAGAAATTGGAGGATTAGTTGTAAGCATATTAAAACTCTTTATTGTTCCTCTACTATAGCCAGAGAATATGCTAAGTATAATTTTACTTCCTTTAATTTTTAAGATTTGTTTCATAACCTAGGATATGCTCAGAACTTCCTTTTCCTGTTTTCTAACTGTATTATGTATCATGTTATATTGAATAGAATTCTTATACCTGACCTAATATTTGTGTTCCCAAAAAGTTGTTCAAAGTGCTTTTTTATTTATATTAATTTAAATCAGATAATTATTATATGTCCTGGTCATACCTCCATAGGACACATGTGTCTCCCCTACTTGGTTACTGTGGTGATTTGAATAAGAAATGTTCCCCATAGGCTTGAGTATTTGAACAATTGATCCATACTTGCTAGCATAATTTAGGGAGATTCAGGTGGTTCATCTTTGCTGGAGGAAGTGTATGACGACTGTAAATGGGTCCTGAGATGAAAAACCTCATGGCGCATCCAATTTGCTCACTTTGCTTGCTTTTATAGTAAAGGATATGAACTCTCAGCAACCTCTTCCTCACAACACTTATTCTTCTCTGACATCTCTCCTCACCAGGATGGATTCTGATCCCTTTGAAACAGGGAGGCAAAACAAGCTGTTTTTATTTTGTTGCCTTGGTCATGGTATTTTATATCAGCAACAGAAGAGAAATTAATAAATTAAAGTTGGACATTATTTGGATGTTAGGTCTTGCTTGTGCTGAGTAAAATCATATTCCTATGCCTCTTTTGTTTGCTTTAAGAAATTGGGCCTTGACACTTGTGTTTGATCAACTGTGTTCACTCATTTAGGCTATACAATTTGTGTCCCTACATCTGGGCCCAAAGAACATGCAAGACAGTATCTTTGTATTGTGGTTTGCCCTGGAGTTATCTGTATTTTGATGCTAATTCCACTGCCCCAAGGACATCTGCCTCTTCTCAGGACTCAGGTGACTTCACCAGAACCACCTCTCAATTGAATTTGTAAAGTACTGGTGAGGGGCAGGTACAGGATAGAAGGAGGCCTGTCATTGGAGGAGAAGGAAGGATGGGCGGGAGAGAAGTTTGAAGGAAGAGGAGGAGATGTGGAGAGAGGAAGAGACAGAGAGAGAGAGGGTGAGAAGCCGTGACACGACAAGATGGCAGGTGATGTTAAGATTCTGCTCTGTGTATTTACAGGTTGTTATTAATGTTCTCAAGAGATGGATAGTACTGGCTTTGTATGTTTAAGTGGGCAATTATATCTTACCAATTGGATCTAAGATTATTGTGTTGTGTGATCTTTTATGTGAGGGTTTGAGTGTAGGAAAGTGTGCGGCTGGGCTGTGTTTCCACCAAGATATCTAGCAGATATCTTGAGGCACCGTGGTGAGGACCCAGTGGGGTAAAAGACCAACATTACTTTTTATTTTTATATTTTTACAACAACATCTTTGGTCAATGAGAGTGAGAAACTAGTAGAGGAGATTTAAATACAATATCCACATTAGAGACAAATTTATTATTTATCCTGCAAAGCTTGAATGTACAATTGATTGACAAAATCAAGATTGTAGTATAAAGGAGTCTGTGCTCTTGAATCTGTGATAAATTTTTAATGCAGCATTAATGAGGTCATAGATGGTTAGCTTTATAAAAATAGAAAGCTCCTTAGGTAAAATCAGAGTTCTCCACGGTGAAATAATATCTATTTTTACGAAACATAATCATGAGTGAACAATAGCAATATACAAGTTTATCATATCTAACAAGCATATATCATAGTATTTCAAACAAGAACAACAATGAACTTAGTATCCACATGCTTATACAGTTGACTTTATATACATTTACAATATACAGTTAAGGTCTAAACTCATAAAATCTATGAACATTTTACCACCTGAACATTTTCCACAGCTCACTGGAAAGTCCTGAGTACCACTCTGTGTTAGAAAAGTGTCCTGTTTTAAATTTAAAATGTTCTCCATATTTTCTTGTGTTTGATTTCCTGATCCCCAAATGGTGGCACCATCTAGAAAGTTCATAGGATTTTTAGGAGGGGAAACCTTGTTGAGGAAATACGCCATGGAGGGCATTTTTTCAGAACTTTTAACCTGGCTCAATTTCCTGTTTCTCTTTGGGTTCCCTGAGTGTAAATGAAGTGTGACTAGCAAGTTTCTTGTTCCTGTGTTTGCCATTATTCTTTTCCTGCCTGTTAAAGTGGTCACTCTGACATTTGCACTCTGTATCTTGAAAGAAAATCCACAATGAGCCTTTCTCTGTAAAATTATTTGTTGTTGTTGCCATTTTTCGTTTTTTTTTCCTGTCTTCACAGCCATTTTGTTATCACAACAGAAAGCAATCGATACAGACATCATTAAGCACATTAGGTACATTTAGAAACGTTTGTCTGTAGCATCCTCCATAATTTATAATGGATTTACAACCAAACTGTAAACAATTGATCCATTAACAACTGAAACAATTACTTCACAGTACATTGAAAATGTAAGTATCATTCTAGTTAGGGTGACTGCTGATATGATGAAACACCATGACCAACTGCAAGTTAGAAAGTTTTTATTTTTCTTATTCTTCTATATTGTAGTCCGTCATTGAAGGGAGTCAAGCAAGGAGCCCTTGGATCGGGGCTGCTTGCTGGCTTGCTCCTCTTGGCTTACTCAGCCAGCTTTATTATAGAATCCAGAACCACTGGCCTGAGTATGGCACCTCATACATACAATGAGCCGGGCCATCCCATATCAGTCACTAATAAGAAAATAACCTACAGGCTTTCCTACAGCCTATTATACAGAAATTTTCTCAATTGAAGTTCCTTCCTTTGAGATGGCTCTAGCTGTTCAAGTGGACATAACTTGACAACAGTGCAGTCACCAATTAAACTCTACAGTAAATCTGAAAAAATATCAGTGATTTTGTGGGAATCTGAATGTGTCTGTTTTAGGAATTGATAAAATTATTTATATACATTGGAAAATGGCATATGAGAGAGCTTATTTTTTAATTCAAATGCAATTGTAGCACAAATGATCCCTAAAATGAGCAAAATTAAATGATGTTAGAATATTTAGAACATTGCTCTTGACTACTACAAATATAAAAGGAGGATATACAATAATACAAAATTCTAGAAAATAGAAATACAGCAGAGAACATGGGGATTGTTTGAAAATGTTCTGAATTACCATTCCTGCTTCATAAACTCAAATAACATTTTGTTGAACTTATTCATCTTTTTCATTAGTTATTTTATTTACATTTCAAGTGTTATCCCCCTTCTCAGTTTCTCCTCCAAAAAAACCCTATCCTCTCCCCCTTCCACTCTTTCTATGCGAGCGCTCCTCTACCTACCCAGTGACTCCCATGACACTGCCCTAGCATTCCTGTAGGCTGGGGCATCGAGCCTCCACACAACCAAGTGGCTCTTCCATTGATGCCAGATAAGCTCATCCTCTGCTACACATGCAGCTAGAGCCATGGGAACCTCCACGTGTGTTCTTTGGTTGGTGGTTTAGTCCCTGGGAACTTTGGAGGGTGTGGTTGGTTGATAATGGTGTTCTTCCCATGGGTTTGCAAAAGCCTTCAGCTCCTTCAGACCTTGGAAATCAGTCAGGTTGGAGAGGGATTTGAGAAAGAACAGCTGAGCTGAATCAGCCACAACTAGATAGGGAGAGCTAACTCATCTTACACCTTCGAGATGACAATTACGTCAAGCGAATACAAGTTACTTTTACAGCTATGGTTTTTATTCCTCGTGTTGATGGCTGCCACTCGCTTAGTTTAGAGAGACCAGTCCACATTAAAATATGAAGACAATGCCCTTTAAAGTACCTTAGAGATAAATATGACAGTTTTGTGGGCTTATTAATAGTTGTTGCAGTAAATATTAATAAAGAATCTACGATCCTATGATAGCTGGCTCGGTGAACCACATGGCATCTAAAGGGTATTTTCATCTCAGTCAGCAAAGTCTCTCACCCACTAAGCTCTCAGTCTCCATCCCACACTGCCAAGGGCTACTCTCTGAGCCCATTAGCAATCTCTCCATCCATCTAGTTCCCAAGCTGTGTTGCTGCCAAGACAGTTTCCTCTAGAGTCCGCCTATCTTGCGGCTTGGACTCTGCTCACATTCCCAGCATCCACCCTCTATGATTATAGTCACTACTCCCAGTAACCCGTTAAAATCAAAACTCATTAAGCTTGTAATTTAGCAATCAGATTTATAACTTAAACTCACAATCCACAAAATGTCCTTGTACTAAACTCACAATCAATTGATAATAATATAGACTGCCCACCTAGATAATGCAAATTATCCTACAAAAATCCATTCCTTAAGAAATATTCATAACTACCTGTGGCCACTTAAGGTCATTCGGACACATAAGCTCTATCACCGCCTTACTTTTTCACTGCCCAGTCACAGGCCCTGTCTTATCTTGTGCCTGCCCTCACCTACATAGACAACAATCTACACATAGTAATTCAATATTTTAGCATTTCTTTAAATATATTAAGTGTCCTTTGTTTTTCCCCAAAGAGGAACTCTTTCTCTACAAAATAGATTTCCTTCTACATAGTTTTTTTGAATTTAAGTGAGGTCTTCAGATAATATATCCAATAAGAAATGGATTCTTCTGGAGTTTTCTTAGTCTGACAACCTTGGGCTCATTGGTAGAATACTGGTAATGGTGGAAGAATAGAGGACACTTAGGATATACACTGAAATAAAAACAACTGTATTGTTCTTTGGCCACCAGCTTCCATATTAGGTGCTGCGTGAGGATTCCACCGGCAGCTTTATCATGTGTTCCTACTGTCTGAAGTGCTGATCTACTGGGTGGGACTTAAGCTTACTCTCTTCCCTGCTTTATCTTGTTTTGGTTTCACTCTGCAGTGCAGTTGACTTCTCAAAATCTATAATTGTGAGAATAATCTCTATTGATCCCTCTATATTTTGTTATTTTAGATAAAGAGGCCTCAAACAACTCAGAAATGTTCTGCCACAAGGGCGTGACTTCATGGAAAGCTGTTCTAAGTTTTGTTCCCTTCGTTCTATGTGCGGATGTGCAGTAGTTTCTACAATAAAGTCAGAACGATGAAAACTAGAACAGAAGGCTGACTCATGTTGGACTGAAAGCTTCCTATGGTGGCATTGTATTTCCCTATTACAATTTTATCTAACTCTCTCTATCCAGAGTCACAGATAGAGAATCAATATAACATTTTGACCCTTCATTCACTTAGTTCTTTCATTAACCTTTAAAAACAGCATCCTCATTTGAAGGCATAAAACAATGAAAAGAGTCCTGGAGTGAAATAAAACATAACTGTCATTCTTAGAAGGAGAAATGTAACAGAGACACATGATAATTATTTACATTCATGTTTTCAAAAAATATAATCTATTTTATATAATATAATACAAAGTCTATATGTTCAGTGTTCTATGAGTTTAATTAATAGGAATTAGTATTTCTCAAAGATTATTGGAGACATCATAGAAATAATATGCAATAATGTATGAAACCAAAGGACTCGGACCTTAGACCTAAGACCATAATTAATTCTCAAAGATAATAGAAGTTTTTGAGGCTATATCACAGTCATGAACTAGACTTTTAAAATTTTTGTATTTCAATATTTTATACCCAAAGTATCACAAATTTTTTTCATTTATATCATTTGCTTCAGATTTCCCATTCTAAAAGTAGATATGTGCATAAGAGTTTAAGCAGAGACTTTCACATCCTTTCTACACTGGAACTGTTGTTTTTTAGAAAATATAAAATTCTTGGAGCTTTTTGTTTCAACTACAAGTAATTCAATTTTCATACCTTAAATTTATTAATAATGATTCTTAAAAGTAGGTTACTCTAAAAGGGTTTATAGGTTAAAAAAGTAGGTTATTGTAAAATAGTTTATTAATAAAATTTACCCTCAAAAAGACATCAATATAAACTAAATACTGTATGCCAAATATTCTCCTGGTATTCTGAGATTTTGATAAATTCCATTTAATCATTTATCCAATAATGTATGGGAAGTCTAAAGTCACTGGGCAATTTCTGAATGCAGAAAAAGGATGTTACTGCTTTTGTTCTTTGAACATAACTGGTCTGAGCCTGTGGGATCCCAATATAAGCAAGGTCTGTTACACTCTCCTTTTTGTCTTCAGCACACCAGAACTAAAAATGTTCACAGCACTGTTGTCACAACCATCTGTAACCCAGCGCCAGGAGTGTCCACACCTCTCGTCTCCATAGGCACTTTAAGCAGAGCAAATTAAAGGTTAAAAATAAAAACGTCCAAATCTCAAAATCATACAAAAATAATACCATGGGAGTTTATTTTAAACTCCTTTCCATTTTCTCATGTGGAATTTTTAATTATTTCATTGTGCAGTAAAACATTAAAAAAAAGGTATAAAGGACCCAATCTACATTTTCATATTACATGTTAGGTATTATATGCTATTGCATAATTTCAGGTACAAATCTGAAATAGCATAATATCAAACCTTTAAAAAACTTCATTTTGGCTACTTTTCAGGGAAAGTTATAATTGAGATATCCCTCCATGACACCAGAAAAAGTGTCATTCCTTTTGATGTTTTGGTTAAACTTAAATGCTATGTTCCAGATAAAGAGGAAGCTTTCCACTATGGCCATTTGTATCATCAGTTTGTCAGTAAGATGTCCCAGCAGCTAAAGTCACTTCTTGTACAAACCTTTCTTTGGTTTCTAGAATCTATGTGGTTGCAAGAACTAATTTTACAGACTAACTGTTACACGTGGTGCGGCATAAGTATGTACCCACAACATATGTCATTCACATATCTGCAATAATGAAGAAAATATACAAAAGATTTAATTAAGTAATATATTTAATTCAGGTAAATATATCTGTTTAGTTAGGGTCTTATTACTGTG
Source organism: Rattus norvegicus (assembly GCF_021556685.1). NCBI lineage: Eukaryota > Metazoa > Chordata > Mammalia > Rodentia > Muridae > Rattus > Rattus norvegicus. The sequence continues at coordinate 160,629,635 of NC_141535.1, forward strand.
AACAGACACCATGACCAATGCAAATTTTATAAAGGACAACATTTAATTGGGGCTGGCTTACAGGTTCAGAGGTTCAGTCCATCATCATCAAGGAGAACACGGCAACAACCAAGCAAGCCTGGTGCAGGAGGAGCTGAGCTCTACAGCTTCACCTGAAGGAAGCCAAGACCAGACCGAGAATCCCTAGGCAGCTAGGATGAGGGTCTCCAAGCCCACCCCACAGTGACACACTTCCCCCAACAAGGTCATACCTTCTAATAGTGCCACTCCTTAGGCCAAGTGTATGCCAATCATCACAATATCCGAGATGCTATGCCTTTATTCATGCTTATGTGTTTAGTATTATATTTCTGAAGAAGTAGTTCTCATTTTGAGAATGTGGAATTTTTGAAATATTTACAAATAAAAATAGGTTTTATAATATTTTATATATCCTATTTTATTAAGCAAACTTTCTAATTTGTATACTTACTTGATCAGTAAATACTAATTTCACAAAAGAATGTTACATAAAATGATTATAATTTATTTGTATTTCATGTTGGTTCATCAAGCTGAGGTCCTTTTTTTGTTACATACAGTGCCCATATGTCATGAATATGGTACTTAGTATTCATATGTTATGAGTAAGAATAATAGAATATAAAAGATGTGCCTTTGTTTTAAGAAAAAAAAACAATTTTTAGTTAAAAGCCTGTCAGATTTACTAATAAATGTGTTGTCTGAAAAAGTGAAGCTCTGGGGAAAAGATTACAAAGAAAAGGCTATTAATTTTATCACATTGATTTGTTTTAAAACAGCTGAGTAAATCCTGGAAGAGTAATATTCACCTTATAAATGTGTTTGTGTCTATACTGTCTTCTCATAGACATGTGAGCTATTTGCAGACATTGAAGATGTGCCATGTGTTAAACCTTCTTGTCCCTCCTTGCTTTTTTTCAAGAAAAATTCAGAGTGCACAGGAACTACTGTTACAGCATCTCACAAGTTCCTGAAGATTGCTAGACTATCTCCTGGTCTGTTAGGGTTCTCCTACCTTCCACTCACCTGCACCACAGTGTCATTCAGAACCTCAGCACAAGCTTTTACATTTCTCTTAACAAACAACCCTGCCCCCCCACATAGGCTGCTTTCTGGAGGCTCCTCCTTCTTCCAGGTGGGCTATATCTCTCTAGAGTTACATCTGCTGTTGGCAGCTTTTGTTGACCATGCTGACTGTTTGGCTTTTTCTGTCCCTTGCTGCCTATGTGTAAACAATGAACCTACTCTGGGTAAATTTTTGTGGGCACAGGTGTTCTGCCTCTCTAGACTCTGACGAGTAGAGAGTACACTGGGAGCTTTCTTCACTGTTCTTATTTAACTATGGGACAAGAAGTTGCTCAAAGGCAATGGAGAATTAATTAATTACACATCTTCCTTTCTAGAAACAAGTTTAAAGCTTGGAGGATGGGACGCACCTGTCTTTGAGAAAAGAACTTCAGAAAACAGAACATTTTAAAAGAAAAGTATCTCCACTACTCTTGATGGAGGAAAAGACTGAACCCCAGGTTCCACAGCAAAAAGCAATACCATAAATGGTCACTGGTGTTTTTTACAGGGCTTGAGCAGATGAACTGACTTCCCCAGAACTCGTTTGCTAGATTGATAGTTGCCCTTTGATTAATTTAGATTTCATATCTATCCTTTATACCTGAGAAATTTTTTATGTCTGTATCTTAAATAGAAAGAAGTTGATTTAAAATTTTTCAAAACAAAACAGAAACAAACCTATTTTGTTCAAGAAACACTGACAATAAGTTTTGATAATCTATATCCTTACCATAAGCTGTAAAAATTCCAAAACCCAATTGCACTGACTATATCCTTTTACCTATTGAGAATCCTCAACTATCTTAAAAATTAAAGCTCCTTCATATTGATATAATAGAAGAACTCGACGATTTCATTCATATGTTTTTTTTCTGCTGTGCAAAATGGAAAAGTGACTTAGAATCTTCCTGTGAAAACAGAAAGCTGCTGAGATGCAGTTGTACAGTTGTATGTGACAGGGAACCCTTGCATGAAGGGTCTGCAAAACCATGGCTTTAAGCCAGGATGTGAAGATTCCAAGACAATGATTAAAGAATGGTACCAGCCAAAGAAAAATAAAAACATGTGCTTCAGGTGGTACATATGAATTTTTCAGAATACTAAAGACTCCTGGAACATGACTGTTTTTATAGCAGTTTTAAATATCAAGCATGGAACATCAGTTTTCACTGCTGTGGATCGGAATTGATTTGCTATGGGTATTCTTTGCTTTACTGCCAGTCAAAAAGGGAAGTCTTTTGAACAAGGATATTTATTCTGTGCCATTATATACTGAAAATATGTAATTTGATTTTGATTTTATAAGTCCTCATATGTAAGTGTTCATCTTAGCTCAGTAATAAGTCATACATACAATCTCAGCACTCATAAGGATGTGGCAGGATGGTCACATGTCTAAGATCTACCTTAGCATTGAAATAGATTTCAAGCTATCTCAAGCATTATGGAATGGACATGAACCTTTCAGGGACTGGGGAAGGATGTTATATCAAAGAAATTATATATATATAATATATATATTATATATATACGTGTGTGTGTGTGTGTGTGTGTGTGTGTGACAAGTTGGTAAGAAATAGACATGTCAGGCTAATCTTTTTCTTTTTAAATAAAAAGGATTTGGGATTATCTTGGGACCACATCTTTCTAAGAGCTTGTAAGAGTGTTTTGAGAGAGCTTTCATAAAGAAGTAAAGACTATGAATGTATCTAGAAACATTCTCTCTCTCTCTCTCTCTCTCTCTCTCTCTCTCTCTCTCTCTCCCTCTCTCTCTCTCTCTCTCTTCCTTCTTGGAAACAATTTGGATGATCATAGTGTGTCTAGTTGGTTCATTCTTCCTTATCCTGGTGGTCTGTGTTCTCAAATTGTGAGCAGCAATCCATCCTTACATCCAGAGATCTCCATTCCTAGGTATTTTTCATAGTTGAAGAATTGAGTTTGACCTCTGGAATAGTGAAAGCTTAAGAAACGACTCTATCATGTTGTACTCTGACATCCACACACGTGCTTTTGGAACATTCCAAGTACACATGTGCTTGTGAAGCATTCCAAGTAAATAATATAAAGTATAGTTAAAAAGTCATAGGTATTGTTGGTGCATACACAAAATCAAGCACTCAGCATTTCTGCATTTCCATACTAGGCTGGTATGTTATTAATAATTAATGGCTTCTTAGGGAAGTTTAGTCAGTTTTCTTACATGGGCAGAACATATTAGACCTAACATTTTAAGACAGGAGAATAAAGGAAAGAAAAAGGAAAGATACAAAGAAAAACAGATGGATGGACCAAAAGAAGGAAAGAAAGAAAGAAAGAAAGAAAGAAAGAAAGAAAGAAAGAAAGGAAGAAGGAAAGAAAGAAAGAAAGAAAGAAAGAAAGAAGGAAAGAGGCAAAAAGAGAAAGAAAGAAACAGAAAAACAGAGAAGACTGACTAACAGAAAGAAAGAGAAGACATGACGTTAAAAAGAAAGGTGGAATAATGAGGGTTCAATCTGGGATTAGTGAGTAAAGAGTAAATATGGTCAAATATTCATTTTGATTTATAAAATTATCAAATAATATTAATAAAATTAATTTTATATTTATTGTAATCTTAAAATAAATAACATTAGAAATCGGGATTTTTTTTCAGAGTGTAACTTCATGTATCAACAAACTACACATTTCACCTTAAACATTAAGTCATTTTTCTTCATACTAGATAATATGTGATGAAGCTATCAGTAGATTAAAATGGCTATTATGTCTGAATTTGAGACTAAGGCTAGAGATTGTATCTTAAACAACAGAAAATCCCAAAAAGTACTTAAACTTTTTAATGAATAATTAAACTTGAAAAACATTGGAGGTACTACACTATAGTGTTTAAAATTTCATTGTGATAGAAAATTCACTGGGACAGATTATGTGACACAGTGGTGACTGAGGTGACCCTTTTCTGGCTTGACCTATCAGTTGCAATACTTAAGCAATTTTGATATGGAACCTAAGGTGTGTTCTAAATGGTATGTTTTTACCATGCAGCACTCCAGCTGCTTGTGTGATTGACAGTTTTTTTGTTCAAGGCAGGCAAGGAAACAAAGGAGACGTCAACAACTCACAATGTAAGCACAAAAATGTCTTATCTTTCATTGTGTTTGCTTTTTATGAGAACTAGGCATCAAGAACACAGAGCACCTACCATTCACCCTGATGGTAATTTGATTTTATTCCTTGAGTGCTGTGACAGTACATAGCATGTCTGGTGCTCTAGAAAGAGAAGGTTCCTGTTTATCAAACTCATAGTGAACATGATATAGGCAATATCACGTTGACATTCTAATTTTGATTTGTTGGCCATGGAATTACTGCATCATGTGCTATTTTTATACGTGTGTATATGTGATATTTTTATACGTGTGTGTATGTTAGACATAGAAGCAGTGATAAAGAGATAGACAAAGATATGTTCTGGGAATGAAAAGCAGGTTACCATGCACAACTGACAATTGCTGAAGTACTGAACGATATTCCCAGCCTTATGTTTGTTTATGTGCTTTAATGTAGAAATAGTGTCTGTATATGACACTAGCCCCAGGACCCAATGCATGCTAAGTAAACTCAAACTTGTTGACAAGGAAGTGTAGTTCCTCTTCTCTCACTTTCCATTCAGTTTTCTATAGAATGTTTACTTTTTTGTTTCCAAATATCATAGTGAATGCATACTTTCCTTTACATTTTAAATTACATATTAATTTATGAAAGTAAAACCTGAATTGTCATGGAGATTATTAGAATGTAAATAATATTCTAAGAAATATAGAGTTCGATACAAATATTGATAACAATGGACAACAAAAAAAGAATCTCCATACTGTTCTCTAATACCCTCATTATTTTGCCTCCTAATATGATTATATAAGCTTGCTAATGGATCTATACTAGTACTTTTATAATCTGTATTTTAATAGCTATGCTAGCATTAGAGATGTGTCCAGTGCTGTCCCCTTGTTCTTCCCTGAATATTAAATTTATATTAGTGAAATAAATTTCAAAGCTCTATCTTATAATATTTTGCCTGTGTTTAACAATTCTAATTTTGAAAATGAATCATTTTGTTCTCAAGTTAAATATCCACATCCAAAAGTTAACCAAAATGAAACATGAATCTTAAAATAAAATTGAATATAAAAAAACTCAAATGGTCAAAGGGAAGCTTTGCAAGTGATGCCTACTTATATTTTCTGGGGTGTGTTATTACTTCAAAAATGGATTTATTTTTTTCTTCCAAATTTCTCAAAATGTTCAGTTTTACAGAATACCAATAGTATATAAATAAAGTTATTTAAATAACTCATAATGTTAAAAATGGCATTATTTAAGAAGTTATAGAGATCTGGGGATCTCTCTATATGAAGCAATATTTATAATTTTTTTGAAATAGATAGCAGTTTGCTTTTTTTTCCTTAAATGAACATACTCTTCTGCATTTCAGTAAGATTAAAACTTGGGATCTAATATGTAATGTAAATAAATTTAACAAATGCTAAACATCCAAAATTGTGTTTTTCCTCTCATTTCTTCAAATCGTTCTTCAATCTAGTCTATGAGCATTCTGTCCTGATGTCAATTACAAATAGAAATATTAAACAAAGTGTTTTTGAAATTTCAATAAAATTATTATTTTGTAGTTTACTTTTTCAAACATAAAAATTTAATTTCCTTCCAAGTTTATAGAATTCTGTTTTCCTTACACTTTTCCATTATCACTGAATATAGTGACAAATTCCTCTAACTGCAGATTCTGGGAATCTGAAACAAATTTGCTTGAGCCTGTGAGTAGAAAGGAGCAGAAAAATATCAGTGTAATTACTTCAAACGAAAGAGGAAAAGGAAAGTTTTCTGCATAAAATTGTCAAATTTTCCTAGCAACGGATAAATGACCAAAGTAGCTTCATATTGTTTTCAATTTATCTTTTATTCCCCTGTCCTTCCCTTTTACTTTTTTGGAAAATCAATGATCCACTCAGTTACAATGAAACATATTATTGTCTCAAGACTCACAAACCCTAATACAGAAGCAATTGTCTAAGTTTATTTTAAAAAAAGCATTAAAAAGTTAAGTATTTAAGTGACAGCTTACTAAATTTTCACAAATTTAAAATGACTAAATCCTCAAATTGTCATTTCAAAGCAGTTTTATCCTGTAGGTGTGGGGTGTGTGAGTGGGGGGGGAACAGGTGGCTGTTCAAAGTTGCTGAATTTCAATCTTGTAGCCTATTTCTAGTGTTTTTAAAATAGCCTTTAGATTTCCTTTTTGACTTTTAGTAACTTTGTAAAATGGTCTTTTTCAGAAAACTTTGTCTATTAAAAGGTCAAGAAAGTAGTGAAAATCACCAAAGAAGCTGTAGTAGTTACACGTTTAAGGTTTTTTTTTACTAAGAAAATGATCTCATTAAGATGATGTATATGCTTCAATTTACAGGAGTTTTTGAGGCTCTTTCAGAACTATTTGAAGACCTCGTTTTGTAAGAATAGAAAAAAAACCCTGAATTTCAAAGAACTAATGTCCTCATCCTCACTCATTTGTTTTCTACATGGATTGAGGCAAACTGTAAGAGTATAAATTTACCTATTGAGAAGCTACCAAGCTGTGGTCCATAAACTGATGTTTGATGACTTCAAGCATCACCCAATAACTCAAGAATGCGATCTAGTTATTCCAATTGTTGAAGTCTAATACTTGTTTCAATCCACACTCCTCTACCTCTGTCTCTCCATGCACTCTTTCCGCACAAGTTAAACTGTTCGTGGGGCTTGCTGGCACATTAGGAAACACAGCTATTATTCATTTCTTCTATTAAACTACAGATCAAGAAAAAAAAATGGGCTAGGTGCCTACTCCCAATGAGTTTCCTTTTGTTTTTGGATTTTTGTTTGTTTTTTGCTGGTTTGTTTGTTTTACTTTTTCTATGACACATTGCTTTGGTTCTAAGTTTTAGGAGACGACTGAGAAATGGAATTAAGCTAATCATTTTCTATCACATGTTTTCATCCCCTATGATTTATATTCTACGTGTTTTCAATGTTCAATAGAAAAGTTCAACTTTCTATTGAACCTCATGGGTTTTGTGATGATGGGTACATTGATAATATCAATAAGGAAGTTGTATTAGAATAATTACATTTCTAAGTAACATGAAATAAGAAGAATGCAAATAAAACCCTGGTTATAAATATCCAAATATACATGGGGGAGTCAGGATATGATACCTGAACCTAAAATAATAAAGTATGGTTATTGAAATATATCGGGAAATACAAATATAACCTACATAATATATGTAATATATTACAATATGATATATATGAAAAATAAATAGTAAGAACTATGAAAGCATATAAGATAGAATATCAGCACTTTCTCTTTTTCACTCAACATGTTCAAGACAGATTAATAAACATATTTAACCATGTCAAGGTGCTCATGAAAGAAAGTAGAGAGGAAAGATACAAACTGTTTGCTATTTGCTGTAATTTAAGCTTTAGATTATTCCCTGTGTATTTTTCTATTAGATGATCACTTATATTTAATAATCAATTAAATTGTTGGTAGCAGCATACAATGAATACCTGGTTAGTGATTAAAAGAATAAGCACTTGGAGCTAACATAGCTAGAGCTGAAGCGATGTGGCTAGAATTTGAAGTTACTAGCTATTTGGAGCTCATATACTTTGTTTTGAAGGCGACATTGCAAAACAAGTTGCTAATTGAGGCATTACTCTAACGATAGGAATATTCTAAGGGGTCATAAGCCAGTTGTGAAAACAGAACTCAAACTTTTTCAAATACATGTATAACATTCCATTTGTATAAGAGAGAACTAGTCCATGACAATGGATAAAGAAATTCACTGTGCTATATGACCTTGGCAAGGGTTGGAACAAATCATTTATATTCAGTAGAGTGAAGAATAAGGATCAATAATGCAATTTATCATATATTCCATATAATACATTGAAGAAAAGAAATGCTTCCAAAGTTCTCAATAAATAGATAGAAGTAGAGCCTGTCCTGTAACTTCTCTGTCATTTTAAATCTTTTCTATTTTCAGCCTTTTATGAGCTCTCAAAAATAATCAATATTCATAGAGGGCATTAAAATTTTTTTTTCTTTTAGGTATCTTACATTAGGTTGAAATACATTGAGTAATCTCACTATAATTCTCTTTCATTTATTTTTATGTTTGTGTGTGTCCTTTATATATGTTCTCTCATTTACTGATGTTGTCTACCTGCAGTATACCTCTCATATCTTGCTTTACTGCCTTTTTTCTTTTAAAGACCAGGAGTCTCATTCTGGAGCTCCTGTGAGCCCTGAACTTACAGTGCAGTCCTAGATCCTCTTTCACAGGAATGCTTTCTTTACAGCTTCTCCAAGCAACTAGGCCTGAGTTGACCATCCATTTCTTAAACACTAATTAAGTATTATGGATGTTTGGATTAATTATCTTGGTGGTTGCTGTTTAATACTGCTTCACCCCTGTCATGTGAAATAATCAAATATTCCACATTTATTTATGTACTAACTTTTCTTCCCTGGAAAACTGTGTGGTACATATAGAAGAAAACAGTAGGGTCAAGTATGTAGCCAAGTATGATTACAAAATGAATAGTTTTATCAATGTCTTTGTATATATTTTTTTCTTATCTACTTTCACATATAACATAAAATATGGAAAATTTTAATTTGTTTATAGTATGTTTAAGAACGTGGCACATACTAGTCATGGTATTTTGTCATGGAAACTATAATATTGGTGTTGTTTTCTTTATTAAAGATTAGTTATGCTTATATTTATCATATGAAGTCTGGTGGTCATGTCCTGATTTAGGACGACATTTACATATGTAAAAATAAATACAGTGTTAACAGCAAAATGTATATATACCAAAATATAACTTTTATTGTGAAGAATTACAAATTGTATACAGGGTGTTCCATTGTATTTTTACTATGCTATCAGTGTAAGCAAATTGTGTGACCTGCATGTTGCTGTTTCTCTTTTGAAGTCAGAAAACATAAAGTGCCAAAAGAATTCAGTTATCTTTCACCACACCTTTTGTGTGATATGTTCTGAAGTTTGGTTTATTTTGCTATGATAATCATTGACCAAAACAAACTTTGAGGAGGGAAGGGTAGATTTGTTTAATATATTACACTCTGTTCCCAATGAAAAACACTGAAGGAGCTCAAGGAATGAAACTGGAGCTGATTCCCTGGAGGAAAGCTGTTTAGTGGCTAGCAACCTGTTTCAAAATCATCTAGCTTCTTCATACAGTCTAGGAGCTCCCACCCTGGAGCCAATTCCTCTACCAAAGGACAGGGCCCTCCTTTATCAATTAAAATAAGGAAAATGCCCCACAGTTATACCTATCTGCCAATATGATAGATTTCTGAGTTGTGATTCCCTCGTCCCAGATCTGTCAAATTTCCAATCAAGATTAGCTTAGCACATGACAATTTTTGTGAAATTAACCATTGCTAGAAATGTAATTAGAAAATTAAATCATTTCTTTCATCTAAAGGATCTTTTTGGAGGATATATTGAATATGCTGTTACTGGGAAAGAGATTTTCTGGGGGATTGGTAAGAGAAAAACTCAGGGCTTTGTGAATTCCAGGCAAACATTCTCTCACCATTATGAACAACATTCTCTGTTATCAAGTGGATCATATGAAGAAATACTTTCAAGTAGTTAGATTACAATTGGTAGAAAGGAAAATTCAATTTGTATTCTAGCGGAAAATAAAGGTATAAATGCATGTATAGAGCTCTATAAATGTAAGGGTCTGTGATCTGTGAAGAATGATGCCTCAGACTCAAATATGTGCAGTAGCCGAGGGGTTTCTTCTGCCGAGAACCTGAATGCAGTGGCCCACCATAGTTACGGATGGAAAAGAGAAAGGTGGACTTTACAGAGTTAATTTAAAGCCTGTTAGGGTCAGAATGGGTGACTTTTACCTAGACTTGCTTGTCCTACCTCCAAAGGCATGTGTGCCTTTGTGATTGGTTAAGGCTCTGAGGAATTTGGGGGACATTTGCTAATTGACTGACTATACTTGACTCAAGCTAGGAGGTGGGGCAGCTCTATAGCTCCTGATTGGCTGCCCATGAGGTGGGTGTGGCGATTTCCTGATTGGCTGCCTGTCAGGGCTTTTTTTTTTTTTTTTTTTTTTTCTGGAATTTACTTGTTTTGGATGTTCACAGTTCTCAGATACCGAAACTTTGGCCCAGTCTCCTAAACTGCCCCTTTACAGGCTGTCATGGAATCAGCGGGGCTCTGGCTAACCCTGTCTTTTCATAAATATGTAAATATGAGTACTCACAAAAGTACATTAGTATTAATCATCAATAATGAGACAAAAATATTTAGATTATGCCATTGTTTTTTCTTTGTGGTTTTTGTTTTATGAAACAAATATGGCTTCAATGAGAAGGCTAAGCCGACTCCATGACAAGCTTCAAATCGGCAGCTCAGAAGGTGAGGCCTAAATCTCTGTCTCCAAGAACTGGCAAACCCAGATAAATCCAGGCTTCAGAAGCTTCTCTGCCACTTGGCCTGAGCCAAGGAAATTGGGTCAGCTTTAGTTCCCAGACTCCCTCAGCAACAGTTTTCAGGGTTCACAGCAACTGCAACTGTTTCCAGCACCCCCACCCCCTCACCCCCGCATCCTAATAATGGTTCTGCAATGCTCCTAGAGATGGGGCAAGATGAAGGTTACCTCCCCTGGAATTCCACTAATGTGCTTAAATCAAGCCTGGAAGCACACTTGTTGTCTCTCTATCTTGGTAATGGGAGACCCCAGCAAGCTGGACTTCAGAATAAAACACTCTTCGCATTTAAATACTATTTGTGCATAACTTGCTATATAGAACAGAATGGCCTTGAACTCAGAGATGTACCTGCCACTCTCTCCTGAGGATTGGAGTTAAAGGCATGTGACTTTCAGCCTGGCCCTTGACAGATTTGTTTTTAGAGAGATGATATGGAGATATTGCTTGAGGAGAGAAAATGAATAATGTGTATGAAGCCCAGAAAATGAGTGATAATGTGTATGAAGTCCAGGAGCAAATAAAATGCATAAAAGAAGAAAGAACAGCAATAAAAAATGATGTTGAAACTACACTACAAGACACTGAATCATTATGCTCTGTGTGCTGTGTTCAGTAAACAAATTATTAACATAAGAATTGAAATGGCTCCAAATATTAACATGCCCCCTAAATCACAATGTAGCTGGATAAGGAACAACTGCAGCTGTTTTCAGAGGATTTCAAAAGACTCCAAACTCTTAAAAGTTACTCCCTGGAATTCATAGCATCTGCCACTGTGATCCTCTCCTGATTTATCTGGCAAACATTAAGAATGAGAACGATTGTTGAAAGCTACTTGAAGTTGTTAGCAACTAATTAAAATTTCAGAGAAGAAAAATCTGTCATTAAAAAAGCTAAACCATTAGAGTATTAGGCACTTGAAATTGAGTAAATCTGAAAATACTACCCATTGGTGTCTAAACAAGTCAAAAGCCTTATTACAACTCCTCTTATCCCCTGACATTATCCACTGATTATAAAACCCTTCATTTTCTATCATCTCAATATCTCTGTGTACTTTTGTAGATGATTCAGTAATTCGTTTGTTGACACAAACCATGTTCTCTATAATTAATTGGTTTTGGCTTTGGCTGGGAAGTTAATTCTGCTACTGGCCAATTCAGCACACTTACAGGCAATACATGAAGAGAATGAAGGTTCAAGGTATAAGAGACATCATACTACAGATAGTTGTGGCATAATTATTGACTTACAGATAATTTCACTAAGCTCCTCCTAGGAACCTAGTAACAGACATGTAACAATTGCTTTAATCATCACCTGCCTTCAGGTACAAGCCAGATACAGAAGCTTATAAGACCGCTGGCTACCCCATTCTTCCTCTTTCCCTTCTTAACTGTCTCTTTTTCTGTCCCCATGTGTTCCTTGCTTGGCTCTAGTCCTCCCTTCCTTCCTTCCTCTCATCTTCTTTCTTTCTGTCATTCTCTCTCCTCATTCTCTGCCCTCATAGCTCTGTTCCCTCCTCTGTTCCCTCTTTCTTCATGGTGTGACACCTCCGCATGGTCACCAGGTATCCCAGCAACATTGCAATTATACCACATTATACCGAGTTATAAAATATAATAGTTAATCATGAGATAAGGTACCAGAAAACAGTAGCAAAGGTTGATACTATTCTCATGCAAATACTGTGAATGTATAAAGATTTCCCTTGGAATAAAAACTTGCACGGGGATTTGCTGCTTGTAATGTATGTAAGAATATGGGATCATGAAATAAAACAATTACCTAAAAAATATTTTGAAAAGTTAAACACAACAAACAAAAAGAAGAGATAGTAAAATGAGTGCACTGTTCCTGGGGTCAAGCCTCTTGCAATCTGTATGAGTTAATATCTTAGTTCTGCACTGAGTTAACTTACAGTAGTGATAGTCTGATTGACCAACACGGCCTTAATAAATAGCTTCAGTAAGGATCAACTCTCCTTCTAGAAAAAAAAGTGTTCCTTTTTACTAAAACTCCACTTTCAATAATCTCCCCTACACACACGCTGTTTCATTCAATGCCTTCTCAGCAGATCCCCTATTAGGCCAGGTTGGTCACTGCTTTGCATCCTTTATATAGTAACCTTCAAGGGGCTGCTTCCTGACTGGGTGGCTTTCTTCTTTTCTAAAGGGAGAAGGGGAATATGTGCTGGAAAATAATGTGCACTTACATCTCTTTGAAAAATACCTTACATGGAAAAAATATTTTCCAAGAATAAAAGTGACAACATACTGTGAATTCCATCTGGGTTACAAATGAATATCCTTTAGTCAGTTACCAAAGTGAAAATCAGTTCTGAAACAAACCCAACAAAGAGAAATGAAAAAAGACAAAAAAGAATCCAAGATAGCAACTTTTAATATTCAAATATAAAATAACCTTTACATTTTAAAATGTAATATTTTTATTATTTAATATTAGAAATATATAATTCTTTCTTTTCCGAGATGATGAGTGTAACGTGGTCATCCATACCAACTAACAAACATTATATCAGAGTGGTGAATATTTAACCAAATTGTAAAATGTTAAAGAATGGGAAGAACAGAAAAGAATTTCAAAAACATTCTTATTTCAGAAGGTTTTTTTTTTTTTTTTTTGAGAAAGAGTTGCACGCAACCTAGGCTGCTCTTGAACTTCCTTTGTAGCCAGAAACTAACATTTAATCCTCTTGCTTCTGAAAGACCCTCAGAGAGAATCTTTCTTCAGGAAGGAGAACCCCAAGCCCAATGACCAAGCTGAGACCACTGGGTGCAATCAGCAAGAAGGTTTATTGTCAGGATACACAGGTACCTGCGGGCGTCTCAGTCAGCTCGGAAGGACTGGTGCGCCTAGCAGAACCAGGGACGGGTTTTTATAGGGTTCTGGGGAGCAGAAGCAGGCTTATAGAAGCAGATGCATGGTTACATGGACTTGATTGGTGGATTCAAATGAGGCGCAGATGTATGATTACACACAATTGGCTATTTCAAACATATTCAAATGAGGTTACAACATAGCAAAAGAGTACTTGCAGGTTGGGGCATCCAGAATGTCAGAGGCTAGGGGCTTATCCCTTCCCGCCAGATGGCCTATGAGTCAGTTGCGATAACACGGGCTGATTCCTGCATTCCTTCTTCCTTATCTTTATGGTCTGTTAGTCTTAACGGTGGGGCAGGCCCCAGAGGGCCTGGGTGTGCCTGGACCTGCCCAGGCCTGTTTCAGCTCTGAGTCTGTGACTCTTAAAACTTACTCCTTTACTTTTATATTTGTGGACCTTAAGCTCATATAATTTTTCTTTTAAGGGGGGGGTATTTCAGCTTCCTCCTTTCTACTATTATGATTAAAAATGTGTGCCATCATATCCAAATGGCACAGCGTTGAGGATGTTAAAGTTCTAGGTGTGTAAGGTAGGCACTGCAGCAACTGAGCTAAATTCACAGCCACTCAAATATTCACTGAAAAGAATGATGGAGAAGATCATAACTGTGAAGTCACAGTAGTGATTTGAAATTATTGTGAAAATGAGGCATAAATCTGCTCTATGGGCCCTGCAGAAGGTGTGGTTCTCAGAAACTTCAGGCAGGTAAGAAGAAGAAGATAGCAAGGATAAGTGAAATCAAGAACACTGGGTGTGAGTCCTATTTTCCTCTCAAAGGAAATGCAGGAAGAAAGGACCTGGGGGTGAGCTTAAGTAGCGGTGGATACCTCAATGATATCCCACTCCTATGGACGAGTACTGCTCTAGAGAAGCATTATCTCCTTTCATTCCAATAAACTCTCTATAATAAATGCTTCTTTATAAACCCCTCACCAAAAAAAAAAAAAAAAAAAGAAGTGGTGGATAACTGGAAAGAAGAGAGGGAAAATCAGAGCTGTGATTTATTATATCAGAGAGGAATAATTTAAACAAATGTAATAACTGAAATTCACACAAAAATAATTACCTTCAAATCCAAAGATCTGAGGCAGTCAAGCTGGTTCAGTGGATCCAAAGGGAAGACCTAGTGATCCAACTTAGATTAATATAACACATGTAAAGGTGTAAGGAGAGAAATGATTCCAAAAAGTAGGTTGATGACAAGTACCTGCACATTGGGTATGTATACTCCTCTAAACACAAAGGACATAAAGACACAGGCATGGATGCATACACAGAGACACATGTGCACATTCCTCACATTAAAAATAAGTTTCAAAAATAATAAATGAATTACTTAAATCCTTCAATAAAGTCTGACTACTTACTTTAAATCTCTCAATTATGGAAAACACACTGAAATATTAGACAGCTATTAGTCTACTCTTGTACCCACTCTTAGCCTTGAGAGACACATTTTATAAAATAATTTTTGTATCGGTTTCCTTAATTTCATGTTCGGATTAACTATATTTCTCAAAAATTGGTTAATAGTACCAGCAAAAAGTGGTCAATTATCATCTAAAAATAGAATATAATAAAAGTAAACAACAAAATGTATAAGAAATATAAGTGTCTATACTAATATGAACAACATATCATGACTTAATATTTTGAAGAAAACAGAATTCCAATGTAGAATCAGACATCACACCTGAGAGTGAGGGCACAAAACACAATATTTCATTAGGCTGGGTGGAGGAGTTCAGTTTGACCATGGTGGGAACAGAGTGACAAACAGGGCACAGGTGTGAGCCTCCCAGGTTGTATATTGCTGCTGTGAACATAAAGCTTATTCGTATAATAATATACATATTTCACATTCCTCAGAGGATTGTCCTCTCTGTTAACTAATGTTAATGACTTCATGATAATTAGAAACAGCAAGAGTCCAGGTGTTGAGGGTGTGCCTCTGTCTCAGCAAAATGGTAAACACTGGGGCCTTCCAGACACCCTTTAAGACTATCAGAAAGAACTCTAAATATGTGTGTTTGAAAATAAAAAAAAATTATGCAAAAATAAGGATGCAATATGAATTATATGAGGGGCTTCATGAATCTCCAAGGAACTGAGGTAGCTACACTTTAAACCAGCTTGTCAGAAAGATTCAAAAGAAGGCGGATTCTTGAGTTCAAAGTCAATCTGAGACAGCAAGTTTAGGCCCAGGTGTGGTAGAAATGATAATATCAGGGTGGCCCACCCAAGTAGTCTATTATATGTGCTTAAAAAAGGCAGACAGATTCTATTGCAGTGTTAAGAAAACAAAATATACACCTGCTCTAAGAATAAAAGGCTGGGGTGGTAGGATGGTGATTTGTAAGATAATCAAAAGGAAACCTGGAGTAAATAACTGGATTTATATATAAAATAAAAGCATAGACCTGTGTTCTACAAGAGATAAGCTATCCAGAGAGTTTTTGGGATAAAAGGAGATACTGCTTAGAACACACACACACACACACACACACACACACACACACACACACACGGACATACACATGCATGGATGGACTCACTCATGCGCAGTAAAGCAGGCTATGTACAGAGAGATCTTTTAGAATAGCAAGCAAGCAGGATATAATCGGAGAAATTTCTGGAGAGTATGCATCACATAACTGGGAAAGATGTGTCAAGAAGAACACAGATACCCCTTCTCTACAAACCAACTCCAAGCTGAGGCAGGTCCTTGACACTAAGCAATATTCAGTGTCATAAGACATTTACATTTGTAGTTTTTTTAGAAACTTCAAAAACAAGACAAATGTGATAAATGCTAGAATCTGAAAGTCAATGATTTTAACTTTGAAAATTAATAAAGAATCATTTAAATACAGAAATATGATGGAAATAACATATTTGGTCTCATTGGGAAGTAGCAAAGATTGCAAATCATTTCAATACCAAAATTACAGAATAAAATAATGGCATCACATTACTATGTTTAAAACAAGTATTTAATTAAACTTAAAACTTATTCATTTACATAGCCATGTAATTTTGAGATCCAAGCAAGACAGAGCTACAGAAAGACACTTTGCCATAATTAAAAGCTATACTTATGGTTTTCGTTTAATTTAAATATATTTAAATGTACATTTAAATACATAATAAAAACTAAATTAGTTGGGTACTTCAAATTCAAAATTTCCATATCATTTTATGCATCAGAGTTCACATATATTTTTGTTAAACTTGAAAACGTGATTTAAATGGTTAATCAATAGTCAATAATAATATAATAATCAATATCATATTAAGAAACACATGACTCAGATGAATTAATAAAATTTTCATCAAGATTCAGAACAAAACTTTTAGTTTGCATGTAACCAAATACACCATTGTTGGGGTAGAATTCTCATTTTGCATCTGGACAAACCACACCAGACCAACAGGGTTCCACCTGGAGTGGTTTAATGAAAGGAAGAGATAGGGGAGAGGGAAGAGAGAGAAGAAGAAGAGTAGAAGAGGAGAGGAGGAGAGGAGGAGAGGTCAGTGCGCACATGGAGAGAAGGGGGAAGGAGAATGGGAAGAGAAGGGACAGAGGGGAAGTGGGGAAAGAGCAAGAACAAGAGAGAATAAGAGAAAAGAGGGAGGAGGGGGCAAGCAGCCCCTTTTAGAGGGTCAGGCATACCTGACTGTGGCCAGATAACTGTAGGGGTGGAGCTCAGACGGAATGATAGCATACTATACTTTCATTTAACACACACATATACACGCATCATTTTATAAACAAAACAGTAAAAGAATTAATTAAAAATTAAATTCCTTAAATATGGTGGGGTAAAGAAATTAAATTATTTAATGTCAAGGGAATTTTTAGTGTGAATCAAGTGTTGAGAATTTGTCAAGTATATATTGGTGTATTGTTATAATTACTAATTTTCTTGAGTTGTTTGTCAATAAATAAGTCTGTACATTCTCAATTATTGTTTGTTACACAAAGTATGTAGTTTGGTTCTTTTTTTTCCTCAGTTTTAGAAAAAAAATACACCCCTTCTCAATCCCAAGAAACAACAGATAGTTATTCATTGAGTCTCAAAAATTCTTGTAAATATTTCATGTTTAATAAATGGGATATTTGTTCTCTAATTTCCATATATATTTGAGGACATAATGATTATGGAATTCATTGACCTTTTTAGCAATCCACTGTATTTATCTCATACATCAAAACCATATCTAGTTACTATTAGCAGAGCCAGATGCTGATTTTTTGAGTATTTAAAGAATACTGGGATTGTGTTTATATTTTCATTAAAACAGATGAGGCCAAATCCCTAACTCTCTTTCAAATATCTTGATAAACATTTGTGTTGCTTCTCTTTGACCTTTGGAGGCCCCTAATTAACTCTACTTGGTGTGGAGTATAGAGTAGTCTCTTGTTACTTTTTAGGCTCATGTATTTGGCCTTCTTGCCTTTGCACATGATTGTCCTTTAAATGATGTAAGCAAAGTTGTGAACTTAAGTCCTGGTAGTTGACAAAACTAAATTATAGACAGAATTTTTATTTTAAAATTTTATTCTTCTTTCACACAATGCATACTGACTCTCTCTCTCTGTTCCTTTCAGTCCCTCCCAACTGCCCTCACCCACATATCTACTGCTCCTCTGTTTCCTTTTCAGAAAAGAATATCTTTCCTAGTGATCATTCCATAACAAGATCAAACTTGCATATGAAAAATGGATGAGACAACCTAACAGGAGAAAAGGACCCATTTGCAGGTGCAAGATTCAGAATTCTCACTCCCACTACTAGGAGTCCCCAAACACCCAAGATAACAACCATAACAGGCATGCACATGGCTTATTTCAGACCTAATCAGTCTCTGTGATTATGGCTTCAGTGTCTTTAAGCTCCTATGAATTTTGCTTTGTATATTTTGTGGGTCCTCTTCTCCTAGTGTTTTCAATCCCTTAGACGCCTCCAATCTTTCCTCCACCTCTTCCTCTGGGTGGCTGGAGCTCTGCCTAATATTTGGATGTGAGTCTCTGCATCTGCTTTCATCAGCTACCAGAGGAAGCCTCCATGCTGTTGACTGGGCTAGGTACCAATCTATAAGTATAGCAGAATACCATTGGTAATCACCTGCACAGGACACAACAGATCACAGATAATACAGGTACTAAGACAAAATATTAATAAATGAAAAGTCATGACACTGAAAAGATTCTGTAAGGCAAAGGACACTGTCAATAGGACAAACTCACTGTTTACATATTTGAGAAAAGATCTTTAGCAATCCTACATCTGACAGAGAGCTACTATACTAGACTTCAACATATCAAATGACCCAATTAAAAATGGGGAATAGAACTAAATAGATAATTCTCAATAGAGGGATCTCCAATGACTGGGAAACACCTAAATAAGTGTTCAATATCCTTTTGTCATTGGGGAAATGCAAATCAAAATGAATCTGACTCCAACTTAGACCAATCAAAATGGCTAAAATAAGAAACTGAACAGTCAACACATCCTGGTGAGGATGTAGAGAAAGGGGAACACTCCTCCACCGCTGGTGAGATTGCAAACTGTACAACCACTCTGGAAATCAATTTAACAGTTTCTCAGAAAAATTCAAAATAGTTTTATGTCAAGACCCAGCTATACATCTCCCAGGCATATACCCAAAAGATGATCACCATACTACAAAAACACATGTTCTACTATGTTCATAGCAGTTTTATATGTAATAGCCACAAAGTGGAAACAACCTAGATATCTTTCAAATGAAGAATGGTTTCAGAAAATGACATTCAGAATGGCGACATTTAGGGGAGACTGTGAAAACCTAGTGCAAAGAAAACTTTCTGACCGGCAACATTGTAGGCAAGAACACACTTTTAAAAATTACTTCGAAATTCCCAAATGGAATACATACTTGCCATGATATAAGTTTAGGAAGAGGGGAGAATTATTTTCTCAGTGAGCATAGCAAAATCTTGTCTTTCCTTGCAAGCCTGGGAAACTAGAACAAAGGAATATAGCCAGCAGCTGGGATTTACTCTGGGACCTTCTACAAGGTTTCTAGCTGCTTCACAGGGCTTGAACTCTGCATAGCTGGGAGCGCTGCACAGGCTGCTCAGACACAGAGAGATAGTCAGATGGTAGGTACCGCTTGTTTCCTACAAGCAAATAATCAAAGGAAAGTAGTAATTTTTTTATTTCATTGTTTTTAAGGACAGAAAGAAGTATAATGACAATTTTTAAATGTTCTTAAATATACACAGAATAAGAAAATCCAGGCCTTTGATGTCAAATGTAGAAATTAAAGGCAAGGATGGAGAATAGGAGGAATGAGACAAATGTATGAAAAGAAAACTTAAAAAGTCTATGCAAGGACTGCTCTTGGGATCTTCAAACATGGTCTATCTGGGATTTCTAGGATTACTCAGAAATTACAAATTTAGAGCCTGGAAATAGGCTTATAGAGTAAGTGGACATAGATAATGAATAATTGAGGCTTTTGATCTTAAGTTATAGGTCAAAGGACAAGGGATAAGTAGAAAGATCTTATCTTAGACAAAGGAAGGCACATAACAGAAGAGAGACTGAATTTAAAAAAATGCTTTAAAGAACATTTGAAACGGTCCATGACAGGAGAAATACTTGTATTCTTTTGAAAATGATCTACAAAGGAATTCTGGGATTTTTTTAACCTGGAAATAGGCATGTACTGTAAATATAAGGGAATTTATTTAGATTTAAGTACATAGATGACTAAATACTTAGAGATTTTGGATATTAAATTGTTGGTTATAAGTAGGGGATACGAGCCTAACCTTATTGTCAAACAGATAGTAGAAGCTTAGAGCTTGATCTCACTATTAAATTATTAATCATGTAAGAATAAGACAGGAGAGGGTGGAGGATCACTGTCTCAACGAATAATACTTATTTAGATTATTTTAATTGCTTTGAATTGTATTAATTATCAAGATGAAAATAGTTATAAGTTTGGTGTGATTTATTATATTAAAATTGTCTTAGAGAGAGATTGAGCTCTTAAATTAATTCCATCTGTACCTTAAATGATTTCTGGTCACTGGAACATGGACATGCTATTTTGAGAAAGAAGCTCTGTATTTGTGTTGAGAGGGAAGGAGAAAATTCTTTGGACCCCTTCCAGAGTGTTACTGATTACAGGGAGATCATAGCTATTGAAAAAAAGTCAAAAAAATTCAAATAGGAAAGGTAATTTGATCTACTGATTTCCTTGACATGGGAACAACCCAATAACTGGGTTAGACATAAAACTATCTCTGGAAAAACTTCAGCTCAATTTGGGCAATAAATCTTGCTGGTAATAGAATCCTCAAGATTTTTCATGCCCTTCATATGGAGTGAAGGAGGATTTATTACAATTGATATTGATCCAATTAACTCAAAAAAGGATAGTTGTCTTTCATCTGCACAAGGAAGGAACAAAATTCATCCTTAACTGATCTTTGCACCTTGCAATATCCATATTAATATCTTAATAGTACTAAAATTTTGGTTGTGAGATTCATATATTACAGAGTATACAGGTTTGGCAAAATTCATCTTTTGGGCATGCTGAAGTGACCTGTTGTTTCAGCTGCCTGCTCTCTGATGCTGTCCAGAGACTTCTTTCAAGAACAACTACAGGAATTGCTGCTGATTCTGATAGACTTGGTTCATCTAGCCTCTCAGATAGATCCAGTCAGAACTTCAGTCAATCCGGAGCCTTCTACCATACAGAGACTGGATAACAGATACTAAAACTAGTTTTCTTAAATCTAACTAAATTTTTCTACTACTCCCCATCCTTTTAAAGAATTGTCATTGTCTGGATTCAGCAGGAAGAAGTTGTGGAGAGTTGTAATCCCAATCTCTTGGGCTTCTGTGTCTAGTTATGACTATTCTATAAATTACATATAGGTGGTTATTGTAAGGGATAATTTGCAAATGGTCATAATATTGAACAAGAAGGAAATAGATGGGATGAATTACTAAATTTATTCTTAAGCAATGCATTATATAGCCAAAATCTTATATTGGTAGAAATCCTTATAACTGATACAAATTGAAGTTATATTTTTATTGGCACAGAATTTGTAGATTGATGCAGATTTAAGGTTTTTATTGATATGAATTTCTTATATTGATACAAAGTTTGAAATTAATATTGTGATTCTTAGAGATTGTGTTTATGCAACTCATTTAAGAGTAAAAGGCTTTGATAAAAGTCCTTCTGTAGCTGCTATGACAAACTGTTTAGGGTAATTAAGTAACACAAGTTAAGGGCCAGAGCGTAAATTCATGGTTATATTAGATAATGATTTAGTTATAATAAAGGGTTTTCAATATTACTCAAATATAAATGGCTAAGAGTAATTAAGGTTTAAGAGTCCAGATATACTTTATATAAATAGTCTTCAAAAAATAAATCCACAGAATATGCCGTTTAATGTTATTTCATTTTTAAAGATCATTTGACAACCGGACATGACTACTCCTAATTACTTCCCCATTCCTCTTCAAGGAAATATTGATCATCTTTTCCTCCAGTCTTGGTTGCTTATTGTGTCAATGTAGCCATTAGGCAGGAATACACTATTTTATCTCCAAATAGAAATACTGTGCAAAAATGACAGATATGGGATACTCAACCAGTTCTGCAGTTCTAAGTTCTGAGTAAGCTAATCATTCCTACTTTCTGCTTCACATAAGGTCTATCAGATGGTTCTGGGCCAGAAGGCTGATGACAGATGCTCCAACATTATAAGAAATTGGAGGACTGTCTAGGTAGTCAGCTGTCTCTGTAAATTAGATAAGTTTTGGAAACTATGTTTTTGTGCTTCCTATATATTCAGGTAATATTTTATTCATTCTCGGATTTCTGGTGGGGTTGAAGACTAGTTATAGTCTCATAATCAAACTTACGTTGTTTAGCATCAAGGGAGGTAATATAGATTGAAAGGATTGTTTTCAGAGGGTAATATAAGTTAAAGTCAAAACCTAATTCAGGTATGGAATTGTAAACTCTTTAAGTTAGTATAGACAGTAGAGTACTTAATCTAAACTGACAAAACTGATGGAATAGATGCTTTTAGTGTATATTATACCTCATAGTTCACATGACTGTTATAATTATGTTCAATGTATATAGGAAAGAGAAAGCCTTTTCAGTGGACAAAAAGGGGGGATATAGCAGCTTGTGTTCTCATGCTAATTGTGTAAACCTGTTTGCAGGTATCCTGCACTTACACTAAGCATTAACTCAATTGACTCTGATTGGGAAACAAAGTTGGCAAAGGCTCATGTCTGACCAGGGTGAAAGAGGCAGGACTTTGAATAGCATGGCCAAGGGACCAAGGGGAAGAGAAAGAGGAGTATCACCATGTTTCAGAGGGAGAGAGGTCAGATTTAAGAGCTGCAGGAAAGAAATCATCCAACAGTGTAGATTTAAATGGAAAGTGACCCTATGGGGGTGCTGCCCCAAAAGTAACAAGGCAGAAAAGACATAGATTCAGAAGTTATTAAGCCAGGAATAACAGAGAGGATTGTGTTCTAGCCACAGGGGTTTGGAAGTGCCCAGATATTTTGCTATAAGGCACATCAAAATTAAACTGGCCTGTGTGTCTTTCAATTGCTAATGCAGAGCCCATGCATAACAATTCCTGGGTGGCCAGGAACCAGGAGTTTAGTGGCTCAGAGACCTATGCTAAAGACAAATATAACTGGCCAAGTGGGAAAAAAGTCAGAAACAGAGTCTTAATATTAAGTATAACACCCATAAAAACGGGGAGGGGGGAGGGGGATGTTTGCCCGGAAACCGGGAAAGGGAATAACACTCGAAATGTATATAGGAAATACTCAAGTTAATAAAAAAATAAAAGAAAAAAATATTAAGTATATGATTTAAAAAGTTAACACATTACAGTTATTTCAAAACTATACATGTGATATTTAGTCTCTGATGCCTGAATCAGTATATATACTGAAAAAAATGTATACCTTGGTGTAATTTTTATGAACTCCCAAGTCTCATCTTCCAACTTTTTAATTAGGAAATATGAACATTTCTATGTACAGTCTTCTATGTAGATAGGCATGAGTTGATTCAGCTTCTCTGATGGCCCAAATCTGTCTTATTTTGTCCATACATAATTTCTATCCTTGAACAGTTTTACTTAATTTTAAGCTGAATTTCCAACTTAATAGAGCAAAACTCAGCTACTTCATTTCCCATTTCCATTTCCTCTTCTTCTGATCTATTTAGGATCCTTAAATCATCAAAAGAGTATTTGTGTTACTTGATGAGACTTACTTTAAACTTAGTAGTCATAGATAGAAAACAAGCTCAGATTTCGCTGCAAGGCCAAGGGCAGGACTTTTCTCATTTGCTTATTGCAACAAGAATTCAGTGCAGAACATTGTAATATGACATTGCTTTGACTAGTTTTCTGATTCATTAATTATAGAATGTATTTTAAATCTGACATGAAAAAAATAGATGCACTGTCAAAGAGAAAATGCCCAATGAGAAATACATACAGTTTCTATTAATAAAATTGTGTTTATTCTTTGGATGCTAAATCAGTTGGACATCTTTCTTTTAGTGGATTTAAAATGTTAAAGAGGTAAAAAATACCTTAGTGTATTTTTTAAGAAGACATTGATTTAAAGGTTGAAAAATAGATACTTGATTATACATTTTCTGAAAAAATCACAAAAGCCCTCCTGATCTATAATTTTCAATGGATTGTCAAATAGAGGCAGATATAAAAAGCTAACAACATAGACTAAGACTTTTATAGAACTATGGTCTTAAAATTTCAGAGATTCTGACCAGCAATTACTAAATTCATGTTGGCATTGATTGACTTCCCTATAGATTTGAGACCTGTAAACAAAATTAAGCTTAAGCCTAGACATAAGGTCATCATTCTGCAATCTGGACTACTTTTCACGAAAATCTGTGAAATACTGATGAGCTAAAGTGTAGGTGCATATTCATAAATACTTTCACTGAGATTTTTTTTACATTAATGTATTATGATTCTTGAATCACAAAATTCCTGTCTTGAGAACATTCTTTAAGATTCTACCATATTATCTTTACAGGTAACAGTTGTCTTCCAGTCTTTCTGCTCATGCTTTTTTTTAATCATTGGTTAAATTGATATTGGCCCTTTTTGAAGCTCTGTGAGATGATGGATGCTATTCAAGCTTCAGTATCAACATGAGATAAAATGTTTTGTTTCCTTTCAGTGAATCTAGCTCTATTGTGGATTTGTCAAGATGAAAGAGATCGAAGTTTGACAATTAAGACAACTTAGAATTGTTGGCACAGTGACAACTTGCCAAGTAAACACCAGTGGTCCTTTACACATACTTCAATCAAAGGCAATTTTTATTTCAAATAGACAGGAAACACACTTCCAATAGAATATTGGGGGGGGGGAGAGAAGATTATTTATTTCACAGGTGACATGATTTCATGCTTAAATAGCTACAGAAGTCCTTGCCATTTTGCTTCTCTGATTTTCGCTGTGTTTCTGTTAAGTGTGGATAAAACTCCCCCTTTTTATGTACAGGTGTTATCAGATCCCATCATCCTTATAATGTCTAAATCGTCAACTTTGTTCTTTATGTGATGACCCAGGTGATAGTGTACAATGATAGAAGTAAGTCCGTAGGTGTACTTTCCCTCTAATTATAGTATCAGTCAAAAATAACCTAGCCAATCTGGGAACCATTTAAACATATATAAGATCAGTTCGAATAGAAATAGCCTAATGATTATATTTAATTTGTTGTGTCTGTCTATGATTGGTATGATCATATACCAGTCTTTAGATTGTTGATCTTGTACCCACTACAAACGAGCACTGTGACTAGGTAGTGAGTGATTCTGGTTTTTTGACCCCCATAAGTCCTGATGTAATTCATCTACCAAAATGGAAATTTGATTCATAGAACACTCTTCACCCTAAATGTAGGAAAACAAGTGTCAGATGAGAAAAATAGTTTCACAGACACACCACTTTGATGATGAGGTGATTAAACAAAAGCAAGCCTTCTAAATTCATAAGAATATTGATGTCTTGTATACACATTGATGTAATGTCGTATTTCTTGACTGTGGAGTTAGAACACTTGTGAAATTGGAATGTATTCTTGTGAAATTGCATCATTATTTAATAAATATTCAACTTCTTTTCTATGATTCTCCTTCCTTCATGATTTAGGTTTACAGAGCTCTTCCTCTAGAATTCTAAGAGCTCTGCTGCTTTTGACAAAAAAAAAAAACGTATAATTAAACAATATATAATTTTTTAGAAGAAACATTAAGGCCTTTGTATGAATTCCCATATTTTCTTTTATATTGTTAATAATACCTTTAAATGATCTCAGAGAGAAGTTGAATAATTGAATAAGAAGTATTGAGTGAATCAAAATAAGCAAGGATGAACAGTTATAATTTTGAGAAACGAGAAATCATATTTTGACAAGAACCAATACTAATATAATGTTTTAATTGCATATAAGAACCAATACATATCCTGACTAACACAATATTCTATATTTTAAATTGTTTACTGTGAACCTTTGTGATCTTAAGGTGTAATGAGAATTACATAGAGGACACTAAAGCCCTTATCTTGGATTTTGCAAATTAACACATATTCCTTTACTTTGACTAAAAAGAGAAAGCCCAAAGGAAATAAAAATTATTTTTATCCTCTTCTGTTATCAATGAATCTGAGGCATTCCCAGAACTTACAGCTTAATAGAAATTGGATTCTCTCTGTGTTAAAATATCTAAGACTATTAACATGGGGGCACTTCTCCATGAATATCACATAAACAGGATAGTATGTTGTGACTATGCTGTGTGTGTGTGTGTGTGTGTGTGTGTGTGTGTGTGTGTGTGTGTGGTCAACTTGATTTTTCTAAATTCCTATAAAATTCAAATCAGATATTAATAGTTATTTCCTATTGTCTTATTACACAGCTAGAGTACAACATTCAGTTTAAAACACAAAGATTTTATTTAAATGATAATAGAAACTTTAAAATCTATACATGGAACAATCTGATTTAATGTAAAACCATCTGATTACGTTAGTGATAAGATAGTATTCTAACTTAAGACATCCTTGAATTTGGACATAAATATTGATAACTAACATCAAACTATGGTACTTTTTACTAGACTCTGTACCAAAATATAATTCTTTGGAAAATTAATAAAAATAGCAATGAATTAAAATTCAGTTATAATGAAAAATGGAATTAGGAAAATGTTAAAGGATCCCAAAAACAAACAGCATGTTTTTTTTTGTTTTTTTTTTGTTTTTTTGGCTTTTTTTTTAATAAATGAGTCCTAGCTGACCAGAGGCTTAACCTAGAGTACATGTGAATACCAAATAATCAGAGATGAGTCACTTGGGTGGGGTTGTATTTAGGGAGGAGGATATTAGAATATAGGTGAAAGCAAAATAAAAATGTGGAACAGTGTGGGAGAAAAAGGTTCATAAGTTCAAGTGGGTCATAGAACATGATAGTAGAAAAATGAGGGTGTAAATGTTTTTATTTCCTTGGGTATAGGAATGAGTTGATAGTTGTAACCTGCATGAATACATGGCATGGGTTGAGCCCAAAGAATTTATTTCTCTGTTCTAACTATCCTTAGGCATAAGTCTAGATGCTTCTAGCATTCATAAAATCTAAACTTTTTTAAAATTTATTTTGTTTTAGTTTTTGGTTTTTCATTTGTTTTTTAATTTATTAATTTTTAGTAGTTACATTTCTTTACTTACATTTCAAATATTATTCCCTTTCCTGGTTTCCTGTCCATAAGCCCCCTTCTTCTCCCCCTCCCCCAAACGGGTATTCCCCCCATCCATCCCCCTTACTGTCCCACCCTAGTATTCCCCTGCACTGGGGGTCCAACCTCGGCAGGACCAAGGGCTTTCCCTTCCACTGGTGTGCCAACAAGGCTATTATCTGCTATATATGGAGTTGGAGCCCTGGGTCAGTCCATGTATAGTCTTTCGGTAGTGGTTTAGTCCCTGGAAACTCTGGTTGGTTGGCATTGTTGTTTTTATGGAGTTGCAAGCTCCTTCAACTCGTTCAATACTTCCTTTATTCCCCCCACAAGGGGGTCCTGGTCTTGGTGGTTTGCTGCTAGCATTGACCTCTGTATTGGACAGGCTCTGGATGTGTCTCTCAAAAAATAAGAGCTACAAATTTGTGTGTATAGGCAACAAGTTTTCTATCGATAGAGTGTGCTCACAATTTAATTTAATTTTCTCATAATAATCCATAACAAATTGATATGATACAATTTTTATATTTTCATCTGCTATATTACAAGTATACCTTTAAGTAGTTTTTTTTTTTTTTTCCGGAGCTGGAGACTGAACCCAGGGCCTTGCGCTTGCTAGACAAGTGCTCTACCACTGAGCTAAATCCCCAACCCAACTAGTTTTTGATATCTTTTAATAGTGTCAGGTATTTAAGGAGTCCTTAATCTTCCAATCTTTTCAAAACTATCAGATAAATCTAGATTCTTTGTAAATCTCAACAAGGCATTTGGCTTCATTGAATCAAATACACCTTCACCTATAGTATAAGAGTTTTTATTGTTTTTTCCTTAGTTAACATTATTAAGCAGTTAAAAACATTTTCAGTGGCATGTGTCTACCTATGAGCCACCTCTAAATGATTGCTAGTTTTCCTTAGGCTATCCTTACCCCATGGTGTCACAGTATATTTCAAAATAACTTCTTTTGTGAAATGGTATCATGTAGAATATCTCTAGATTCACTTAAAATATATATTAGAAATAATTTTTATATATCAATATTGTGACATACAGAGAATAGTTCTCTCTTGTAATAGTATTTTGTAATATATTGATATTTTCATTTTTAAAAAAATGGCTACAAAGTAGATTAATACTAGATACCAACTGACACATTTTCTGTTTGATTTCTCAGTGATAATATTATAAACATAAATGAATATTCCAACATTCAAGCTTTGTATATTTTTGCTAAATCAAATTTCAAATTTAATAACAAAATCAGCCAAAGATATAGTTGTGAATGTTTGTGGTACAATTAGCATAGGCACGCCCAATATAGTCTTTAGATTAAACTTGAATCTTTACTGCTAAAACTATGTAAAGAAAATTTAGAGAAGAAAGTTATGCTGTATTTAACAGATACTAACAGAAAATAACATATTTCTTCATACCTGGAAAGAGAGCTAATGTTGGAAAATTAGTAGAAAACTAAGCTCAAATGATCTGTTATAACTAGTCTGGAATCTAATATCTGGATTTATTTATTTTTTCATTTTTAATACTATATTCAGCTATATCTCCACCGTTTTGATTTTTTTAAAAAATTTGAAACAGTCTTGTTTAACTAAATCAGGCTGACTTTAAAGTCATTCTATACCTAATGCATTTATGCTTTTACTTCAGGCCTTCAACTGCCTACTAGTACAAAATTTTACCTTCAAGCTTAAAAAAACTAATCATTCATTAAAAATGAAAGTCAAGGCTAAAGGATAACTCTGTGCTTAAGATCACCATGTACTGCTTTGAAGAAGATCCAAGATCACCTCCCGTATCTATGTCAACTGGTTTACAATCACGTGGAAGAGCAGGTCCAGCACATTCTGCTTTCCTTTTGGACACTGTGGGCATCCTTACACACACCCACATACCGTTTTGAAAAAACATACTTCTAATAAATCTTAATAAAAGGACTAAGGGTTGAATTAATTAGATTATCTTAGTAATTAGATATAGATATGAATGAATTCCAATTAATTAGGGGAATAGTGTTAATATAACAAATTTGACATTTTTTTTTTGAATCAAAGAAAAATTTTATTAATTCAGCATGATTCTTCCTGCAACCTTTATCAACCTATTTTTTATATCTTTTTTCCATCTTTATTAACTTGGGTATTTCTTATTTACATTTCTTTTTTTTTTTAAATTATTTTATCTTTTATTTTTTTTTTTAATTAACTTGAGTATTTCTTATATACATTTCGAGTGTTATTCCCTTTATCGGTTTCCGGGCAAACATCCCCCTCCCCCCTCCCCTTCCTTATGGGTGTTCCCCTCCCAACCCTCCCCCCATTGCCGCCCTCCCCCCATAGACTAGTTCACTGTGGGTTCAGTCTTAGCAGGACCCAGGGCTTCCCCTTCCACTGGTGCTCTTACTAGGATATTCATTGCTACCTATGGGGTCAGAGTCCAGGGTCAGTCCATGTATAGTCTTTAGGTAGTGGCTTAGTCCCTGGAAGCTCTGGTTGCTTGGCATTGTTGTACTTTTGGGGTCTCGAGCCCCTTCAAGCTCTTCCAGTTCTTTCTCTGATTCCTTCAATAGGGGACCTATTCTCAGTTCAGTGGTTTGCTGCTGGCATTCGCCTCTATATTTGCTGTATTCTGGCTGTGTCTCTCAGGAGCGATCTACATCCGGCTCCTGTCGGTCTGCACTTCTTTGCTTCATCCATCTTGTCTAATTGGGTGGCTGTATATGTATGGGCCACATGTGGGGCAGGCTCTGAATGGGTGTTCCTTCAGTCTCTGTTTTAATCTTTGCCTCTCCCTTCCCTGCCAAGGGTATTCTTTTTCCTCATTTAACGAAGGAGTGAAGCATTCACATTTTGATCATCCGTCTTGAGTTTCGTTTGTTCTAGGGATCTAGGGTAATTCAAGCATTTGGGCTAATAGCCACTTATCAATGAGTGCATACCATGTATGTCTTTCTGTGAATGGGTTAGCTCACTCAGGATGATATTTTCCAGTTCCAACCATTTGCCTACGAATTTCATAAACTCGTTGTTTTTGATAGCTGAGTAATATTCCATTGTGTAGATGTACCACATTTTCTGTATCCATTCCTCTGTTGAAGGGCATCTGGGTTCTTTCCAGCTTCTGGCTATTATAAATAAGGCTGCGATGAACATAGTGGAGCACGTGTCTCTTTTATATGTTGAGGCATCTTTTGGGTATATGCCCAAGAGAGGTATAGCTGGATCCTCAGGCAGTTCAATGTCCAATTTTCTGAGGAACCTCCAGACTGATTTCCAGAATGGTTTTACCAGTCTGCAATCCCACCAACAATGGAGGAGTGTTCCTCTTTCTCCACATCCTCGCCAGCATCTGCTGTCACCTGAGTTTTTGATCTTAGCCAATCGCAGTGGTGTGAGGTGAAATCTCAGGGTTGTTTTGATTTGCATTTCCCTTATGACTAAAGATGTTGAACATTTCTTTAGGTGTTTCTCCGCCATTCGGCATTCCTCAGCTGTGAATTCTTTGTTTAGCTCTGAACCCCATTTTTTAATAGGGTTATTTGTTTCCCTGCGGTCTAACTTCTTGAGTTCTTTGTATATTTTGGAAATAAGGCCTCTATCTGTTGTAGGATTGGTAAAGATCTTTTCCCAATCTGTTGGTTGCCGTTTTGTCCTAACCACAGTGTCCTTTGCCTTACAGAAGCTTTGCAGTTTTATGAGATCCCATTTGTCGATTCTTGATCTTAGAGCATAAGCCATTGGTGTTTTGTTCAGGAAATTTTTTCCAGTGCCCATGTGTTCCAGATGCTTCCCTAGTTTTTCTTCTATTAGTTTGAGTGTGTCTGGTTTGATGTGGAGGTCCTTGATCCACTTGGACTTAAGCTTTGTACAGGGTGATAAGGATGGATCGATCTGCATTCTTCTACATGTTGCCCTCCAGTTGAACCAGCACCATTTGCTGAAAATACTATCTTTTTTCCATTGGATGGTTTTGGCTCCTTTGTCAAAAATCAAGTGACCATAGGTGTGTGGGTTCATTTCTGGGTCTTCAATTCTATTCCATTGGTCTATCTGTCTGTCTCTGTACCAATACCATGCAGTTTTTATCACTATTGCTCTGTAATACTGCTTGAGTTCAGGGATAGTGATTCCCCCTGAAGTCCTTTTATTGTTGAGGATAGCTTTAGCTATCCTAGGTTTTTTGTTATTCCAGATGAATTTGCAAATTGTTCTGTCTAACTCTTTGAAGAATTGGATTGGTATTTTGATGGGGATTGCATTGAATCTGTAGATTGCTTTTGGTAAAATGGCAATTTTTACCATATTAATCCTGCCAATCCATGAGCATGGGAGATCTTTCCATCTTCTGAGGTCTTCTTCAATTTCTTTCCTCAGTGTCTTGAAGTTCTTATTGTACAGATCTTTTACTTGCTTGGTTAAAGTCACACCGAGGTACTTTATATTATTTGGGTCTATTATGAAGGGTGTCGTTTCCCTAATTTCTTTCTCGGCTTGTTTCTCTTTTGTATAGAGGAAGGCAACTGATTTATTTGAGTTAATTTTATACCCAGCCACTTTGCTGAAGTTGTTTATCAGCTTTAGTAGTTCTCTGGTGGAACTTTTGGGATCACTTAAATATACTATCATGTCATCTGCAAATAGTGATATTTTGACCTCTTCTTTTCCGATCTGTATCCCTTTGATCTCCTTTTGTTGTCTGATTGCTCTGGCTAGAACTTCAAGAACTATATTGAATAAGTAGGGAGAGAGTGGGCAGCCTTGTCTAGTCCCTGATTTTAGTGGGATTGCTTCAAGTTTCTCTCCATTTAGTTTAATGTTAGCAACTGGTTTGCTGTATATGGCTTTTACTATGTTTAGGTATGGGCCTTGATTTCCTATTCTTTCCAGGACTTTTATCATGAAGGGGTGTTGAATTTTGTCAAATGCTTTCTCAGCATCTAATGAAATGATCATGTGGTTCTGTTCTTTCAGTTTGTTTATATAATGGATCACGTTGATGGTTTTCCGTATATTAAACCATCCCTGCATGCCTGGGATGAAGCCTACTTGATCATGGTGGATGATTGTTTTGATGTGCTCTTGAATTCGGTTTGCCAGAATTTTATTGAGTATTTTTGCGTCGATATTCATAAGGGAAATTGGTCTGAAGTTCTCTTTCTTTGTTGGGTCTTTGTGTGGTTTAGGTATAAGAGTAATTGTGGCTTCATAGAAGGAATTCGGTAGGGCTCCATCTGTTTCAATTTTGTGGAATAGTTTGGATAATATTGGTATGAGGTCTTCTATGAAGGTTTGATAGAATTCTGCACTAAACCCGTCTGGACCTGGGCTCTTTTTGGTTGGGAGACCTTTAATGACTGCTTCTATTTCCTTAGGAGTTATGGGGTTGTTTAACTGGTTTATCTGTTCCTGATTTAACTTCGATACCTGGTATCTGTCTAGGAAATTGTCCATTTCCTGAAGATTTTCAAATTTTGTTGAATATAGGTTTTTATAGTAAGATCTGATGATTTTTTGAATTTCCTCCGAATCTGTAGTTATGTCTCCCTTTTCATTTCTGATTTTGTTAATTTGGACACACTCTCTGTGTCCTCTCGTTAGTCTGGCTAAGGGTTTATCTATCTTGTTGATTTTCTCAAAGAACCAACTTTTGGTTCTGTTGATTCTTTCTATGGTCCTTTTTGTTTCTACTTGGTTGATTTCAGCTCTGAGTTTGATTATTTCCTGCCTTCTACTCCTCCTGGGTGTATTTGCTTCTTTTTGTTCTAGAGCTTTTAGGTGTGCTGTCAAGCTGCTGACATATGCTCTTTCCTGTTTCTTTCTGCAGGCACTCAGCGCTATGAGTTTTCCTCTTAGCACAGCTTTCATTGTGTCTCATAAGTTTGAGTATGTTGTATCTTCATTTTCATTAAATTCTAAAAAGTTTTTAATTTCTTTCTTTATTTCTTCCTTGACCAGGTTATCATTGAGTAGAGCATTGTTCAATTTCCACGTATATGTGGGCATTCTTCCCTTATTGTTATTGAAGACCAGTTTTAGGCCGTGGTGGTCCGATAGCACGCATGGGATTATTTCTATCTTTCTGTACCTGTTGAGGCCCGTTTTTTGACCAATTATATGGTCAATTTTGGAGAAAGTACCATGAGGAGCTGAGAAGAAGGTATATCCTTTTGCTTTAGGATAGAATGTTCTATAAATATCCGTTAAGTCCATTTGGTTCATGACTTATCTTAGTCTGTCTACATCACTGTTTAATTTCTGTTTCCATGATCTGTCCATTGATGAGAGTGGGGTGTTGAAATCTCCCACTATTATTGTGTGAGGTGCAATGTGTGTTTTGAGCTTTAGTAAGGTTTCTTTTACATATGTAGGTGCCCTTGTATTTGGGGCATAGATATTTAGGATTGAGAGTTCATCTTGGTTGATTTTTCCTTTGATGAATATGAAGTGTCCTTCCTTATCTTTTTTGATGACTTTTAGTTGGAAATTGATTTTATTTGATATTAGAATGGCTACTCCAGCTTGCTTCTTCTGACCATTTGCTTGGAAAGTTGTTTTCCAGCCTTTCACTCTGAGGTAGTGTCTGTCTTTGTCTCTGAGGTGGGTTTCCTGTAGGCAGCAGAATGCAGGGTCCTCGTTGCGTATCCAGTTTGTTAATCTATGTCTTTTTATTGGGGAGTTGAGGCCATTGATATTGAGAGATATTAAGGAATAGTGATTATTGCTTCCCGTTATATTCATATTTGATGTGAGGTTATGTTTGTGTGCTTTCATTCTCTTTGTTTTGTTGCCAAGACGATTAGTTTCTTGCTTCTTCTAGGGTATAGCTTGCCTCCTTATGTTGGGCTTTACCATTTATTATCCTTTGTAGTGCTGGATTTGTAGAAAGATATTGTGTAAATTTGGTTTTGTCATGGAATATCTTGGTTTCTCCATCAATGTTAATTGAGAGTTTTGCTGGATACAGTAATCTGGGCTGGCATTTGTGTTCTCTTAGGGTCTGTATAACATCAGTCCAGGATCTTCTGGCCTTCATAGTTTCTGGCGAGAAGTCTGGTGTGATTCTGATAGGTCTCCCTTTATATGTTACTTGACCTTTTTCCCTTACTGCTTTTAATATTCTTTCTTTATTTTGTGCGTTTGGTGTTTTGACAATTATGTGACGGGAGGTGTTTCTTTTCTGGTCCAATCTATTTGGAGTTCTGTAGGCTTCCTGTATGTCTATGGGTATCTCTTTTTTTAGGTTAGGGAAGTTTTCTTCTATGATTTTGTTGAAGATATTTACTGGTCCTTTGAGCTGGGAGTCTTCACTCTCTTCTATACCTATTATCCTTAGGTTTGATCTTCTCATTGAGTCCTGGATTTCCTGTATGTTTTGGACCAGTAGCTTTTTCCGCTTTACATTATCTTTGACAGTTGAGTCAATGATTTCTATGGAATCTTCTGCTCCTGAGATTCTCTCTTCCATCTCTTGTATTCTGTTGGTGAAGCTTGTATCTACAGCTCCTTGTCTCTTCTTTTGGTTTTCTATATCCAGGGTTGTTTCCATGTGTTCTTTCTTGATTGCTTCTATTTCCATTTTTAATTCCTTCAACTGTTTGATTGTGTTTTCCTGGAATTCTTTCAGGGATTTTTGCGATTCCTCTCTGTAGGCTTTTACTTGTTTATTAATGTTTTCCTGTGCTTCCCTAAGTGTGTTCAGGTCTTTCCTGAAGTCCTCCAGCATCATGATCAAATATGATTTTGAAACTAGATCTTGCTTTTCTGGTGTGTTTGGATATTCCATGTTTGTTTTGGTGGGAGAATTGGGCTCCGATGATGGCATGTAGTCTTGGTTTCTGTTGCTTGGGTTCCTGCGCTTGCCTCTCGCCATCAGATTATCTCTAATGTTACTTTGTTCTGCTATTTCTGACAGTGGCTAGACTGTCCTATAAGCCTGTGTGTCAGGAGTGCTGTAGACCTGTTTTCCTCTCTTTCAGTCAGTTATGGGGACAGAGTGTTCTGCTTTCGGGCGTGTAGTTTTTCCTCTCTACAGGTCTTCAGCTGTTCCTGTGGGCCTGTGTCTTGAGTTCACCAGGCAGCTTTCTTGCAGCAGAAAATTTGGCCTTACCTGTGGTCCCGAGGCTCAGGTTTGCTCGTGGGGTGCTGTCCAGGGGCTCTCTGCATTGGCAGCAACCGGGAAGAGCTGTGCTGCCGTTTCCGGGAGCTTCAGTGCACCAGGGTTCCAGATGGTCTTTGGCTTTTTCCTCTGGCGTCCGAGATGTGTGTGTAGAGAGCAGTCTCTTCTGGTTTCCCAGGCTTGTCTGCCTCTCTGAAGGTTCAGCTCTCCCTCCCACGGGATTTGGGTGCAGAGAACTGTTTATCCGGTCTGTTTCCTTCTGGTTCTGGTGGTGTCTTAGGCACAGGGGTCCTGCCGCTCCTGGGCCCTCCCCCACGGGAGCCCAGAGGCCTTATACAGTTTCCTCTTGGGCCAGGGATGTGGGCAGGGGTGAGCAGTGTTGGTGGTCTCTTCCGCTCTGCAGCCTCAGGAGTGCCCACCTGACCAGGCGGTTGGGTCTCTCTCTCACCGGGTCTGGGAGCAGAGAGCAACAAATTTGACATTTGTGATGAGAAAATGATATTGCTTCCCTCTTGTATTAGTCTTGATATATTAATATGACTGATAGTACCCTTATTATACAGTTAAAAAGACATCTCACTCATAGTGTAGAAGATATGCTCCTTTAGGAAAAATGTTGCATGGCTAGCTTCAAGAATAATTAGATGTGAAATCATTCATTTTAGATAATAAATAAAGTATTCATGTTGACGGCATACCTGAACCTATAGCCGTCCAAATCATGGACATGCTTAAAGTTCATTAATTGTTTTCACTAACTTTTTTTTTCTACTTTGGCTTCGGATAACCAACATTTCCACCAAAAGGCATTATTCTGAATTAAAATTTTCCCCTGTTAAACTTTTGTCTTTCTACTAGACTTTTGGCAGTTAATCATGTTCACTGTGTAGAGATCATGTATCTATTTTTCTTTTGCTGCTTTGCCTCTACTCTCTGAAAAAAAATAATCCTATGAAGGAGAAAATATTCTTTTATACACTGTCATTTTCACCACCATATTTTACCTTTTTAATTTTAATTTTATGCATGCACCCAGATTGATGGAGTATTGCAACTTAACTAATCTAGACCCAGTAAGTCACTGAAGGAGGACACGGGGAATATGCAAAGCATTTGCTCAATAATCTTGCCCTTTTACTGGATATTTTGTCCAATCTTTCTTTTACTCTTCTGGCTGAAACAAATACTATGACACTTTCAATGCCAAGATGATGAAGCATATATGCTGAAACACTGGATGTATACTGAAGTATTTAACAATTAATCATACCTAACACTACCTTAACCACTAGGTAATCAGATATTTAAGTCATGATGAAAGTACTCTCAAATTTCAAGGAGAAAAATCAGCTTTCTGCTGGAAGAGATTTCATGCAGCAAAAGTCGATAATGACAACATTAAGTTAGTTAATCAAGATGGCAGTGAAACCTTTAAAAAGGGTAAAATATCTTTTCAAAAACAATAAAAGGACAAATTCATTTGGCATTACAGGAGGAATTTTCAAAACTTAGATTTTGTCAACTTTGAAATTCATATAATCTAGCTTTATATACTTCCAGGGCATGGTGTGAAATGACTATAAGTGGCTAACGAGATGTAATGAAAGCAAGAAAAGTCATGACAAAACTGTATATACATTTAATCCAATATTACAGTAAAGAATATCAAAGCTCAGTGGCAAAATATGTCATGAAAACAATAATTGATCCACAACAAAAGGTCCCTTCTTTGATGAATGATGAGAACTGACTTCTCTGTAGGTATATGATTGAGTGTTTAGAATTCATTTATAATTATAATGGTTAAGGTAAGAGGCAATAGGAGGTTTTCCCTACCTCCTATTAAAAAGTCTTTCTTGCTCGTTTGTTCTCTTTTGCTCTTTCTTGCTCTCTCACTCTTACCTTACTCTTTGTCCCTTCTCTCCACATTTCCTTCCCCTGTCTCTCTCCATTTATTTTCCTCTCCTACTTTTTCCCCACTCTCCCTCCCTCCCTCTATACATCATCTCCATTTTGTTATATATTTTTTCACTGTTACAAAATCAATCTATATCCAATTTTTGCCACATATATTATTCATTTTGTGTGAGAAATAAGCTAGCAGTAATAGACGTAGTAAAGTAAGTGTCCTCAGTAAATGTGACTTTTAGAACAGACACTGTTGCTTGTGCTGTGGTTCTGAGTACCCTCAGTCCCTCAGTTTTGCTCTGATATATCCTTCAGTGCTTAAAATTTGCTCCTTTCATTGCGCTCAGTGACAGCATCTTTATTTTTCCATATACTGGTGTTTTGAATGATATTTTAAAACATTAGTTGGTAATAGTGTGCTGTTTCAGTACAAAAAGGCAAAGGCATGAAAATGTTACTACTAATTACTATATTCTTCACTGTCATACAGAAAAAAATCATAAAGTGAGTTTCACTTAAGAAGGTACTTGAAGTGGAAAATTCATTAATTGATATTATTGAATCTGTACCATGAAGCATGTAGAATTTTAAAGGGAAATTACAAATACAATCAGCATTTCTTTTGTATCTTATAAATGACTGCTATTTTAACCAAAAGATATCCAGGTGACCTCTACCATGAATTGACTAGTCATCTTTTTTTTTCCCTAAAATACACCATTACTTAAAATAGGAAATACCAAATAAAATGTATAATTGAGGATTCAATATTCAATAAACATATTCATTAAAATACTCAAAGCCTATCATATCAAGGGAAGTCTGTCAGTATTTGTCGCCTCTGGAAAAAAAAAAAAACTGGAGTTTACAAGTGAGCATTAGCGTTTGGAAAACATGCCTCTGCCAGTTTGTGATTCACAGACCTCTAAGATGCAGCATCATTTCTGCTGAGCTTGCAAAGCAAAGACCTTGTAATTAATGTTAAAGATGGGCATCAGAATGATTGGCAAAACTCTGTGAATAGTACCTTCACATCTGATGGGTAACATCACACATTGTCCATTATTGGAAAGATTTTGAATTAGAGCAATGGATTTCATGACATCTGAAAAGAAAAACACATTGTAGTGAACACATAAAAAGATGGTAACTGTAAAGCTTTGCCATCATCAGAGGCTGTATCATCTTGCCTAGAAATGTTATTAGAGTATACTTTCTCCTACTATATAACCACCATGGCTGCAACCCCCCCCCCCACCACACACACATCAATTGAATTACCTGGTGCATAGATTAAATCAAGTTGTAAATATTGTATAAAGAGTTATAGATAGATCTTCTTGTTATTAAGATAAAAGTTAATACATTTAGAAATAGTAAAATAATTATGTTGTAATTTTTTTCTTTTTAGAGCCAATGGTATAGTTAAGGGAATAAAAGTCTTTGTTGCAAAGCATAACAACTCAAGCTTGCTCTTCACATTTTCACATTGTGGGAGGAAAGCACAGAACGCCATGTTGTCTTCTGACTTGCACAAGTATTCCCACACAATATAAGCATAAATATGTGAAAAGTTTTAAAGTAATTTTTACAAAAGTAAAAATTTTCACCATTAACAAATATCTCACAACTGAAAACACAGATATATTTGGCTTGATGGATGTATCATACATAAATTAATTTAAAAGCTATTTTAGTACCATGTAGTTGGTTTCCTATTGGTTTTAACAAAAATAGCAAATGTAAAATTTTAGGTTTAAAATATGACTATCAACAGACATGCTCAGTAGTGAGTTAGAATGTGATGCTCATGGCATATGTTACTCAAGATTTTGATTCAATTCTTAGCAGTTCCAAATCTAATATCATTGTAAATTATGTTAGTTAGAACATAATTATATTAAGTTATATTAAGTTAGAAATTGTGTAATTTGGGGCTTTAAATTTTTCATATTATCAAATTAGTTAACATAGCACAGTAGACCTCAATAGAGGTTTTGGTAATATTTGAATATATATTTTATATTAAGAGTGGAATATCTGAACGTGAATTATATGGTGTGATATGGATTACATTGTAGTTAACCAGAATTTCAAGATGTAAATATGACTTGTATAACATGATAACTTGTGGTTTTTCTGTCAAAAATATCTGTATTCTGAACAGTGCTGGATATGAGATGAACACCTCCCATCATCTGCATCAGCCAACACTTCTTGTCAGCAGTTTCCAGATAATACTCAGGCTATGAAATGAATATAGAACTAATGAGTATCTGAAGCTTGTGGGGTTGATGAGATGATCTCTGACCTAGGCAATAGGTAGGTATACTAGAGTTGCTGCTTGTGCCCTGCTGCCCTATCTTACCTGTCTTTGGGGGTTATGACATGAGGTGGCACAGAATAAATGGCAAAAACTCCAGAGCAGGTGAGAATGAGCAGCAAGCTCTTATGAACACTGCTGCAATCTCCTTGAATATCTTCCGTCTGAGTCCCAGGGATCACCAGCAAGCATCTCTTCCAAACAGCAGTTCCCAATTAACTGGCATTGTCATCCTCATTAATTCTTGGTCTCATAGGCGGTCTACAATTAGATCCTCCTGCAGGAATGACTTTGCTGCTATGTCTCCCCACCCCATAGGTTTATGCAAAGGCGGCCACCACCATTTCTGCTGAAGATCTGCAAGGAAGAGCATCTCAGCTGACCTGTGATTAAAAGTCCAAATGCTGACATAGCAGGGATGTGGTGACTAGGCTAGTGATGGGGGTGGCCTATGACAGGGGGAGCTACTGGAGACTCCACTGCAATCTTGATCTGTAAGGATCTGAATGCCCATAAGATGGTCTCTGACATTGTGTCTAAACAGGTAATAAGCAACATTCTCATACCAAAGGGTTGATGTGCTAGGAAAAGCTGAGGGCAAGAAATGAACTAGAAAATATCATCCTGAATGAGTTAAATCAAATATATATATACATCCACCAAAACTAGATAAAATTGATGAAGTTAAAAAAAATGTATGCTCAAAGGGACCGGATATAGATCTCTCCTGAAAGACACATCCAGAGCATGTCCAATACAGAAGTCAATGTTAGCAGCAAACCACTGAACTGAGAACAGAACCTCCTTGGGGGGAATTAAAGGAAGGATTGAAAGTGTTGAGGGAGTTTGCAACCCCATAAGAACAACAATGCCAACCAACCAGAGCTTCCAGGGACTAAACCACTACCGAAATAGTATACATGGACTGACCCAGGGCTCCAACTCCATATATAGCAGAGAATAAACTTTTTGAGGCACCAGTGGAAGGGGAAGCCCTTGGTCCAGCCAAGGTTGGACCCCCCAGTGCAGGGGAATGGGAGGGCGATAAGGGGGATGTATAGGGGGAATACCCATATGGGGGAAGGGGAGGGGAGGAGATGGGGGCTTATGGACAGGAAACCAGGAAGGGGAATAACATTTGAAATGTAAGTAAAGAAATATATCTAATTAAAATTTAAAAAAAGAATGCTTCTTGTGTTGCAAAAAAAATTGTTTTTTTTCAGCAGTCCATAAGTGGTGAGGTTTCAGGGCCAGAGGAAAAGGGAAGTGAGATCCTTATCTATGGAGAAGTTGGCTGTTTGGATTTGGTTTTCATATAGCAGTTTGGGGTTTTAGAGAGCATGCTAATAATTCTATCTATTTTTGTAGAAGCGGGTACCCTCCCCCCCAAAAAAATAAAAGTTGTGGGATGGCAGGCATTGAGTACCAGAAAAAGGAAAGATGAGTTTTTTGACTGGAAATTGTGCAATTAGTCAACAGGGCTCTGCAGAAGACAGGGTTAGAATCCCTCCATGGGGCGAGAGTAAGCATTCCACCAGCAAAGCCAGAAATGACTTCAGCAAAGTTAGGGGGTTATTCCCAGGATTGTGGAATTAGGATGTTCAAGTAAGAAAGTGGGAACTCTACCTGTGAAGTAAGTGAAAGTGAGTCTTAGAAAATGAACACTGGGGTAAAGTGACTGGAAAGACAGTTATGTTCAGAATGTATCAGGAAAAGAAAGGAGAGCTAGGATAACATTGGTGGTTGGTAGAATTGCTTCAGGGCTGGGGAAGAAGGTGGTATTTTGATGTTAGTGTAAGGAAAAAGGAGGGGAACAAGCAGGCTTTATGTTCCGTGGAGGCCTTTGGGAAGGCCTAGGTTAACCAAGAACCTTATTCCTTAGGGCCATTTCTGCTACCTCTGCTGTTCTCCCTTTGGTATCAGATCACCACTGCATCCATGTCATTTGACCTGCTCTTCTCCAGGAATGCCACCTCTACTACTATCAAGTCTGTGGTTACTCCTGAGGATCAGTTTGCAGGACTTTCCCGCTTCTATAGCTTAACTAATTTATGTTGCTTGCCCTTTCCTTCAGCTGCCAAGCTGGTGGCTATTTCACTCCATCTGTGGCTCACTCTGTGTATACTCCACTTTCATTGCTTTTGCTACATTATGTTCTCTTGCCTTTGTGTACCAGTTTAGCACATTGTACTACAAGTAGGCATGGAAATTGCCAAACAGTACTTTCACTGGAACTGGTGTTTCAACACTAGAAAAAAAAGTACAGCACTTTGAATACCAGCCGTATCAACAAGCTTCTAGAGTAAAGAAAGGAGTATTTGTCCTTATACCAAGAATAATATCATCCCTGTATTTCAAGTCTTGAAGTACTGAGGATTTCCTTTAGTCTGATGTGAGTCACATAAATGATTGCAGAAATATCTTTAGTTGACCAAGACTTGTAAGAGTGATGTAAGAATACATGGAAAACTGAAGCAGTACTGGTTAGACTTCATCTTCAGGAGCTAGAGCAAGCAAATATGGCTTCATGGAACTACTGTCAAACAATCACAGACTATGTTAAGATTAGGCCAGTTACCTGTTTGACTGACAGTCATATGCTCAATGTAGCCAGGGATCCAATCAGTAGCCTAACACCTACTGAGTACTGAGTCAAGTTTTCATATCCTTCACATTATTTTTTTATACAAAGGAATATAAGCATCATAATGGGTGTTTACAATGGAGACATTTTTTCCTTAGCATTAATTTTAATAGTACTTAGCAGCTAAATATC
The DNA here is from genome assembly GCF_021556685.1 of Rattus norvegicus. Classification (NCBI taxonomy): domain Eukaryota; kingdom Metazoa; phylum Chordata; class Mammalia; order Rodentia; family Muridae; genus Rattus; species Rattus norvegicus. The sequence continues at coordinate 160,672,209 of NC_141535.1, forward strand.
TTGGAAATGAAGTTTCTCTTCTTTGTGTTTGACAAAATCATTGCTTAAAAGTCATTGTGACAGGTTGGCCTCTCTATGTTGTATATATGCTGTTTGGTACTTAGCAAGAGAAAGAGTAGAAATTGCATCTATTACATTTTTAGAAGTTAGAATTAACTTATATTCTACAAAGTATATCTAATGTTATATTATGTCAGGCATATTTATGTAATTAGCTTTGAATTTACTTCAAAATACTACACAGAATTAGTTTTTGATTGCTAGAACCATACATTTTATTTTCTTCCTATTCTCAGAAACTAATCATGTACTGATGAGTTTTCTCAATATTTTTCTTTTAATGAATCATCTCTCTGTCTGTCTATCTGTCTCTCACTTCCCCCTATCTCTTCTCTCTCTTTCTTTTTCCTTGTGTCTGATATCTGCCTGAGTAGTAAGACACCAATATGCTGGAGTCTGTTTCTCTTGTATGCCATAAAATGCTATACCATACTTGGCCTTCAAACATCACTTGATGGCAAATGTCCTTACCCATTGCGTCCTCTTACCTGTCAGTTATCATAACATTTAATAAGTTTACCAAATTTCAACTTCTGTTTATGGTTCCCATTGAATAGTGTAATTTTGTTCATGTGAGGTGAGTACACATGCATTTTAAGATGATAGGATGATTTCTGCATATTATTTCACAATGTACTTGCTGACATTTATCTTTTAAACATATTTGCCATCTTTCTGTGCAAATATAATGCTTGACTGACAATATCTTGAGAAAACATTTGAAAGCACTGCTTCTAAAATCTGTATCTCGCCGTTAGGCCCTTTTGCATATTTCCTTTTCCTTTGAGGCACAAGCAAACTAGATAAGAATTAGGATATACCAGATTGTTTCACACTATGCTTCATTTTCTGGCAAACACTGTTATCTAGGCAGGGATTCAGCTTGCACAATATTGTTCTCATATCCATTCACAGGCCCATAAATTGTACCCCAAGTTTGGTCATGACATGAAACTTGTTCTAAATGTCACTTTTCAGTTCACTATCTCACACTGTGGCATAAATGAAACAGTTTAAATTTTTGCACCTGTCATACTTTTAAAAATCAGGATCTAGTAGCTCATTCTAGTTAATTAGGAGAAACTTCAAACAAAACAGCAGACAGATTTCACAGACAGATTGTTCAGCCATTGCTTTTCCATGCACCTGGTAGTTTTAGTCTTTAAATAAAATCTACACTTGCAGGCTACTCAGAAAAGAAACATGTTTCTGAATCTGTGGAATCAACTTACACTTTGCATTATTAAACAGAAGGGTAGCTATGACTCCTAACTAACTTTGATTTAATTATAGGGTATTATGCATAGAAAATTCAATAATGTGGTCTTAGAGCTATATTGTATCCAATGTTAACATTAACACAATTAATAATAAAAGTATAATATGACTAATCTCTATATAATATTATTTTTCTTTTCTCTCATTTACAATGGTAAGAGAAGTTATAGAAGACATTCAAAATCAGATTAAATATATCAGTGAGAATAATTTACATTTAAAACTTTATTTCATTTACCAATTAATTTGACAAGGTTCTAAATCTTATATAAAGCTAGAATTGTCTTCAAATCAATATTGTGAAACAGATCCTATTAAAATTTCTCTATTTTGGATGAAGAACTAAGGCATCAAGAGTTCTAGCTACTTAAGAGGATACATAGCAAGTATAGGGAAAGATTTGGGTACAGAAGTAATGGACCCCAAAAAGAGATCATTTCCTTTTAATCCCTGCTGTTTTTAATTGTTCAAATCTTCCACAAAGAGTACACCTGATATTAAATTTATGGCCTTATGAAATTAATCTGTTGACTTAAAAATAATTTTAGGGATACAGTGATAGATAAGAGCATAAAGTCATTATAACACATAAACCTGAATTTAAACCTCAAGAACTGAGATAAAGTTGGGCAAAGGAACTTGCACCTCTGTAGGTGCAGCATGTTTATGGGAGGTAGGCAGAAAAGTCATGAAAATCCTGCAAGGCCACAGGCCTCCTGGACTCATCACATCCAATAGAAGAAAAACATAAAACTGTCTCAAACAAGAGAGAAAGTTGGAACTTACACCTACAATTTTCCTTCCAGCAACACTGAAAATCCAGGATATCACAGCCTCAATTTTAGATACGGGAATCTGCCCACCTCCCACACACACAAATCAAACCCACAACATTAAAAAGCTCAACAAAATCCTCAATTTTAATTTGATGATTCACATTTTTTCTGTTTCTCTTTCTTTTTCGTGTGTCAATAAACATGTGAATGAAGATTATCAGGTAGAAGCTGAGAATTGGTTTCATATATAACATGTTTTTAAGATCTTTGCTGAAAGAACAAATGGACAGGATTGAGTTTCAAATGTATTATGAAAATGCAGAGCTGCCCAGCTTCTCACATAGTAAGGGACCCCTGGGTTCAGACTTCATTAACAGTGATACTGCTTTATGTGACACTTTTATTTACAGAAAGGTGGGTGTTTGGGATTCTAAAATGTAAATTATAGCTCCACTGTGCCTTTACTGAATTAGAAGCTTGGGAATCATTCAACATTAGAGGTTTTTCACTCAGAAGCTGATTTTGTGTTCTCTTTCTTGTGTTAATGAAGTGAGGGATTTCCTGTTTCTGTGCTGCAACTTGAACACCTTTTTGAGAATAAGTTTTTTTTTCAGGTAGATTGAATATTTCTTTGTTAGTTTTCATAGGAAGCCTTTTAATACAAAGATAATATTATTGACACCAAAATCAGGGGAATATTACAGTTACTTAACTCACTCTTGGGTTTTAGAAACCTATTTAAATATTTCATGACTAATTTAATTCAAGTGGTCATAGTAAAGAAAAATGACATAAACTCTAGAACTTGAAATGGAAAGAGATGTCCGATCTGAAAAACACAGCATAGCATAGGTATTACCGGCCATAAAATATGATTACTCTTTCCAGTTTTCAAGTCAATAAAATTTAACAGAATCAACAATGGTTTGAAAATAATGTCCTGGAAGCACATTTTTTCTGTGTGTGTAAATCTTGCTATGCTTGTTTGTGACTATGTTATGAGCATAACAACTCTGACTCACTTAATTCATATCAGTCGGATGCAATGCTGTTATCAGAATTTGTAGGAGTTCCTAGTTGATTGCTAGATATCTCAGAGAAAGTTTAGATATACTCCTAGGTTTCTCAGTTTCATTAATGAAAAGATTTAAGAATAAACTCAAACAGAAGCTCAAGGATAATTTCAAAAGTATTTAAATGTAGGAGGAAGAGAAAGAGGAATAATAATATTATTAATAAAGTAAAAGGAAGAAGAAACATAAGAAGAGGAAGCATTGAGCAGAGGCAAGCTTCACGGCTCTACAGGTGCTGCAGGAAGAATGTCGAGACAGAAAGCCAGGCCTTTTAGGGACAGCTGGCAGCCCATCACATTTTCAGGGTAGGGGAAGGTGATAAAGAAAAGACAAACTTGAGTAGCAAAAATTGCATACATAAGTTCAATCAGTATCTGAAATCAAGAGAAAAATAAAAGTATTCTGAGTCTAAAATCAGTCCAGATTCAGGTGAAGCTCATATTTTCTGGGCTGGTAAGGATTACAATGTCAGCATAGCGTAGGATTTATGGAAAGTGAAAGTATGTTAGTAAAGGAACACTTAATCGTGCCTATCTTTTTAATATACATTAGGGTGAACCTACCTTCCTACAGGTGATAACCTACTCAGATGATTGACTTCCCCAAACTGTAATGTTAGATCTCCCCACAGGCTAGAGATTTAATTCTCTTGGTGTAAAGTATTTTCTTAGTAGACCTTTACTGCTTCTTTAACATTGTGATTATATTGAGCATGATAATTAGCCTTAACTGATAATGTATGTTAAGCGTTATCTATACATCAAGCATTAGCTTAATATATATGTATATATATATATATATATATATATATGATTTCATTCTGCATTTTGATCAACCCAGTGAAATAAGCATTTGGTTGAGATGCGCCTGAAGGGAACAGTGCGTGCTTAAATCTGCTTTGTATCCAAAATGAGTTTTCACTGATTTTATTGCCTTCTCTCTGTGTTAGTTATCTCAAAATGAAACAAATCTCAAAAAATACATATTATTTGTCATGTAAATTAATTTACTTGCAGCACTGAGTATGGAGTTCCAAGTTTTCAGAATGCCTGCCAGTCATTTTATTGTTGAACTTTATTTTTGAGACTAATAGCAAAGACTTCATTTTTATTTTGTTGCCGTTCTCATTTCATTTTAAAATATAATATATTATTTTGAAAGTGGATTTCTCCTCCAAGTCATCCCAGATCCTCCCAATACTTACCCACCCACCTACATGATTTCTCTCTCACTCTCTCAAAAACAAGAAAACCAGTCAAAATAAAACCTAATAAGATTAAAAAATATACTGAAAAAAAGAACCAAAAAGCAAACACAAAGAAAACAGCGGGGAGTCTCTTCTGTGCAGGCCAGCTACACTTTGGCATGAGTCTGTCAGGGAGTATTTGACATATTCTGTGACATACTATTTAAGATAGTTTAATTTCCTTTTTCCAACAAATATAGATTGCAAATAGCTTCTCATTAGTGGTGAGACTTTGCTTCTATTTTCCCTTTTTGGCAATGCAGTATACTATAAATACTGCTGTGAAGAATAATGAGGGCTTGAGGAAGAATAAGTAATTAAGAAATTAGAGTTGTTGCTATTAATATAACAAGCTCTATTTTATAGCTGAGAAAACTAGGACTTAAACAGGCAAAATTATTGTTTAAGATCTTTCTAGTATTTTAAAATATTTCTCTAACCTTAATCTGTTTAATTTTTGACCACTTTCACTTGTAACAATTTTAAATATTTATGTAAAGTGGTTGGATTAATTTTTAGTTTAATATAATTTGGTTATGAAAATATGAATTTTTCTGGGAAAATGTCATTATTGTGTATAAAAAAGAAAATGTATTTCAGCTTGGAAAGATGTTCCTTTGAAAACATTCAAGGACATGACAAAAATTCCTGTTTGCCTAAGAAGTTGAATTTGTGAACATATAAATGTTTTCTGACTGTAACATTGAAGAATGAATATGTTAAGGTTTTTTTCTTTTTCCTTTTATTATTAGATATTGCATGTTCTTATATTTCAGATTTTATCCCCTTTCCCCCTTCTGCCATCCCCCTCCCTCTGCTTCTATGAAGAACTTCCCACTCCCACCCACCAACTTCCACCTCAACACCCTGGTATTCCCCTACACTGGAGAAAAGAGCCTTCATAGGGCCAAGGGCCTCTCCTGCTATTGATGAAAAACAATCCTCTGCTACATAAGTGACTGGAGCCATAGTCCCTTCACGTGTTCTCTTTAGTTGGTGGTTTAGTCCCCAGTAGCTCTGGAGTGTATTAAGATTATTGAACTAGATCAAGGACAAAGAATGACAGTGGACATAAGGAAGGATGTCACATTAGCAATTTCCAGAGAATACTTTGATTCTCTTTACTCATTGTTCTGTAATGCATCAATTGTTTTTTACAGGAAAAAGTTGTTGGATTAATTGCTATACTGCATAGAATTGGAACAAAAGACAACAAGCAATAATATAAAACTTACTAAAAATAACTAAAAACAAATACATAATATATTTTTTGAAATTAGAAATATGTGTGTGTATTGCAGTAACATTTGAAGGTCACTTAAATGGCACTCAAATAACTGACAACAGTTCCTGACAAACTTCCCTGAAGCAGTAATACACTGTTTTGACTGATACTATCTGTGGTACTTTGAATAATAGCTCCCATAGGCTCATACTTTTGAATACATGTTTCTCAGCTTGTGAAACTGTTTGAGAAGGACTCAGACACGTAGCATTGGTGGTGAACTCTGAGGGTTCAAAACTCACCACAAAAAGATTATAAGATAGGACTTGATATGTTCTGTATGCTGCATTAAACACAGCTCCACACAAAAATTAGACAACAACAGCAAAACAAACAACAACAAAAACAAACAACAACAAAAACAAACAACAACAAAAACAAACAAACAAACAACAACAACAACAACAACAACAAAACCCTCACCACTTTCACCATTTTCCTCTCTACCACCTTCTCTCCTACCCAGATACCTCCTACCCTCCTCCTTGGTGTGATTGCTTTCTTCTCCCTCCCAAGTGGGTGAGGCATCCTCACTTGGGTCCTTCAGCTTCTTAAACTTTTTGAGTTCTGTGGATTTTATCCTTTCTATTCTGTACTTTTTTCGTTAATATCCATTAGTGAGAATATACCATTCATGTCCTTTGGGTGGTGGGAAAAGGACTGAAGCCCTGAGGGCCAGCAAAAGAATGGAAATAGGCAACCTGAGAGGTAGGAGGTGGGGTACCCTCTAGAATGTACCAGAGACCTTGGAGGTGAAAGACTCTCAGGACTCATAGTGAAGGACACTAGAGGAAATGCCCTACAGTGAGGAGAGGGAACTTGTAGAGCTCAACTCCAGTGGAAAGACAGGGCATCAATTGAGGGGTAGGGTTGCTATCCCACTGTCAAAAACTCTGACCCAGAATTGTTCATGTCTGAAAGAAATTCATGACAAAAATGGAGAAGAGTCTGAAAAAAAGGAGGCCCACTGGCAGTATACACCAGCTGATATGAGGCCCCCAACACATATAAAGCAGAGGAGTTGTGCCTAACCCTCAAGAGGCTAGAGGTCCCAGGGATTGGAAAGGTCTGTTGGGGAGGGGATGAGGGGCATCCTCGTGGAGACAAGGGGTTGGGAGGGGGTATGGGATGTGGAACAGCCAGAGAGTGAACCAGGAGGAGGATAAAGTCTTGACTATAAAATAAAATAAAATAAAATAATCGATTTCTGTAAATCATTCAAAAATTTACCATTCTCAGGGTTCTCTCTCTGACTCTTATTTTCAGATAAGATGTAAACTCTTAGCTGTTTTTGCTTTTGTTCCATCATCTTTGACTCTGTAAGACCAATTAAATTCTTTATAAGTTGCCTTGGTCATGCCATTTTGTCATAAAAAATGAAAGTAAAACATCATCATAACTGCAAAGTAGAAATTAGCTTTTTAGCTTTGTTTTTCCAGTATCACTGAAAAACCAGTTATTTGATTTTCTTTCCATTTAACTATTTTATGGAAAAGTAGCATGCTTATCAATTTACCACATACCCTTTGACAAATTAATTGCACTTAGTTAACGATCTCTTAGAGATTATTTAATAAATTATTAAAAATAGATAAAACTAATCATGTTCAGTTAAAAGAGTCCAATCAATTAAATGATATGCACCACACAAATATATATGTGATTATTTGTAAGCCTCGTATACAATGTACACAAATTTGTACAAATGAGTAAAGTCCTTTTATTTTCGGGTACAGAAATCTTTCACCCAACTTATCATGTTACATAGTACCCCTGTCAAAGGCCCTCAAAGGTAGCCTGACTTCCTTGAGTTCAAGAATAAAAGAAACATACCCTAGATGCACAGAACACATGAAACTCAAGAAGGATGACCAAAATGTGAATGCTTCACTCCTTCTTTAAAAGGGGAACAAGAATACACTAGGCAGGGAATAGGGAGACAAAGTTTAGAACAGAGGCTGAAGGAATGCCCATTAAGAGCCTGCCCCACATGTGGCCCATACATATACAGTCACCAAACTAGATAAGATGGATGAAGCAAAAAAGTGCAGGCTGACAGGAACCGGATGTAGACCTCTCCTGAGAGACACAGCCGGAATATGGCAAATACATAGACGAATTCCAGCAGCAAACCACTGAACTGGGAATGGGACCCCCGTTGAAGGAATCAGAGAAAGGACTGAAAGAGCTTGAAGGGGCTTGAGACTCCATATGAACAGCAATGCCAACCAACTAGAGCTTCCAGGGACTAAGCCACTACTCAAAGACTATACATGGACTGACCCTGGGCTCCAACTGCGTAGGTAGCAATGAATAGCCTAGTAAGGGCACCAGTGGAAGGGGAAGCCCTTGGTCCTGCCAAGACTGAACCCCCAGTGATGGGGATTGTTGGGGGGAGGGAGGTAATGGGGGGAGGATGGGGAGGAGAACATTCATATAGAAGGAGAGGGGGAGGGGTTAGGGGTATGTTGGCCTGGAAACCGGGAACGGGAATAGCAATTGAATTGTAAATAAGAAATACCCAATTTAATAATGATAGAGGAAAAAAAAGAATGTGGAGAACACTTAAAATAAAAAAAAAGAATAAAAGAAACATAGACCTATAGAAAACAAATGCTTATTTTTCTAAATATTTTCCTTTCTTTCTTTTCTCTTTCTTTCACAAACTCTTTATCATATTTTCTTTCTCCTCTCTTTTTTCTTTAATTCCTCCTCTCCTCCTTCCTTTGAGACAGGGCCCATACTCTTCTTGAACTTATTATATATAACTTATATTTTACAGGGATTTTGGGGGGGGTATGGTGGTCAAAACTGTGCCTAGTTCCTAAACAATAAGTTCTATCCTTTCATTTTGTAATAAAAGAAAAACTAAAATTGAATAAATGAAATATGGGTGTAGTGCTGAGATTGAGATTAAATAGACAATAAAGAAGGTTTAAACATCACTCAGTGTCGAAATTTTTATGTTAGAGAATGCAATATACTCCCATTAGAATTTCCCAAAATTTGATGCCATCATGTATAGGATTATATTCAAGGATTTTTATTTAAAACTCTTCTACAAATATACAATGAAAGCTTTCATTTATGAATTGCATTAGATCTATCATGTCTCCCTCAAGGAATACATAAACAATGATCAGCAGAACCATAATGTTTAAACATCCTGTCTCTTGTTATCTGAAGCTTTTAGAAATACCCCTTTGCTAAGTTGAAATTCTTAACAGGAGCTGTGTGTGTGCTTTGGGACTAAAAGGATCCAAATTAAAATGTAAATCAGTAAAACTTGCAATATCTGCAGGCAATATGCAATCTAATGGCATGCTGACTTTATTCAATGTGCTTCAATTTATTGTGTTGCCCACAGACAGTCCTTACCTTGGGGCCACTGGGATCCATTCCCAGGAATGGAATTCTGGGGCTGAAGCCAAGGAAGGTGGGGAGGAAAACCATGGGGAGTCTTATTTTATTCTTTAGTTCTTGATTTGAAATTAGTTCTAAGTCTGTGAATGTAGACTTCAGGGATGCCCCACTGGCTAGGAAATTCAGTCCCCCATTGTGTCTATAATTTGGAATAGAGATGATTTACATTCAACTAAATATCAAGAGACCATAAATAGTTTCCAAATTAGATATGATACAAAAATAGTTAGGTGTTAGTGAAAAGTCTCTTGTTTTAATCTAATTTTACATTTCCAATATTTGCTTGAATGTAGTTCAAAATTTTATTATAAATCTATTAAGAGTAGAGAGTGAATATCCTTTGTTTTCCATTCATTTATGCTTTATGTTCTTCTGCTGTATTATTTTTTCAACAGTCATTTGTTTATTCTGTACATTGGGGCATAAGTGTGTCATTAATAGTAGGCAACATTCTGGACTTTATTCTCTTATTTACAATGATGTCCCTAGGATTAAAGGTAGGCCTCAGAATTTCTCAGCAAGTTCTTTTAGCAACAATCACAAAGCTGTAAACTTACTATTTTTATTAGTCTGTTCATTTTAATAATCATATAGTGTAGCGAAACTGGAAAATGCTTTTTTTTTCTAGTATTCTTATTTTAATATATTGAGTATTTACTTTCATTCTCTTTGTTTTGTTGCCAAGACGATTAGTTTCTTGCTTCTTCTAGGGTATAGCTTGCCTCCTTATGTTGGGCTTTACCATTTATTATCCTTTGTAGTGCTGGATTTGTAGAAAGATATTGTGTAAATTTGGTTTTGTCATGGAATATCTTGGTTTCTCCATCTATGTTAATTGAGAGTTTTGCAGGATACAGTAACCTGGGCTGGCATTTGTGTTCTCTTAGGGTCTGTATGACATCTGTCCAGGATCTTCTGGCCTTCATAGTTTCTGGCGAGAAGTCTGGTGTGATTCTGATAGGTCTGCCTTTATATGTTACTTGACCTTTTTCCCTTACTGCTTTTAATATTCTTTCTTTATTTTGTGCGTTTGGTGTTTTGACTATTATGTGACGGGAGGTGTTTCTTTTCTGGTCCAATCTATTTGGAGTTCTGTAGGCTTCTTGTATGTCTATGGGTATCTCTTTTTTTAGGTTAGGGAAGTTTTCTTCTATGATTTTGTTGAAGATATTTACTGGTCCTTTGAGCTGGGAGTCTTCACTCTCTTCTATACCTATTATCCTTTGGTTTGATCTTCTCATTGAGTCCTGGATTTCCCGTATGTTTTGGACCAGTAGCTTTTTCCGCTTTACATTATCTTTGACAGTTGAGTCAATGATTTCTATGGAATCTTCTGCTCCTGAGATTCTCTCTTCCATCTCTTTTATACTGTTGGTGAAGCTTGTATCTACAGCTCCTTGTCTCTTCTTTTGGTTTTCTATATCCAGGGTTGTTTCCATGTGTTCTTTCTTGATTGCTTCTATTTCCATTTTTAATTCCTTCAACTGTTTGATTGTGTTTTCCTGGAATTCTTTCAGGGATTTTTGCGATTCTTTCAGGGATTTTTGCGATTCCTCTCTGTAGGCTTCTACTTGTTTATTAATGTTTCCCTAAGGGAGTTCTTCATGTTTTTCTTGAAGTCCTCCAGCATCATGATCAAATATGATTTTGAAACTAGATCTTGCTTTTCTGGTGTGTTTGGATATTCCGTGTTTGCTTTGGTGGGAGAATTGGGCTCCGATAATGGCATGTAGTCTTGGTTTCTGTTGCTTGGGTTCCTGCGCTTGCCTCTCGCCATCAGATTATCTCTAATGTTACTTTGTTCTGCTATTTCTGACAGTGGCTAGACTGTCCTATAAGCCTGTGTGTCAGGAGTGCTGTAGACCTGTTTTCCTCTCTTTCCGTCAGTTATGGGGACAGAGTGTTCTGCTTTCCGGCGTGTGGTTTTTCCTCTCTACAGGTCTTCAGCTGTTCCTGTGGGCCTGTGTCTTGAGTTCACCAGGCAGCTTTCTTGCAGCAGACAAGTTGGTCTTACCTGTGGTCCCGAGGCTCAGGTTTGCTCGTGGGGTGCTGCCCATGGGCTCTCTGCAGCGGCAGCAACCAGGAAGAGCTGTGCTGCCGTTTCCGGGAGCTTCAGTGCACCAGGGTTCCAGATGGCCTTTGGTGTTTTCCTCTGGCGTCCGAGATGTGTGTGCAGAGAGCAGTCTCTTCTGGTTTCCCAGGCTTGTCTGCCTCTCTGAATGTTTAGCTCTCCCTCCTGCAGGATTTGGGTGCAGAGAACTGTTTATCTGGTCTGTTTCCTTCAGGTTCAGGCGGTGTCTCAGGCAGGGGTCCTGCCGCTCCTGGGCCCTCCCCCACGGGAGCCCAGAGGCCTTATACAGTTTCCTCTTGGGCCAGGGATGTGGGCAGGGGTGGGCAGTGTTGGTGGTCCCTTCTGCTCTGCAGCCTCAGGAGTGCCCACCTGACCAGGCGGTTGGGTCTCTCTCTCACGGGGTCTGGGAGCAGAGAGCTGCTGCAGGCCGGGATCCGCGGGTGTGGGCATATTGAGTATTTACATTAAGTTTTATATTGACAGCTTACAACAATCTGAAGTTGATTTACATACTAACATATATTTTGTAAGATATTGAAGTCTAATTAAAGTTATCACTGTGCTATCAGCATATGAGGTCAGCCATTTCTGTAAATTTATATTTTCTTGTGATAACATGAAAATAAAATATATTTTAAATATGCTTATATTTTTCATATAAAATATTTCAACACAATATAAGCACTGGCACAGTATTATTTTAGCTGCCAAAAAAAGGAAGCAGTCAATAAAACTATGCAGACACATAGCCTAACAATTATAACAGTGACGACCCAGAAAGACATTTCCCAAATTATAAAAGAAGTACATACTTGGGGGGGGTGGTAACCAATAATCGACAAATTGGGGGTATAAGAATATTTTACTGGGACATAATTCATGCCTTGTATTGTAAACTTAACAATTACATTTGACTACAGTGCTTATGAACTTTAGGGGTGACCCTATTACTACATTGTCCTCAAATCAACATAACTCTTAACTGAATTCTAATAATTATCTTTATAGCCACAGACAAGTGTATATTTCACTTTTCCATAAGAACTTTGTGCAGGAGATGGAGACCATTACAGAAATTTACAGCAGGTGAAAATACAGAGAACAGAGCACAGGGTGTCCAATCTCAATTGATACATAGGCCATTCAACCCTACATGTAAGGCTTAGAGAACATTAAAGAAGAGGGTGTAAAATAATAGTCAGAGAACCAAGATATCTCAGGATATCTGCTTTGATATAATATCTTCTATATATGAGAGAAGCTGCACCCCAAAATTCTACTGTATACATATATATATAATTTATATTTTATTATAGTATATTATATCAAACTAGGTAAAGCAGAATGAACAGTTGATGACCTCTGAGAGAAAGAGAAGAGACTTTAGTTTTCCTTGGGTTCCAAACTCCTGAAACATCATTATCATCACGACTTTTGAGTAGTTTTCTTTAAATTAATATTAACTTTGTAGCCTGAGGAAGTATGGTAAAATTTTTTTCTTTAAAAAGATTCTTGCTAGGTAGGTAGATATGCTGGGTCTCTCCAAATAATTTAGGCTAGCCTCAAACTCACAGTACTCTTGCCTCAGCATCTCATATACTCAGATTATAATTGTGTTGATTTCCACTAGCTTTAACTTTTATTAAAGCTGTATTTCACAGAATCATATATGTAAGTTTTGCTTACTTTATAATCAGCTCATACATCCTTAGCATCCCATTCAACCCTCCCTTATATAAATATATATCAAGCATTCATATCTATTCATATTATTTATATAAATATTTTGTGATCTTCCAACATTAACCAGGCTATGTACAACTACTGATACCACCATGGTATCTCCCTGTCTGTCTGTCTATCTATCTATCTATCTATCTCACTCATCTCACCCTTTCAGTATGTGTACTGCATAGCTATCAAAATCACTATCACTATAACAATTATATTAATTATTATTAATTATTATTAATTAATAACAATCATGTTAATTATCAAATTTCTGTAGAACAAAACAAATAATGCTTAAAATATTTGATTTAAACAATAAGCAAGAATTTTAGAGCACTTTGTTTCATTATTTGAAATATTGAGTGTGTATTTTTCATTATATCTACTTTGTTTTCTCAGAAGGATATTACCCCCCCAAAAAATGTACAGAATACCCAAGATACAGTCGACAGAACTCAAAAAGGTCAAAAAGCCATCGGCCCAAGTGAGCATGCCTCAATGCCATTTAGGAGTGGGAAAAATGCAATCTCCGGGGCAGGGAGAGAAGGACCTGGTTGGGAGAGGAGACAGGGAGGGAAAGACCATATCAGATGATTAGGTATTAAGTGAGGGAAAGGGATTGAAGCACCTGAGGGTCGGCAGAACGAATGGAAACAGCCAACTTCAGGAGGTAGGAGGTGTGTGTGTGGGGGGAATGTACCAGAGATCTGGAGGGGGAGATAATCTCAGGACACAAAAGGAGGAACCTTAGATGAATTTCTCAACAGTTGGGAGAGAAACCTTGTAGGGCCCACTTCCAGCAGAAAGACAGGGGTGGGGTTGCCATCCCAAAGTCAAAAACTCTGACCCATAATTATTCCTGTCTAAAATAACTGCAGGGATGGAAATGGAGAGGATGCTGAGGAAAAGATGGTCCAGTGACAGGCCCAACGTTGGATCCAGCTTTAGGAGAGGCCCCAAGGTGTGACACTATTACTGAAGCAATGAAATGCTCACATAAAGGGGCCTATCATAACTGCCCTGAAAGAACAACAAGCAGCTAAAAAAGTCAGATGCACATATTTACACTCAATCAATGGACAGAAGCTACTGACCCCTGTGGTTGAATTAGGGAAAAGCTAGAAGAAGCTGAGGAGGAGGACAACCCTATAGGAAGAACAGCAGTCTCAATTAACCTGGAACCCCAAGATTGCTCAGACAGTATACAGTAGAGAGGACAGCCCTGTATTGACTCAGTGAGAGAAGATGCAGGGAGTGGAGAGGTCTGTTTGTGTGGAGGGTGGAGGGGTGGAGACATTCTTCTGGTGACATAGGGGTGGAGAGGAGGTATGAGATGGGGAGCAGTCAGAAGGTGGACCAAGAGGGGAATAAAATCTAGAGTGTTAATAAAAAGTTAAGTAGAAATATTAAATAAAATTTTAAAAGTGGGAATAAAAAGAGTCGTATATATAAAAAAGAACCATGCAAATAATGACTCTCCTGTGGAAGCAGAAATAAAAAAAAAATCCTCTGTGTTGATAGTTTCGGAGAATTAGTACTGTTACCTATATTTTACAATTTATTTTATTTTAATTTTGTATGTGCATGTTTTATTTCTGTGTCCAGTGTGTGTGTGTGTGTGTGTGTGTGTGTGTGTGTGTGTGTGCATATGTGTGTTTTTCTTCATGCTCCTGTGAATGCAGTTGTTCATTGAGATCAACGGTATAAGATTCCTTGGAGTGAGAGTTATAGGCTGCTGTGAACCAACGTACGTACTGGGAATGAAACTTGTCCCTCTGTGAGAATGATGTGAAATCTTAGCTGCTAATCCATCTCTTCAGACACAGCATAAACTTTAAATAAATATTACTGCCTACAATTTTTCTCATTGTGTCATAATTATTTTGGTTTCTTTCTGAAACGTACTGAAGTTACTTTACTACAACCTTACAACATATATCCAAATCCTTCGGCTTAGCTTCTTCTTTTAGTGTAGAGAGCTGCGACGTGCTGCGCCTCAAAGACGGCGCTGGTTTCCGCCTTCCACCCTCCCAATGGTGAGTGCTCCTTGCAGTAAACAAGTCCTTATTTGGCTATGCCTGCCTGGCCTGCTAGCTTCCGCATAGTGACAGCCTATCTACATGACCCACGTGGCTTGCTAGGACTGGCCAGTGCTAGCTATTTAAGTGTGGTGCAGGGCGTTCCCCGGGAAGAGACAGAAAGAGAGAGTCAGAGGGGAGAGAGAGAGAGAGAGAGAGAGAGAGAGAGAGAGAGAGAGAGAGAGAGAGAGGAGGAGAGAGAGTCAGAAGAGAGAAAGAGAGAGAGTCAGAAGAGAGAGAGCCAGAAGAGAGAGAGAGTCAGAGGTTGTATCAAGGTTCCTGAGTAAAACTGCTTGAAGAAGATCTCCTGTGGTCCTGTCTTCCTTGCTGGTCGAGGTTGGGCGTGGCATTTTAGTACTTTAATGTATAACAAAAATCAATCACTTATGAAACCAAAGAATTACTCTATATGTTTTATCAACAGCATATTTATATAAATCAAGAAAACATTGCACATTTAAATCCTTGAATTCATTCTCCTTGCCATCTATTCAAGTAATTCCTTGAAATAGCTTTATGTCTACTTATGGATGTTTATTCCTTTATCACGGAAGTGTGAAGTGGAGGTGCATGAGGGAAAAAGTTGTATACTACATATTTATTATTGTTAGAAGGAGGTGAAAAGACATGTTCTTTCATAGACTTTATTTTAAATATTCTTTATTTGGTTATAAAGAAGCAACCTAGCAGTATTTAGAGAGCCATTCCAGTTTGTGAGTAGATGTTATTCACCTAAGTTATTTATTTAATGCAGTGATTCCCAACTTCAATCCATTGGTTATAAAGTTCTTCAATGTATCATTGAAGTATTCATTATATAGTAAAGGAAAGAGCTTCTTTTTTTACAGGATCCTAGGTGGGATAGTGGAAGTTACTATTAGCCTCAAATCCTTTTATTAACCAATCAAAAATTTCAGACAGTGTCTTTTGATCATATTCAGTCAATCTCCTCCACTTAACTCCTCCAAGATCAGTCTCCAGGTTCCTGTGGTGTGCCCTCCATCTTCATGGCCACTTTTCATTGATTAATTTAATAACCCACTGGCCATAAACTGTGTTTCCCATGTTTCCAGTCAAATACTGTTTTGCCTTTTCTCTAAAGCTACCCTAAGAATAAAATAGTTCCAACATTCATAAGAAAGTAAAACATTCTAGGTATAACTTTAATGTTAGTTTCTGGTTAATTTCTGATTAGATCATTAACATCACCAAACCTGCGTGATTAAATTCCTTTGGACTTAACATATAAAACATTGTAGCTCAGTATAGATCATGAGGAAAAAAGTATCCTCTGGCATGCAGCCACAGTTCATTTACAGGTGAAGCAATACAAAAGACATGCATGGTTGAACTATGACTGAGGTTCCAATTTTTAAGTCATAGTTCTGTAGAAAAGGAAATCTGAGGCAGGGAAATAGAATACAAAAACAAAAGTGCTCAGAAAACAAGCAGTTAATATAAAATCAGTCTGTAAACATATAATGATATCATCTCTCAGGCTTGAACTTAGATAACATTTAGTGGGTTTTCTCCATATACATGGAACAAGGAGGAGGAAAGATAACCAAGGCACTTGTTCCCTGCAAACTGAATTTGCTCTGCAAGAGAAGCAGAGTAGTTTGTGACACATTGGTGAATTTGTGGTTGTCAAACTCAGTTGTGTTCTTTTCCACAGAAGATATTTTAGAGTACTAATATACTTATCACAAAATTAGTTATTTGTTTAGAATATGAGCCTCACAGGGAAAATGAAAACCAGTGTTTGTCAGTAGGTTAAACACCAGTTGAATATGACTGATATACTTATAAAAGGGGAAATGTTAACAGAGAGGTAATCATTAAGACACATGTGGACACACACAAGGAATCCTAAGTGGAAATCCATGTTTGAAAACTAAGTTCTGTTTGGAGAAAGATAAGGACCTCTTTCTCCTCAGGTAACCATCAAACCAACCAAACTGTGGAGTAAAGATAGCTAAACAGCTTACGTGTTTGGCACATAAGCAGGGGTTAGGGATTGAAAAAGATTCGATGTATATTTCTGGCTATTGTAGGCATTCACATTCATAAAAATCCTTGTATTCTCTGTCATGATCCACCCCATCTCTTCCTCTCCATCTCCGTTTCCCTCTCTATTTTGCTTCAGAACAAAACAAGGAATCCTAGCACATACATATGTATAAACCTGATTACGGAATTCTTGCTTCCAAAGTTTGGATTAAAGAGAATACCTATTGTTTAAATCAAGTCATGGCTGTTCAATATCTTAAGATAATCTTGGTCCTGGCAGAAATTTAGAGTCATCTCTCCTGTAGTCGTAATTTTCTTTTTTCTTCTCTCTCTCTCTCTCTCTCTCTCTCTCTCTCTCTCTCTCTCTCTCTCTCTCTCTCTCTCTCTCATCTCTCGAGAGTTAGGTGCATCTTCTCTCAATGAGCCAATACCCAGCAGTCCTCTACTGTTTAGTGTCTAAGCAATCTCGGGTGTCCAGGTTAATTGGGACTGCTCTTTTTCCTATAGAGTTGTCCTCTTCCTCAGGTTCTTCCAGCTTTTCCCTAATTCAACCACAAAGGTCACCAGCTTCTGTTCATTGGTTGGGTATAAATGTCTGCATCTGACTCTTTCAGCTGCTTGTTGAGTTTTTCTAAGGGCAGGCATGATAGGCCCCTTTTGGTGTGGACACCTTAGCCTCAGCAATAGTGTCAGGTCTTGGGGTCTCCCCTTAAGCTTGCTCCCTGTTTGGGCCTGTCACCGGACCTCCTTTCCCTTTGGCTCCTCTCCATTTTTGACCCTGCAGTTCTATCTTACATAATTTTCAATCTTTTTCCCGAGATTTATTACTATCACCATCATTGCTGTCATTATCTTGTAGTCATCATCAACGTCATCATCATCATCAGTAGCAGCAGCACTAGTGTATTTGTGTGTGTGTGTTTGTGTGTGTGTGTGTGTGTGTGTGTGTGTGTGTGTGTGTGTGTTCTGGAACATTGGAATATGCCACTGAGTGCAGATGTCAGCAGAAGCCAGAAGAGAACAAATGTAGGGAATAGTTTTAGTGGTTGATGTGAGTTATAAGGTCTGGTGGCTAGGAATTGAACTCAGGTCCTCTCAAAGAGCAACAAGTGCTTTAAACTTCTGCGAAACCTCTCCAGCTCCCCCATATACTGCTAAAATTTTCAATTACTTTCCTTTTAATTTGTTAATTTCTGAATATTTTATAAGCTTCTGAACTCTTCTCAACTCCCCAACATTTTGTGTCTGTCTATCTGCATATGGTATTAATACCATTTCTAATGAACTACATGATGCCTGAATTCTTAAGTATAGAAAAGAAAATATTGTAAACCAATAGATTAAACCACTAAAATTATGTGTGAACCATAATATAACTTAGGATAAGACATTCTATCCAGAAGTTTTAGTTAGGAAACAAGCAATACTTTACCTTGAAACTAACAAAACTTTAAAAAATAAGCACTTAATATGAATTTTGAGTAATCATGAATCATGTCAGTACATTACTTTATGTATAACATATTTTTTAAAGTTGAACAGTATAAATAACTGACTTTCATTGATGTTATCTATCTTTTCTCTGGCTGATTAGCTATATGCATTATTTATAGCACTGAATTTGTGATGGAAACATAGGTTAAGAGTCATGAATCTTTATGCCTTAGAAGGCAAGGCAGCTAATAGATCACCAAGCTGCACTATTCCTGTTAAACTTACCTGTAAACCAGTAGTGTCATTCCGGAATTACTTCTGATATTGAAGCTATTGATGAACCGCAAAGGTTAAAATTAAAGTGTGATTTATGCCTTGATCAAGAGCATAGTGTTAGAGAACCAAGCGAACCGTACAAATGAGAGCCGTAAATACACATTGGATTCCCCTTTACTGCTCTGCTATGAAGCTCTGCATTTTCTTTCTTTCTCCCACAAGGAAATTCCTTTGGATAAGAGGGCTGATAAAATCCTGACTCTCAGACAGATACAACATCAGGAACAAAGCACCTTATTTTTTTTCTTCCTTTGTAGTTTAATTCAGCTGGAAATTTAAGTCCTTTGAAGAGGTGCATTTGAACAATACAATGTGTGTTCTATTTCTAGTAGGCAAGCATTACAGATCAGAAAACACACTTTCCTGGTGCTTCAGAAAAGTTTGATATATCTCTTGTAGCCAGTGAACTGGTGAGGCACTGTCAGATTTGCTTTTCCACATTTCGAAGCTGTATATGAAAGCTGGCATATTAATTCTCTGGACCTTATCTCATTTAAGCAGACAGGCTTCAATGATAGCAGGTTGTCCAGAGGCATGCGGGCAAAGATTAATACAAATATGAAAAATAAGGATAAACTCACTGTGTCGCAGTGGAAAAATATTAAAGGTTGTGCATTAAGTTGGAATTTTTGTTGGATTATCTTAAATGTAAATGAGTAAATATCATCAAGCCTAAGGATTCTGACAGCAGGATTCTAAAATGCCGTTTCTTTATCCATAATATTAAATGTGACCTAACAGCCCATGGGATTGTCGTAATCGTCTAATCATAATATCTCAGGAGCAGATGAAAAAAATAAAATATTTCTTCAGTGTTCACTGTTCTCTAAGTAAAAAAAAAAAATGATATAATTTCCCTTGGGTTAATGGCTTATTTTAGCCTAGTTATGAATTTTATTTGAATAAAATATTTAAATTCAAAATGTGATATCTCTTGATTTATTCATGTATTGCACATATGACAGACAATTAAATACATATCGCTGATTAAAAGAAATTATATGTTGTAATTGTACTCCTTATCAGTGTGAGCTAGTAGTAAAAAGAATTCATATTTAGCAAATATAAT
The DNA here is from genome assembly GCF_021556685.1 of Rattus norvegicus. Taxonomy (NCBI): domain Eukaryota; kingdom Metazoa; phylum Chordata; class Mammalia; order Rodentia; family Muridae; genus Rattus; species Rattus norvegicus. The sequence continues at coordinate 160,692,079 of NC_141535.1, forward strand.
TGTTGAAATGTTGTTTATATAAGGGATTTGAAAGAGAATCTTTTCAGTCCACACTGAATATATAAGGTTTAAAGATATAACACATTAAGAATATTTGGCCAAGGTTTGGGGAGTTGTCTCATCAGCTAAAAGTGCTCAGTATATTTCTAGGCCCCTAAACCCCACAACCCTCATAACCACAAGTAAATCCAGTACCAGAGAATGTAATGTCCTCTACTTGTCCTCCCTGAGAGACCTGCACATATATACCATACAAATTCCTTACATTAACATAAACTTAAAATCAATGTTAAATAATACATTCACAACATAGAGTTGTATCACTCAAAATCTTTTAAGTAATTCCACAGTTTAGGTCTGTAAATATTGTATATGCAGTCGGTCTGATTTTTGTCAAATCTCAATGAAAATAAATCAAATTTGACAATATACAATGTTTTAGTGAAAAATTATGTAATATTTTTGAATTTTTAAACAAATATATAGTTATACATATATGTAAACATTTGTGATACCAAGTTCTTCAAAACTTGAGTACAAAGGTACAACATTAAATTTCACCAATAGCAGTTTGTAAATTTATTCTTGTTTGCTTTCTTTTTTTTTTTGGTTCTTTTTTTTTTTTCCGGAGCTGGGGACCGAACCCAGGGCCTTGCGCTTCCTAGGTAAGCGCTCTACCACTGAGCTAAATCCCCAGCCCCTCTTGTTTGCTTTCTTTTCCCATGTTTCCTTTTTCTTTTAAGATCAAGATATAATTCCACAATTTCTTTCCTTTTCTCCCCTCAAAACACTTCTATATGATTTATATCTTTCCATTTCATGGTTTCTTTCTTTAAATTGTTGTATGCAGTGATATTGATGAGACATCCTGGGTATAGCTTCTCACATTACTCGGAGACACATTCTTAGAGAAAATGTCCTCACCCCCCCCCCCCACCTAACTTTTAAAATATTTATGTCCCCTCTTATCCAATGAAAAACTATTTAACATTTTAATGACAGGTTTAATAATTTGTGTCAATCTGATATGGGAGAAATAATGGTTCCCCTGAGATGAGAAATACTTTTGAACATCTGGGGAAGTGTTTATTTACACTGTTTATGTACAAAGCACAAAATTTAAATTTAAAAGCTTTTTATTACTAAGGATTATACTATTTCAGTTTTACTTCCTATATTTATTTCAGAAATACAGAAGATCTTTGTGTATCTGCAGTGAACACTTTTATCATAGCATAATGTTAGGTTAAAATTATGTGAACTCATATTGTGAAATACAAAGTGAGCATTTAAATACATCTCTGGAATAGGACTTATAAAGGAGACTCTATTCAAACTTTTATACGTAATTATATATACGCATAGTTACATGTATAAATAAATCTTAATTATTTTGAGTGATTTAAATTGAATTTAAGGTTGAAATAAGAAATATATAGCTTAAAACTTTACATGAAAAAATGTAAAAACATTTTTCAAATCTTATATAGTCTTCTAAAATATGTGGGAGGAAAACGCCAATAGCAAATAGTGTACAATAATCAAACAGTAGGTAATTTTGTATCAAAAACTTACTTAGACTGAGGGTAGAGCTCAACAGTAGTGCCTATGGATGTCATGTTTGAGTCCCTGGGATGAGAAATATTTTTAATAGAAGTATATTTTCAACTTTTCCATTTTGATTGAAGATATAAGTCTATATTTTTGCAATAACAACCTAAATGTCAATCATTCAATCAACATGTAATACACAGTGAATGTATAACAAAGTCATAATTAACTCTTTAATTATTTAAATCTTAGTAACAACATTTTTAATTGTGATAAAAATTTTAAAATATTATGTGTCTTTTTCCACTACAAACCTATTTTCTACTTCTACATACAAATAAACTCATAGTTGATTCGTGAAGTGGGCCTTAGTAGTTTTGTTATTGTGATATTCCTGTGTATGCTGATCAATAATCTAATAATGCCTTGCTACCTACTTCTCTTTGTGAAATGGATTTCCTTTAGGAAATGAAAAGCCACATCCTTCATGACCTTACTCTTGTACTAGAATAATTAACCAAGGAAACTCGGTTATATGGATCCAACATAATACTTAGGGTAAGAAAAAAGTGATATTTCTTAAAACACTTCATATTCAAGATGATGTCAATATTTCAAGAAATAATTAATTTTTTAAGTTATGATAATAATTTGAAAACATCTTATTATATGCTACACACACACACACACACACACACACACACGATCCTTTTAGTCTTATTTAAGATACTGTCTACATGGAAAAACTAAAATCTTTTGGTGACGTTGAATATAGTATTAGTGTAATTCTTGCCTTTAAATTCCTAGGCATGAAAATTGAGTTTAAGATGAATCCAGCTACACTGGGAAGCAAAACTTCAAATCAATATGTCTTGCTATGTACCTATAAGTATCTGTAGGGAGTAGTCTGAATGTTCTGATCAGGAATGAATGCTGAAGGTTTTGTTCCACAAATGGTTCTTGATTGATCTGTAAATAGGATAGCAGACAATGGATAGAAGAGGGGGACTTCCAGTCTTCAGCGGGCAGGCTAGAAGACCTAGAAGAGAAGAGATTCACTGTGTTTCAGAGGAAGAGCTATCAACAATGTGAGATTTCACTCAGAGGTTAGAAACATAGTTAAGCTAGGGGCATATGTAGGGTATTCAGCTAGGATTAAAGGTAACTGAGCAACTAAATTGAGAGCAGAATTAGAGATATTGAGATGAGTGTAAAGATAAGAGCAGGTTAGTTACTCAAGACTTTTAGAAGTGTCTGGCCATTGAGCTAAAAAGCATATAGAGATGACTCCTGGGCGGGGGCTGGGAGCAGAGTCTGCCTGGAGATTAAAGTGGGATAGTAGAAACTGCAGTCTACAACTATCCACCTACCTTGTGGAATAATACAAATCCAGGTTACCTATGTTTCACTGAAATGTAGTGTAAGATAGGAGTCTTTGGAGGACAGAGATGCTTATATTCCTACAAAATATCCAGAAAAAGATTGAGATATGCTTACTTTTTCCTGACTTGAGTGTGTGGAGAGAAATTAAATGTACACACCTAAGAAAAATTTATTTTTGGTCAAAAACGAACATAACAGTTGAAGAGACAGAGAATCACTTATATTTTCAAGAGTTCCTTGTAGTTTGTTCAACGATCATATATTAATTTTGTCCAGTCACTTTAAGCAGTACTTAAAGCTACTACTTTTAATCTGTACCTTATAGCCATTATCAATGTATTCCAATAAACCATAACATTATATTTGTATTAAACAAGAACTACTACATTAAAAAGAGTAATGCTGAAAAAACAAAACAAAACAAACATCAGACTGTCCCAAACTGCTAACACAGTTTGACTTTCTTGTTATTGCAACATATCTATTTTACTGTAAGAAATCTAATCCATGTTAGTTCACCTGTAATCATTAAAACACAGAATTGGCAATGGCAAAATACAGAAGAAATGATGCCGAATTATTACCCCTGAATGTGAAATACCCCAATTATGGCAAACATGGTATATACAAATGAGCACTGTGGGTTCTTAGAAATGTGATTGAGAGATCTGGGAGTCTTTGACTCTAATCTGAATTCTTTCTATGGTAACATTATTCTCTATATTTTCAGAAAGTGTTCTACAGTAGGAAGTTCTAATAGTTTTAAAAATTAAACTTAACAGTGCCTTGTCTTTGTCATTTAGATGTCTTTTCTTTAGTTAACAACAACAGCTGCAACAACAACAACAACAACAACAACAACAACAACAACAGCACACACACACACACACACAAAAACACACACACACACTATAATGGCTTAAAATAAATTAAATTTGGTGATTAAATTCCATGCATCCATTCCTATCCATAGCATGGGTCTTAACTAGCAGGACCCTGTATATTGGTGGAGGTTTTGTTCTTTCTTAACAATGTAACAAATATTCTTCTTCAGTACATTTACTTCATTTTCTATTTAGTTCATGTTCTTGATCCCTCATCTTCAAAAACTGAAATGTTGTTATCTTGAACATCACTCTGTAATCACAGCTCTTTTGTTTCTATTGCACCTCGCCCTTATTCTTTTATCACTCCTGTCTTCTTATATTTGTAGGCTGATAATTTTCTCCTATACTTTCAAAATCATTTGAAAAGGCTAATTCTTAATTTTGTTAATTTTAACTTAAATTTAAATAACACAAATCTATTCATGACTACATAGATATATGTGCTTTAGTCTTTCAAATATATACAGAATTGACCAATATATTTACTTAATTTCAAATATTACTGACTATGTAGTTAAACAGAAACACAGAGTAAAATTTAGCTCAAAGACATAGTAGCAACTTTTACTCAACATTTTATTGTAATTCTCTCAAATAAAATGTCTCTCAAAATAAAAAAGACTCTCAAATAAAATGTCCAACAGTTATAGCTCTTTTGCTACAAAAGATAAAGTTATACTAAAAATAAAAACACTGTCAGAACTTTATAGACTTAAATTGACTTGAAGTATAAAGCTATATAAGTCCAAAATTTTATGGTTTAAACACAATTTTTAATGATCTAATCATTGTGTAATAGTAACTTGGAGTTTCTATAAATAAATTAATATATTTTATAAGTGATTTTGGGTCTAATCAGATACGTTAGAAGAGTTTAATCAGGTCAAAAGTTTTGATGATTAAAAGCCAGATTTTATCTGCAAGTTATACATTAAAGCATATGGCTGAGACTGTTTTTGTGCAAGAAAGATGCAGATAACATGCCAAAGACATTTTCTTCTATGTTTATGCTATTTCCATATTCTATACATTTGCTGAGCTAAAGAAAATCAGTATCCTCAGGATATAAAGAGAGTTACTATTAATAGGATCAATCTCTTTATTTACTAAGGATCTAATATTTCAGTAAGAAAATTATAACTGAGTTGCTGCCACACTGTCACATCATGTGATATCAGTCTCTTATCTCCTCATAGTGTTTATCACTTCTAATAATTAGGAAGCTGGATATATTGTTTACTGTTATAAGACTTCCTGGGGCATACTAGGGTCATAGAGAAATATTACATTTTTTCTATGATACATTTTATTTTCTTATAGGAGAGAAAATAAGTAACTGCTGGGAAGAAGACAGTGATGGGAATTATTCTATTCTGTAAACTTTGCTTCAGAGTCCCAGAGAAGATTAAGAATATAATGTTTCCATGGGTGACAGGGATAGAGGCCATGGAGAGAGGGAATTATGATTCAATTCAGTCTCCATTGATTCCCATTCACATAAAACTTCAACCTAACAATATTGCCACCGAATTGGACCTTTCTTGCTTTCACTAAATTTTATTTAGGCTGGGTCACTTTGACATATTAATAGGAGCAAGCAAATGATATCCAAAGATTTAAAAAAAACTGTTAAATTTGCTACATGGATATAATGCAGGAAAAATAAAACAGATTTGTGTATCTAAGGGCTAAGGTTACTATACTGATTATTACTTGCATACAATGGCTGCATAATCATTTCTTGTATCTTGAAGGAAATTAAAAAATCAGGTTACAATGTGTTATTCTACTATCATCCATGAATAATTTTATAAAACCATAGGAGTGTTCTCTCTCTCTCTCTCTCTCTCTCTCTCTCTCTCTCTCTCTCTCTCTCTCTCTCCCTCCCCCCCTCTCTCTCTCTCTGTGTGTGTGTCTGTGTGTGTCTGTGTGTGATGTATACCTATTTGCATCTGTGAATATGTGTGAGCATGAATGTGAAGGCCAGTGGTCAAGATTTAGTGTTTTTTTTCCCTTAGTCATTTTTCACTTATAGGTTTTGACAAAGGGTCTCTCATTCAATCTGAAGCTGTTCTGGCTAGAATGATTGGCTTATGAGGTTCATAATTCCACCTGTCTTTGCATGCCAGTTCTGAGAATACAGGTGCACAAACCATATCTGGGGTTGTGGATATGTTCTGAGCACAGGTTCCAAGTTCTCATGCTTGCACTGTAGGCATTTGAATGAATGATCAGTCTTCCTAGAACCAGAAACTTCCATTTCTAAAAATATTTTAATAGAAATACTTACATAATTTTGGAATGGAATATTTGTATCATTTTCCCTCTGACATCACCCTCCCAGATACTCTACTTGAAAACTCTGCCATATTTTCTCCCTCTGAAAGTGATAGCCTATTTTTCTGTTACATATATACACCACCGACAGACACACAACACATGACTGGACATACATTAGAGTTTTTCATATACTGCTCAGGGAATATTCCTGAATATGGTGTGAAAACCCAGAAGGACAGGAACTCTGCTGTGAAACAGTCTCTCCTAGAAATGACTGCAAAAGACCCAGAAACTTAAGTAAAGACTGAAGCTATTCAAAGTAGGTGTTTGGTATATATCTTTAAATAAACAACGTACACAGGAAACTCAAAAGATGTTATAAAATTGCAATGAAATATTGTGAAATGTCACATTAATTTAAAAAGAAACTCATGAGAGTTCCCATGTCTCTTTAGGTTTAAATTGCTTATTTGTGGTAGCTGTTGAACTTTAGCGAATTTCATTTTTTTTTAATGAATAGACCTGTCTTTATTGTGCATTTCTTTTTTTTTTTTTAATTAACTTGAGTATTTCTTATATACATTTCGAGTGTTATTCCCTTTCCCGGTTTCCGGGCAAAAATCCCCCTCCCCCCTCCCCTTCCTTATGGGTGTTCCCCTCCCAACCCTCCCCCCATTGCCGCCCTCCCCCCATAGACTAGTTCACTGGGGGTTCAGTCTTAGCAGGACCCAGGGCTTCCCCTTCCACTGGTGCTCTTACTAGGATATTCATTGCTACCTCTGGGGTCAGAGTCCAGGGTCAGTCCATGTATAGTCTTTAGGTAGTGGCTTAGTCCCTGGAAGCTCTGGTTGCTTGGCATTGTTGTACATATGGGGTCTCGAGCCCCTTCAAGCTCTTCCAGTTCTTTCTCTGATTCCTTCAACGGGGGTCCTATTCTCAGTTCAGTGGTTTGCTGCTGGCATTCGCCTCTGTATTTGCTGTATTCTGGCTGTGTCTCTCAGGAGAGATCTACATCCGGCTCCTGTCGGTCTGCACTTCTTTGCTTCATCCATCTTGTCTAATTGGGTGGCTGTATATGTATGGGCCACATGTGGGGCAGGCTCTGAATGGGTGTTCCTTCAGTCTCTGTTTTAATCTTTGCCTCTCCCTTCCCTGCCAAGGGTATTCTTTTTCCTCATTTAAAGAAGGAGTGAAGCATTCACATTTTGATCATCCGTCTTGAGTTTCGTTTGTTCTAGGGATCTAGGGTAATTCAAGCATTTGGACTAATAGCCACTTATCAATGAGTGCATACCATGTATGTCTTTCTGTGATTGGGTTAGCTCACTCAGGATGATATTTTCCAGTTCCAACCATTTGCCTACGAATTTCATAAACTCGTTGTTTTTGATAGCTGAGTAATATTCCATTGTGTAGATGTACCACATTTTCTGTATCCATTCCTCTGTTGAAGGGCATCTGGGTTCTTTCCATTTTCTGGCTATTATAATTAAGGCTGCGATGAACATAGTGGAGCACGTGTCTCTTTTATATGTTGAGGCATCTTTTGGGTATATGCCCAAGAGAGGTATAGCTGGATTCTCAGGCAGTTCAATGTCCAATTTTCTGAGGAACCTCCAGACTGATTTCCAGAATGGTTGTACCAGTCTGCAATCCCACCAACAATGGAGGAGTGTTCCTCTTTCTCCACATCCTCGCCAGCATCTGCTGTCACCTGAGTTTTTGATCTTAGCCATTCTCACTGGTGTGAGGTGATATCTCAGGGTTGTTTTGATTTGCATTTCCCTTATGACTAAAGATGTTGAACATTTCTTTAGGTGTTTCTCAGCCATTCGGCATTCCTCAGCTGTGAATTCTTTGTTTAGCTCTGAACCCCATTTTTAATAGGGTTATTTGTTTCCCTGCGGTCTAACTTCTTGAGTTCTTTGTATATTTTGGATATAAGGCCTCTATCTGTTGTAGGATTGGTAAAGATCTTTTCCCAATCTGTTGGTTGCCGTTTTGTCCTAACCACAGTGTCCTTTGCCTTACAGAAGCTTTGCAGTTTTATGAGATCCCATTTGTCGATTCTTGATCTTAGAGCATAAGCCATTGGTGTTTTGTTCAGGAAATTTTTTCCAGTGCCCATGTGTTCCAGATGCTTCCCTAGTTTTTCTTCTATTAGTTTGAGTGTGTCTGGTTTGATGTGGAGGTCCTTGATCCACTTGGACTTAAGCTTTGTACAGGGTGATAAGCATGGATCGATCTGCATTCTTCTACATGTTGCCCTCCAGTTGAACCAGCACCATTTGCTGAAAATGCTATCTTTTTTCCATTGGATGGTTTTGGCTCCTTTGTCAAAAATCAAGTGACCATAGGTGTGTGGGTTCATTTCTGGGTCTTCAATTCTATTCCATTGGTCTATCTGTCTGTCTCTTTACCAATACCATGCAGTTTTTATCACTATTGCTCTGTAATACTGCTTGAGTTCAGGGATAGTGATTCCCCCTGAAGTCCTTTTATTGTTGAGGATATCTTTAGCTATCCTGGGTTTTTTGTTATTCCAGATGAATTTGCAAATTGTTCTGTCTAACTCTTTGAAGAATTGGATTGGTATTTTGATGGGGATTGCATTGAATCTGTAGATCGCTTTTGGTAAAATGGCCATTTTTACTATATTAATCCTGCCAATCCATGAGCATGGGAGATCTTTCCATCTTCTGAGGTCTTCTTCAATTTCTTTCCTCAGTGTCTTGAAGTTCTTATTGTACAGATCTTTTACTTCCTTGGTTAAAGTCACACCAAGGTACTTTATATTATTTGGGTCTATTATGAAGGGTGTCGTTTCCCTAATTTCTTTCTCGGCTTGTTTCTCTTTTGTGTAGAGAAAGGCTACTGATTTATTTGAGTTAATTTTATACCCAGCTACTTTGCTGAAATTGTTTATCAGCTTTAGTAGTTCTCTGGTGTAACTTTTGGGATCACTTAAATATACTATCATATCATCTGCAAATAGTGATATTTTGACTTCTTCTTTTCCGATCTCTATCCCCTTGACCTCCTTTTGTTGTCTGATTGCTCTGGCTAGAACTTCAAGAACTATATTGAATAAGTAGGGAGAGAGTGGGCAGCCTTGTCGAGTCCCTGATTTTAGTGGGATTGCTTCAAGTTTCTCTCCATTTAGTTTAATGTTAGCAACTGGTTTGCTGTATATGGCTTTTACTATGTTTAGGTATGGGCCTTGAATTCCTATTCTTTCCAGGACTTTTATCATGAAGGGGTGTTGAATTTTGTCAAATGCTTTCTCAGCATCTAATGAAATGATCATGTGGTTCTGTTCTTTCAGTTTGTTTATATAATGGATCACGTTGATGGTTTTCGTATATTAAACCATCCCTGCATGCCTGGGATGAAGCCTACTTGATCATGGTGGATGATTGTTTTGATGTGCTCTTGAATTCGGTTTGCCAGAATTTTATTGAGTATTTTTGCATCGATATTCATAAGGGAAATTGGTCTGAAATTCTCTTTCTTTGTTGTGTCTTTGTGTGTTTTAGGTAAAAGAGTAATTGTGGCTTCATAGAAGGAATTCGGTAGTGCTCCATCTGTTTCAATTTTGTGGAATAGTTTGGATAATATTGGTATGAGGTCTTCTATGAAAGTTTGATAGAATTCTGCACTAAACCCGTCTGGACCTGGGCTCTTTTTGGTTGGGAGACCATTAATGACTGCTTCTATTTCCTTAGGAGTTATGGGGTTGTTTAACTGGTTTATCTGTTCCTGATTTAACTTCGAAACCTGGTATCTGTCTAGGAAATTGTCCATTTCCTGAAGATTTTCAAATTTTGTTGAATATAGGTTTTTGTAGTAAGATCTGATGATTTTTTGAATTTCCTCCGAATCTGTAGTTATGTCTCCCTTTTCATTTCTGATTTTGTTAATTTAGACACACTCTCTGTGTCCTCTCGTTAGTCTGGCTAAGGGTTTATCTATCTTGTTGATTTTCTCAAAGAACCAACTTTTGGTTCTGTTGATTCTTTCTATGGTCCTTTTTGTTTCTACTTGGTTGATTTCAGCTCTGAGTTTGATTATTTCCTGCCTTCTACTCCTCCTGGGTGTATTTGCTTCTTTTTGCTCTAGAGCTTTTAGGTGTGCTGTCAAGCTGCTGACATATGCTCTTTCCTGTTTCTTTCTGCAGGCACTCAGCGCTATGAGTTTTCCTCTTAGCACAGCTTTCATTGTGTCCCATAAGTTTGAGTATGTTGTATCTTCATTTTCATTAAATTCTAAAAAGTTTTTAATTTCTTTCTTTATTTCTTCCTTGACCAGGTTATCATTGAGTAGAGCATTGTTCAATTTCCACGTATATGTGGGCATTCTTCCCTTATTGTTATTGAAGACCAGTTTTAGGCCGTGGTGGTCCGATAGCACGCATGGGATTATTTCTATCTTTCTGTACCTGTTGAGGCCTGTTTTTTGACCAATTATATGGTCAATTTTGGAGAAAGTACCATGAGGAGCTGAGAAGAAGGTATATCCTTTTTCTTTAGGATAGAATGTTCTATAAATATCCGTTAAGTCCATTTGGCTCATGACTTCTCTTAGTCTGTCTACATCACTGTTTAATTTCTGTTACCATGATCTGTCCATTGATGAGAGTGGGGTGTTGAAATCTCCCACTATTATTGTGTGAGGTGCAATGTGTGTTTTGAGCTTTAGTAAGGTTTCTTTTACGTATGTAGGTGCCCTTGTATTTGGGGCATAGATATTTAGGATTGAGAGTTCATCTTGGTTGATTTTTCCTTTGATGAATATGAAGTGTCCTTCCTTATCTTTTTTGATGACTTTTAGTTGGAAATTGATTTTATTTGATATTAGAATGGCTACTCCAGCTTGCTTCTTCTGACCATTTGCTTGGAAAGTTGTTTTCCAGCCTTTCACTCTGAGGTAGTGTCTGTCTTTGTCTCTGAGGTGTGTTTCCTGTAGGCAGCAGAATGCAGGGTCCTCGTTGCGTATCCAGTTTGTTAATCTATGTCTTTTTATTGGGGAGTTGAGGCCATTGATATTGAGAGATATTAAGGAATAGTGATTATTGCTTCCCGTTATATTCATATTTGGATGTGAGGTTATGTTTGTGTGCTTTCATTCTCTTTGTTTTCTTGCCAAGACGATTAGTTTCTTGCTTCTTCTAGGGTATAGCTTGCCTCCTTATGTTGGGCTTTACCATTTATTATCCTTTGTAGTGCTGGATTTGTAGAAAGATATTGTGTAAATTTGGTTTTGTCATGGAATATCTTGGTTTCTCCATCAATGTTAATTGAGTGTTTTGCTGGATACAGTAACCTGGGCTGGCATTTGTGTTCTCTTAGGGTCTGTATAACATCAGTCCAGGATCTTCTGGCCTTCATAGTTTCTGGCGAGAAGTCTGGTGTGATTCTGATAGGTCTCCCTTTATATGTTACTTGACCTTTTTCCCTTACTGCTTTTAATATTCTTTCTTTATTTTGTGCGTTTGGTGTTTTGACAATTACGTGACGGGAGGTGTTTCTTTTCTGGTCCAATCTATTTGGAGTTCTGTAGGCTTCTTGTATGTCTATGGGTATCTCTTTTTTTAGGTTAGGGAAGTTTTCTTCTATGATTTTGTTGAAGATATTTACTGGTCCTTTGAGCTGGGAGTCTTCACTCTCCTCTATACCTATTATCCTTAGGTTTGATCTTCTCATTGAGTCCTGGATTTCCTGTATGTTTTGGACCATTAGCTTTTTCTGCTTTACATTATCTTTGACAGTTGAGTCAATGATTTCTATGGAATCTTCTGCTCCTGAGATTCTCTCTTCCATCTCTTGTATTCTGTTGGTGAAGCTTGTATCTACAGCTCCTTGTCTCTTCTTTTGGTTTTCTATATCCAAGGTTGTTTCCATGTGTTCTTTCTTGATTGCTTCTATTTCCATTTTTAATTACTTCAACTGTTTGATTGTGTTTTCCTGGAATTCTTTCAGGGATTTTTGCGATTCCTCTCTGTAGGCTTTTACTTGTTTATTAATGTTTTCCTGTGCTTCTCTAAGTGTGTTCATGTCTTTCTTGAAGTCCTCCAGCATCATGATCAAATATGATTTTGAAACTAGATCTTGCTTTTCTGGTGTGTTTGGATATTCCATGTTTGTTTTGGTGGGAGAATTAGGCTCCGATGATGGCATGTAGTCTTGGTTTCTGTTGCTTGGGTTCCTGCGCTTGCCTCTCGCCATCAGATTATCTCTAGTGTTACTTTGTTCTGCTATTTCTGACAGTGGCTAGACTGTCCTATAAGCCTGTGTGTCAGGAGTGCTATAGACCTGTTTTCCTCTCTTTCAGTCAGTTATGGGGACAGAATGTTCTGCTTTCGGGCGTGTAGTTTTTCCTCTCTACAGGTCTTCAGCTGTTCCTGTGGGCCTGTGTCTTGAGTTCACCAGGCAGCTTTCTTGCAGCAGAAAAGTTGGTCTTACCTGTGGTCCCGAGGCTCAGGTTTGCTCGTGGGGTGCTGCCCATGGGCTCTCTGCAGCGGCAGCAACCAGGAAGACCTGTGCTGCCCCTTCCGGGAGCTTCAGTGCACCAGGGTTCCAGATGGTCTTTGGCTTTTTCCTCTGGCGTCCGAGATGTGTGTGCAGGGAGCAGTCTCTTCTGGTTTCCCAGGCTTGTCTGCCTCTCTGAAGGTTTAGCTCTCCCTCCCACGGGATTTGGGTGCAGAGAACTGTTTATCTGGTCTGTTTCCTTCAGGGTCCGGCGGTGTCTCTGGCAGGGGTCCTGCCGCTCCTGGGCCCTCCCCCACGGGAGCCCAGAGGCCTTATACAGTTTCCTCCTGGGCCAGGGATGTGGGCAGGGGTGAGCAGTGTTGGTGATCTCTTCCGCTCTGCAGCCTCAGGAGTGCCCACCTGACCAGGCGGTTGGGTCTCTCTCTCACTGGGTCTGGGAGCAGAGAGCTGCTGCGGGCCGGGATCCGCGGGTGTAGCAAATTTCATTTTATAAAGTTCTGTTCATGGTACTGCTTATTAAATATCTAATAGGTTCGAACACTTGCATTCAACTTTTGAAGAACAAGAATAAAATATCATCATATTGTTGGTGAACTCAAGATAACAAATGTATATGTAACTATTTTGAATAGTCCCAGAAACACAAAAATATATAAAGAAATTGAACAAAGATGATTTTGTAAATAATTTTCTACACATCACTCTTTATGTCTACCCTCTTCCGGATGCTGTTTTCAATTGCACCTATGAATCTTGCTTTTCCAGTAGAGTCCACAAAGATAATTTTTTAAAGTCAAGGAATGTAGTCACTGTGTCTCATTATAAAGATATAAAAGGAGGAGAAACATAAACATCTGAAGTCAAGAAGAGCACACTGAGCAGTGTCCAGTCAGGACAAGCATCTTATTAATAACTTGTATGAAATAAATGCAAGGAACTATGTATTAATAAATATTGCTAATAGAGGAATGAACATCCAATGATAGTAAGAAATAGCAAATACAAGATGTAGTGACAATGAGCCTGTAAAATAATTCCCAATGAAAGATCATATTTTGAAAAACATTGCCACTACTTGTCCCCTTATTCCTGCTTTTGGACCTAGAACAATAGTCTTCTTTGTAGCGGAAAAAAATCTTACAGGTAGTGGTAAAGCTTGCCGGCACATAATGTCTTCCCTTGATACCAGAAAAAACAGATCAGTAGCTGAGAAACTTACCAATGCTGAGAGCAGGTTATGACCAGTTAATTAGAGTCTCATTTCTGTAAATCTGAATATCACTAGGACATCTGCAGATACAGGTTGACCTATAGGATGGGGAGCAAATGTCACTCGATCTCACTCATGCTCTTTAAATTTAAGCTTGAAAAAACAGTAGAAATGTACTTTGGAGCAAGTGGAAGCCTCATTTTCTTTTGCTGCAATTTGGAGGTATTTTTAATGCATTTTATTGAGAGAGCTTTGACATTATACCAGCTCTAAGGAGAAAATTGCTGTCTCTGGAAGAAGAAAGACACATGGATGAGAGCAATACTGCTGGTAAGTTGTTGGCTTCAGATGAAATTGGATACATTAAGATCGTAAACTTGAAGTTGTTAAGTATTAAACCAAATAACCTAAGAATTTAAAAAAAATGTGCTAAGGTGATGTGGCAGGCAGTGCTTCATTAAGATGTTTCCTCCTGAAGTTTCTTTACTGAGGAACACCATTAGTGAACGAAATCTGTTAATGAAATCAAATTCAATAGTGCCCAGAACAAAATTATTTAGAAATAGATATTTTCCCAGGATCTTGTTCCCACTCTATTGTTCCTGTTAAACCTAATAATAGCTCTCTAACCCCAGAGATGGAAATTCTGATGAATATGGGTAAAATGAATCTAATGTAGGTATTAGTTTAGACTACAGAGCTAGAAATGGAAAGTTTGTGTTTGTCTACTAAATAAAACTATTATTTTCTCCTGACAATATTTTATTTTCAGTTCTTTTTGTTCCCTTTTCACAATAATTTAAAAACTTAAGGGCCAATTATTCTCAGAAAAAAATGTAGTTTAGCTAGAAGGTAAACAAAAATGTGGGTTTTTTTTGGTAGGTGTGGTGGTACGTACCTTTAATCCTAGCACTGGGGAGACAAAGTCAGGGTGATGTCTGTGAGTTTTATGTCAGCAAGGACTACATAGCAAGTCTTTGTCTCAAAAGTTTCCTTTTCTTAGGTATTTGTAAATGTTAAGACTATTTTATTATAAAAAATAAAATAAAATAAATAAATGATTAGTGATTCTAGCATCATATTTAACATGTATATTTCATCTAAGTGAAGTAATTTTCTATTCCAGGCATTGTCCAGGAGATCTTATGTTTGAAGTTCAGGTTATGCTAACATCCACATGCACTTGAAACAGTTTCATTATATTGGAGCTATTCATCTATGTTCTAGTGATCAGAAAATGAAAATTGTACAGAAAAGGCAAAAGCTTGCTTCACTATTATCATTTGAAAATGTTAAGATCCTGACATAAAGAATGTGAGTCTGAAGATTTTTAAAAATATCTTCGTAGAATAATTAACAAATCGTTACCAGAAAGAAAACTCATATGACATTTTCTGGCATTTAGTTATGTTTAAGGTCTAGAGAATTGCAATGTGCAATATTGACAATTAAAAGGTAGCTTCATAAAGGTTTTATGCTTCATTGTAATCTAGTTCAGTGTCTGAAAAATTGGTTTAATCAAAAAGTGACTTCCTCCTCAAAATGGTAAATTCTAGCAATTAAACTAGAATGAGAGTACACTTGCCTTACCCACATGTGAACCATATTAAACAGATGTGCATAGAATTTGAAAGGTTTTGCAATGTGCCTTAAATGTATTACACTCCTGGTACCACTTTTTGTATTGGCTCATTGAGAAAACACTTTATAAGGCTTCGAACTGTGGTTAATTAAAACAGGAAAAAAAGAAATGCCAACTGCTCTAGAATCTTTTGAAGTTCACCCGCAATTCTGTCTCACTCATTTTTAGAAATACTGCCACACATTTCACCTCTCCACTGGCAACAGGGCTACTTATTGCTGCTCATTATTTGAACAATAATTGAAAAGCTGGATCAAAGAAGAACACATTTGTATAACAGACTCTCTAGTGATGATTTACAATTTAAAATTATTTGCTCCTATGTCTTAAAGAAAAGTAGTACATAAATTAAAAATGTAACAAGAAGTTAACAAAGGGATATATATATATTTCATATATATATATATATATATATATATATATATATATATATATATATATATATATATATATCTTGTGTCCTGAGTATTGAAGCCTTGCTTTCATCATGGCTTGACATTGTTAATATGGATTGTCAACGTCACAAGATACAGAATTCCTCATGAGACAAGACTCTGAAAACACCTGTGAGGTATTCTTGTAATAATGGTAGCTGAAGTGGGTAGACATATCATAGATATGCTACCTTCCAACATTAACCCAGGTATGAGAGCAAAGCCATTGTTACCAGATTACTTTTCTGTTCCTTCTGCGGGGACAATGTCTACCTATGATGTTTTTCATATTGCAGCATGATGTCATCATTGACAAATGTGTTATTACTTTTTCATATTTATTTACTTTGTGTTTTCATGTTTTTATTATAGAAATATGGTATAAACATAACCATATGCATACACACACATACACACACACACACACACATATGGTCTGATTAACTGATTCTATATCTCAAGAGTTCCAGGCTCATATATTACATGTATTAAATTTTAAATTGTATTGAAAAAAGTCTACCAAAATGAACTTTTAAATAATTCATATTTTGCATGGTGTCCTTAATGATTTTCAATTCATCATTACACCTAAAAGTTAATATTAACTCAGTTATTGTTAGTTATTATTATGGAGTTGATTTAAAAATTTCTCTACTATTCACCTAAAGCAATGCTAACAGTTTTCTGCCAGCTCCAAATAAACTGATTTATCATGTCATTATACAGCCCTTCTGCACCTGCCATTTGTTGTTGAAATATAGCATCACGATAGTAAATGCTCACCAGACTTGCACCCTCTGTTGTGGAAAATGTGAGAAAAAGACTCCCACTTTGCAAAACAACTATGTGAGTACTCATTTGGACTGGTATTTTTGTATTGTTGTACTCATCAATATATTCAGCCTCTTAGACTGATTTTATATTCAGAGCTTATGTAACATAAGATCCTAATGATCATCATAACCGAAACTCATAAAATTATAGGAAAATTCTGATTAGCATCTCTATAAATTTTTAGTCAGAATACAGGATTTAATATGTTATTAAAATACTGGAAAATTCCTCTTCTGTCACAAATATTCTTATTTCACTCTAGATCAATTTCCCATCTATGAAGGATGAAGACTTTTATAAAATTCAATAACAATGAAAATTTGTGTTTCCTTAAATGATTATAATTATACCAGTTAATTAGTTGATTTTAATTTAGACAATCCTGAAATACTTTAACATTCTGTTAATTAAATGTAATATATATTTGATTTGATTTTTTAATGAAAAACATGAGGAATATGTTCAAAATTGAAGTTGAAAAAACAACCACAGAAACATTCAGTCATTTTGTCATGGTAAATTGGTTTTATTAATTTAAAAATAGAGTCAAATATAGTTAACAGCTTATTTTAAATTATTTGCTCAATCTGTTTGGTATAATTTCCAATTTATTTAAGAAACCAAAGGGGAGTAGTTGAATAGCTTTTTACAAACATTAGTCGTTTAGAAATTTGCCAGTGTGTTAATTGTTTCTATTTAAAACCTCAAACTCAGGCTATTACAATAATTACTTGGTATGGGATATTCTGAGAGAAGCATTTACCTTGCATTTCATAAAATTTTCTTATTATCATCTCAACCCTCCATGAGTACTTAAACACTTCCTGGTAACCATGTAAGTTTATTATTTAAAATTGCTGTTATAGCAACAATACCAGATGAAATGAATCCATAAGTTCATAGAGTGGGTGTCCTCAAGTGAATGAAGACAGCATAATAAGTCCTACATATGTATATATTTATTTCACATCCACAAGTTTTGTCACCTGCAGATTGAAGTGTATTTGAAAAAAGTAAAATATTTGTGTAAAGATATGAATATTTTCTCATTATTACCTAAAGGACACTAAATTATTTAAAAATTAATCAAAATATATTGAAAGATGTGCATGGATGATAAGAAGGTTCTGTGACATTTCATATCAAAGACTTAAACATTTGAGGATTTCAATACTGAGTCCTGAACTTCCTCTAAGGACAACAGGAATTGGTTCACAGTCACATTTACTGAAAGACCTCATAGTTTTTATTCATATTCCTACTGAATTTTAAAGTAAAGTAATCCTAGTATAAGATAAAATTTATAGTATGTACAATAGGAAGTTTCTAGGAAGTTTGCAAGTATGGAAATAAACATACTTATAATTAAACAATAGATTCTATTTTGGTGATAAAAAATAGTTATGGTTGCACTAACTCTCCCAGACACTGTATAACTATACAAGGTATGGAAAAAGAGACAAAAGAGGATATTGTTAGAACTCTAACAAAAGAGCAAATTTCCAACACCTTCCAATATTATCCAAGCTGAAAAATTATACATCAAAAACTATATGTGTGCTTGAATATGCATTGATGTTCATATTTCCAGTGCTATGGGATGTGTTCGTAAGTAGGACTTCAGGTACTAGGGCGTCCGTATCTTTGACTGAGGTTTTGTTTTGCTTGGCATCTAATGTTGCAAGTAACACTTTTGGAGTTTCTAAGTCCTTATGTTATGAAGATAAGAACTACTCCCCAACCCTTATGTGTTTTCCCCTACAAATATTAAGCAACATGTCTCCCAAAGAAAAGAATTTTGGCTTACCCATTACCATTTCAAACCTGCATAATATCTTTTAAGAGTAACCTGAAGTTCTCAGATTTCACTTTGAACACTATTCTCTACTTGTTACTTTTCTTTTATGATTCTATTTTTAAATAATTGCATGAGGATGCGGAGTACAATTCAATGATTTATTAATTGGATTAGCTTATGTTTATTTCATATGTGGAATTATTTGTACTTAAGTCAAATTTCTGGAAGTACATGCATAAATTGAAGTCTGTTTGCTATGTCTCTACGTAATGGAAAATAAAGATTGGCAAACAGGTAAGATGATGCACAATTTTGTGTGTTGTTGTAGACCTTGGCATATGTTTTCACAGAAACCAAAATAAACACTATAAAACCAATCTTTGACATGCCAGTGTTATACTAACTTCCTTCTAGAAAAATTGTATTAAATGTCCCTTTACAACATAATTAAAACTTTTCTCTTGTCATAAGTGATATTACATGGTACAAGCTTAGAGATTTTTATATTTTGTCTAGTGAATATACTGATATATTAACTTAATAAATTATCAAAATTTTGTCTAAACAGAGGTTTTGTACATCGTTTGTTTCAAATTTTGCTCATAAGAATGATATTGCACATGTGAGAGAGATTTCTTTTCAGCTCTTGAACATTTGATTTTTTTCCTAGAGGCCGTAAGTTCTGCTCTAAGTTTCATGTCAGGCAGCTTATATCACTTGTAATTCCAGTTCTACTGAGCATTTAGATGCATATATATATATATATATATATATATATACATATATATATATATATATATATACATACAGAAACACACACAGACACATGCACGCACACATAGACGCATGGACACTGGTATGCAGGAACGCATGCAGACACACACATACACACTCATAAATAAAACTAAATCCTACAAAAAGTCATCTTGCATGCTGGGCAATGGTGATGCTTGCATTTAATACAAGCACTCGGGAGTCAGAGTTAGACAGATCTCTGAGTTCCCGGCCAGTCAGGTCTACTAAAAGAGTTCCTTGACAGCCAGAGCTATACAGAGAAAATCTAGTCTTGTAAAACAAGGCAAAACAATCAGATAATTTTGTAATCAAGTGCACTTTGACACTAAACTTTGTTACACACATAGAGAACATACACAATAAAATAACAAATCAAATAGTTCGTAATTTCAATTATTTTATTTAATTATTTTATTTATTTACTTCCCAAACATTGACCTCTTTCTTCAACCTCCCTCCCTAAGTTCTTCACCTACCCTTTCTCCACTTTGCTTTTGAGATGGTGCTCACTCCGACACACAACCCTACCTCACCCCTATCCACATTCCCATTCCTTGGATTTCTACAGGATTTGGCACATCCTTTCCCACTGAGGCCAGAAAAGGGAGTCCTCTGCTACATAAGTGCCAAAGGCCATGGACCAGCCCATGTATGCTCTTTGATTGGTGGCTTAGTCTCTTGGAGCTCTGAGGGGGATCCAAGTTAGTTGATAATTTTGATCATCCTATGGGGTTGTCATCACCTTCAGCTCCTTCAATCCTTCCCCTAATTCTTCCATTGGGGTTCCTGACCTCAGTCCAATGGTTGGCTTATGTATCTGCATCTGTTTCAATCATCTGCTGATAGTGCTTCTCAGAGGAAGGGCATGCTAGGCTCCTATCTGCAAGCACAACATGGCATCAATAATAGCATCAGAATTTGGTGCCTGAGCATGGGATGGATGCTAAGTTGGGCTGGTCGCTAGATGTCATTTCCTTCATTCTCTCCTCCATTCTTTTCCTTATATTTCCTGTAGACAGGAACAATCCATTTAAACAACCATAGCACAGACTCCTCTATGTTCATAGTAACCTTTTCTAACACCCAAAAGCTGCAAAACACCTAGATGTCCCTCAATTGAAGGGATATAGAAAAGATTGTTCATTTACATAACAGAATACTATTCAGTTATTAAAAATGGGGACATGATGAATTTTTCAGGCAAATGAATGAAACTTGAGAAGATCATCCTAAGTGAGGCAGACCACCAGAAAGATGTATAGTATATACTCATTTATAAATGGACGTTAGCCATAAAGTAAAGGACAACCATGCTACAATCCACAGCCCCTAAGGAACTGATAGTAAAAAGGGCCCAAGGAAGAACATATATATCTCACGCAGAAGGGTAACAAAATAGTTATCAGAGGTGGCTGAAGAGAGGAAATTTGGAGGAAGACTTGTTGAGAAGTTATATGGGGGTGCCAACCAGGTGCAGGGACGGGGAGTAGATGACTGATAGTGAGAATAAAACTTGATGGTGTGCATCTGTGGGACAAGCTGGAGACCTGGGGTAGGGGAAGCTACCAGGAGCCTGTGGGGGTGACCCTATCTGACATTCCTACCATTGGGGGGATAGAGAGACTGAAGTGGTCACCTCTTGTAACCTGGCAGGACTCCCAATGGAAGGAGGGGGGCATAAATGCACTGAGAAACCTTGAACCTAAAATTATGTCAGGCGTACAAGATGCACAGTGATAAAGATGGGGCAGCGACTGAGGGAATGGCCAACCTTGAGACCTATCCCACGAGAGAGCTGATCCCTGACACTATAAATGACACTCTGCTATGATAGCAGAAAGGAATCCAGCATAATTATATTCTGAGTTGTTTCATCCAGCAGCAGGAAGATACAGATGTAGAAACACACAGCCATACATCAGGCTGAGCTCAAAGTGGTTTTTTTTTTGTTTTTTTGTTTTATTTTTTGTGGAAGAATAGGTGGTAAAATTGAGCATGACTATAAAGACAAGTCAGGGACATTACAGAAAGACCTACAGAGTCAACTAACCTTAGTCCACAGTGACTCAGACTTCGCCACTAACCACAGAGCATGCAGCTGCTGGATGTACATGTTTGTAGCAGATATTCAGCTTGATCTTCATGTGGGTCCCCTAACAATTTGACAGGGGCTTCTCTGACATGTTTGCCTGCCAATAGATTGCCCTCCCCTACCTAGACTGCCCGCATGGCCTCAGTGGAAAAGAATGGGCTTAGTCCTGCCGAGACTAGATGTCTCAGAGTGGAATGGTACCCAAGAACGGTTTCCACTACTCTGAGGGGAAGGGATTTTTAAGGACAGGATTGAGAGGAGAGGAGGGAAGGAGCCTGTTATTGAGATGTAGAGTGAATAAAAAAATAAATTATGAAAGATAAAACATTATTAGTTATGTAGACCTTTTACCCTATCTTTCAGGAAGTGAATTAGGAAGAATGCAACACTGAAAATAATTGTGAGCTGATTACAGAATTCAGGCCAGGCTGCATAACCTAGCATCCTCCTACTTCGAAATCAAAAATTACAAAATACTATTAGTAGAGCTGAGGTTGGAGGTAAGTGTTTCCTAGCACATGAAGTCTGTGGTTATAGTTTAGGGCTAAATTTTTTTTCTATTTTTTTTAAATTAGTATCATTCTCAACCCTATTTGGTATTCCTTTCTCCTCTGACACAGTTAATTGGCTCTTTGCCTTCTTGTTTTTGGATCCATTTCCCTCTTGCCCAATCCTAACATTCTTTCTGTGCTGCATGTGGTCCTCTCAGCCATGGGGTGTATGCTGTAACTCACCATCACATAATCCTGTCACTTACTGTACTAAAAAGTCAATTACAATCGGGCCATCTCTTAGTAAAATTTCTTTTCTTCCATGTTTTTTCTCTGCATTGTATGTAGTTTATTTGCCCCTCTTCACATCAAAGCTATTAAAAAGAGTTGCTTACAAAATCTTAGCTGTTAAGATCCTTCTTTTCCCTTTACGAATCCTAACCCATTTTCACAAGAATCTCACGGAAGAGCCCTTGAAATTTCAGGGCATTTCAACTCACACAGATACTTTGCCTGTCTTTACCACTTGAGAATGCATGTTCTACCTAACTGGATTTTGTGAAATTTTTTTTCTGGTATTATTTTTGTAAAATTATATGTCATTTTTCTAAATTCAAACATTTGAGCCATCTGATATTTTAAATGAGAAGCACTTATGCATTTATATTTTGGTTCTTTTGACAGTATTTTTTTTAGGAATTTTGTCTGTTTTTATAGATTTATTGCATTTAGTTCATCTCTAGTAATATTGTGTTTCTACCCTGAACCCATTTTCTGAAATCAAGCTGTATGCATATATCAAAATATAGGATCTTTACCAAAAGTGTTTATGCTGAGGTCAAGGCTAAGGCTATTGCCTATTTGGCAAGCCATCTACCATTGTGCTACATCCTCAACCAATCTGTGCCCCTGAAAGTACTTCTGAAGCCACTAGCTATATTCATAAATATCCCAGGCAGATCACTATCATTACTAAGCCTCAAGTTCATCCTCACATCCATTAGGGCTAAATGAAAAATGTGGGGAAAGGTGAAAACTGAATTCTTGTTTAAGCGACTGGCACAATCTTCCGAGCATCAGAACCCAACCAATTCTGAAAATTTTCTGTGGTATTCTCTAAAGAGGAATGCAGATCTGCTTTGAGCCGCGGTTTCCATTTCCCTAGAGAGTGGCTATTCATTTGCCATTATTTCTTGGGTCCCAAGGTTTGCTAGCTTGGCTTATTAATAGAAGGGCAGTGGATACACAGGACAACTTCAACTTCCTCAGTTGGGACAGAATCCGTTACCCTCCTGTGACAGCCCCCAAATTGTCATATGAGCACTTGGTAAATGTTCCAAATTTTAATACTTTTTCTTTTTCTATTTTTGAATTTCTCTATCTTTTGAAATACATTGTATGGATGTGGCTCTGAAGGCTATTTGTGATTGATTGTGACCAATTTCCTTACCCCTGTACTGGCAGCTGTCTGTTGTAATCGGTTATACTTACTGAATTCAAAAGAAAATCTTGCTTTAAGAAATGATTTTCTGTAATTTTATTTTAAATTTTAACTGTGTTGATATATTCTTACTGAGAAAGTTTAGAATTTGGCTACAATAATGTTAGTGCAGCCAAAGTAAGAACAGACATGAAGGTGAAGATTACTGTTTTCCATCTTCGGAAGACAGGAATGAGGTCACTACTTCATGAGAACAACTTCTTTTATTAAGTAAAATTTTACTAGGTCTGATACAGTGCAAAAATCTAAAGAGCAACCAATATTTCCTTTTTAACTGAACCATATTTGAAGGCTGTAAAGAGCCTCTTCCAGGAGAAGGCAAAGGGAGATCAAAATCTACTTCAAATCCCTTCCAGTTTCACATATATAAAATAATCTTAAGATATAATTAGATAAAAAAATATATGACAGGGTGTTCTAGTCAAAATTGAAGCTTGTGCCATTTCTGAGTGTGAGCATCTATAACAGCTCAAAGAGGTACATTTTGGGGACTCTCATGTCCAGGAAGTGCATGCTCCCTCAGAAATATGGCTTATGAAATTTAAATTAAAAAAATACTGAGGGTATAGCTCAAATGCATAGAAATTGTCCAACATGTGTGAGACCATATACTTAATCTCCAGTACTAGAATAAAGAAAATGGAACTGGAATTTCCGTAAATTGAGTTGAATTGAAGGGAACTTGAACCTTGAATCTGAGCAAAAGTACAACATATGATGAAAGAAGCAGAAGGAGAAACGTGTATAGTTTCCTTTGTGTAGGTTTTATAGATGGTTGTATTATTAGAAATAAGAAGGAATAATTTAGAGTGCTTACAGAAAGTCAAGTGGAGAAACAGACATGAGAACAAAATATCTACCTTATTTTCAAGAAATCAGTGACTTCATTTCTGAATTTAATCAATTTGATGCCTAGAAAGTAGCTATTATCTGGGCAAAAGGATAATTTGTTCATTTGGGTCAAAATGTCCCCATGATGAATAGTGATTTTAGTGTTGGAACATTTTTATTTTAGTTTTCTGCTCATAAATAAGTGTATGTATTCTTGTTTCTAGTAACTGCATATCTAATCTATAGTGAACACAAAGCCAGTATTGTATCTAGTGAAGTAAGTAAAAAGCAGATATGAAAATTATGCAATAATATCCCTATTATTTTCTTGTCATTTGTTAATTTTTGGAACTTCGCACACTATAGTAATTTTAACCAAAAAGTTACATTAATTACCTCCCCAGTTTGACAAAATTTTATGTGTTTTATGGAAGAATGCTTTATTTTAAACATCCAGAGTTTCTTATTGACAGTTGTAAAGACAGACAATATTCTAACACACAACCAGTGAGTTGAGAGAAAACTTTTACTTAAAGCTGACTTAGTGTTTTCCTTTGCTGTTTTACTTTTCTGTTTTTTTTTTTCACTAAGCCCCAAGAGACCAATGTGGAATACGAGAAAATCTTTTAAAGTACATCGTCATAAAATATGTCTGAAGAAATGTTTACTTCATTCTAATTTTTCTCCTTTACTCACAGGCCAATCTGCTTCGCAGAACATTATCTTGAATATAATACTGACTTCCCGTTATCGCAACTTGAGAGTAATCATGTGTTAATCCTCAGGGATTCATGGGTAAGTACCAGTTAAATTTAATGCAATGGGTCACTGGCTTGGTTAGAATTCTTTGGCTTCTGTGACACTATCCATATTGGATACTCGTCAGCAATCATCACATTTACTCTGTTGCTGCCTGTGGGACTAGTAGAACCCTGTCAACAGACAGAAAACCTATTAAGTCTGAGCATTAAGGAACCCTAGCAATACTCATAATTGAGAATGAATGGTGTGTGAATCTATTCCTGACCAGGTTTCTGTCCTGGTGCACGTGACCATTACACCTTATTAAAAGGACCATGACAACCGGTAACGACATAACATAGAAACCCAGAGTTCTCCATGCTAATGAGGTATCTAGACCCTGAGAAAGTGTCTGCCAGTTCTCAGGCATCCTTCCTGAAAAAGATACTTAATTTCTGGTTCACTCTGAGTAAGTCCCACGCATCCTTTTCTACCATGAATAAATATTTTTGACAATCAAGGACTGACCTTGAGGGGATGCTGTAGTTCTACGGAACTATGTCTAAATCTCCCTCAGAAGACCCCTCCAGCCTGTGGTCTGTTTTCAACTCCTCCCAGTGGTGTCTGGGTGCAAAGAATTGAGAACCACAGCCTTGGTCCCTGTACAAGTTTTTTCTCACCTGGAGAAGCATGGGTGGGGCCTTTATCTTAGGCTTCTTCCTTTTATCTCCCCTGAGGAGCATGATGTTATCATCCCAGTGCCAAGGAGAAAGGAATGAAGCCTACCACCTCTGTGTTTTGCCTCCCAAAGCAGCATCCTGACACCCCAGCAGTGAGGCAGAAACACAGGACCACAGCTGCCCTGGTTCATGGAGATTCCGCAGCTTTGAAACAGAAAGACTGGCCATTTCACACACCTCAGTCATTTGCAGATGATATAGATTTGGAATGGGCTAATTCAGAGCGTGGGTGGTAGCTTAGCAGGTCAGTCCACCAGCTCTCCTTTATCCATATTACCAGGTTGAGTTCTTTAGTAACTATTCTGGCTTGGCCACCCAGTACTATCTTTGGCACACACGGCAGAGTCCCCACTCCTTCTCTCATGCTCTCTGTTCCTTCTCACCTGCAAGCCTGCAAAGCCACTTCCATTGTGCTCTCAGCCCCAGTCAAGGTGCAGGGGCCCAGTCTCCCAAGAGCCTGACAGGGAGGGGAGCAGGAGGGAGTGGAGGGGCAGCTCTCCTCCTGTCACACAGTCTTAGGTGAGGGTGGTGGAGGGTGCTGGCTCACTAGTGCCTTTTCAATCAGTGCCAGCTCCACTATGTTGTCCAAGCAATGTTTAATCTCCCTGTGAATGTTCCGGCCAGTGAGGTAGGAGGGTTAGCTCCCTCATTTTCCTCTCAAGACCTCTAAGCCAGTTCTCTCAATTAAAACAGGTAGCAAGGAGCATGAGGGGGCATCACCTCTGCACCCCTGACACCTCACAGGAGTGGAGTGGGAGAGCCCACTTTCCTGAGCCTCTGCTACCAGGGCCTTATTTAACATTTAATACTGAATTCTGGTACCCTTGGAATGATAAGAAAGTGATCTATGACTGAGCTTTATCCCTAGCCTGATTAGTCATGCATGCAATTTAAAAGTTTTCTTATGTAGAAATTAAAAGGTCCTAATATTTGCAAATAAAGATAAAGAAGAATAATTTTAATTTATATTTGAAAACATGTTTTATATCATCACATTCTTATTTTGGTATTTTATTTCCTGAGGCAAAGGCTATTTTTTTAAAGGCATCATTTACAGCTCCTCAAGAACACTCTGATAATATTAATTAAGCCTGAAATAAAGTTATAAAAAAGATATTAACCCTGAAAATTAGTTATGATCATTTATTTCCTTCTGTATTAAGTTCTTTTATTTACTTATCATCTTATAATCTGGTGTTACAACATAAAAAGTGCAAATCTCTAATAATGTCCTTTATTTTATAACAAAATATTGAATATATGTGTAACATATGCAAATCATTATCAACAAACATAGATTAACAGTACCATATGCACTATAGATAAAGGAAACATGATTTTTACTTATAAAATAACTTTTAAAATTTTATCTCTTTTAATTCCTTGATTTCTCATTTAAGTTGATGTATTCATTAATCAGAGTGAAGTCATAGTTATTAAACAGCTTTATATATATATATATGCTATATTTATATATTTATTGTATTACATTAGAACAAGAAACCTCATTTTGAATGGTCAGAGTATTCCAAGTGATTCCCAAAGCAATATAGATTATCAACATATCACTTCATTACCTCTCACTCATTGAGAATGCAGTATTGTGAAAACAGTATATCCTAGGGTAACAAACTGCACTAGGGCACAAGATTCAAGTGATTCAAACTCTATCTCACCTGACACTTCCTCCCAGCAATCTAGCTACTGTCATTCCAGAAAAGAGTAAGCATCTGTCAAAGGAGGCCAGCAATTAAACAGGCCTCTCCAGCTGAAGCAAGTCAGACCCACAACTATCACCAACATGGCATGATAGGCATACAAGTGCTACAAGTGGTACTCAATTGGTGGAGGCAACCCACAGCTCTCTGATTGGATTTAAACCTAATCAACAGGTAGGAATTCATGTCTGGTATGGAAATCTTGACAGTTTCATATGGTTCCTGGGGTCATGGATCTTACAAAATGATCTACTGATTCCTTCACTCTTAATTACATATTAAATAATTTTGCTTATTCGAATAATATCCATCTATAAAGTTGTTATATGTTTATATTTGTCTGTATATTATAATTTTTATATAAATAAAACAAACTTTACATTTATATTACATTATAATCAATACATATTGAGAGTTGAGGAGATGTCACAAAGAGAGAAGTTTGATTCTCATTGTCCACGTAAAAAGTCATCTATGTCAGTAAGCCATTGTATTTCCAGTGATAGGGAAGTGAGCCAGGTAGATCAAGTACATTCATGAACCAGTCTATGTAGGGAGGACAGCATCTTATGTATTGTTTGGATGCATCATCTGTCAATTAAAAGCCTATGTACTATGACTTAGGCAGAAAATAGAAGAGGACACTGGGAGAGAAGGAGGCAGGAGAATCATCAGGAAGAGGTGGCAAGCCAGATGCATGATATCTAAGGACAGCTAATCAGCTTTGTGGCAGACTGTAGGCTAGAATAAATGGGTTATTTTATCTAATCGGAGAAGAGCATAGACATAAAGCCAACATATTTTTAAATATGTTTTGAGTCTGAGCCTTATTGCTAGAAGCATGGAGCTAGTAGAAAGAACAAGGGCCTACAGCAACAAGCATAGGTATTTGTTGAGTACCAGGTTGAGTGAGAAATAAAAATAAAATAGAATTACTGGAAAGATGATGTCTTCATATTAAGAGAATATCTACTCTTTCAAATGACCTAGTTTCTGTTCCCTGCACTCATATAGTAGTGTTTCACAAGCATCCTTAAAGGAAGTTCTTATCTCAGTTACAGTTCCGACATAGTTTCTGTATTTTACACTGGCATTAAGAGTAACAATGCCAACCAACCAGAGCTTCCAGGGACTGAGCCACTACCCTAAGATTAAACATGGACTGACCCTGGGCTCCAACTGCATAGGTAGCAATGAATAGCCTAGTAAGAGCACCAGTGAAAGGGGAAGCCCTTGGTCCTGCCAGGGCTGGACCCCCAGTGATCAGGATTCTTGGTGGAAGGGCGGTAAAGGGGGGGACTATGGGGAGGGGAACACCCATGTAGAAGGGGAGGGGGAGGGTTTAGGGGGATGTTGGCCTGGAAACTGGGAAGGTGAATAACATTTCAAATGTAAATAAGAAACACCCAATTTAATAAAGATGGGAAAAAAAGAGTACCTTGACTTAATGAAAAACTGTGTTTTGAATTCTTACAAACTCAAATACTGTCTGCAATTTTCAATAGAGATATACAGTTTTATAATGGTTTTAGAAGAGTTGTTAGATGACAGCAAATATCATAGTAAGACTCTTTAACATTCCAAGCAGAAATTCCACATTGTTGTCACTGATGATGATAAAGAGGACAATTTACTGAGACCTTCAAAATTGATGCTATGTGCACACTACAACCTCCATATGTATATTGTTAACATTTCTCTCACTTTTTTTTTTTCGGAGCTGGGGACCGAACCCAGGGCCTTGCGCTTCCTAGGTAAGCGCTCTACCACTGAGCTAAATCCCCAGCCCATTTCTCTCACTTCTTTCAGCTAGCTTTCTTACTTAATTTATTTATCATTTTAAAATATGGAGTTACATGATGATTTCATTTTACATGTTAAATAAGTATTTAAACTTAAGTGGAACTGAGGATTCTTTTTGTTTTTATTGGATAATTTTTTATTTACATTTCAAATGTTATTCCCTTTCCTTGTTTCCTGGACATAAACCCCCTATCCCATCCTCCCCTTCTTCTATAAGCGTGTTCCCTTCCCCAACCACTCCCCTTTCCTGCACCCACCAAACATTCCCCTACACTGGGAAGTCCAACCTTGGCAGGACCAAGGACTTCTCCTTCCACTGCTACCCAGCAAGGCCATCCTCTACTACATATGCAGCTGGAGCCATTGGTCATTCTATGTATAGTCTTTGGGTAGTGGTTTAGTACCTGGGGGCTCTGATTGGTTGGCATTGGCGTTCTTATGGGGTCTCAAGCCCCTTCAGCTCTTTCAATCCTTTCTCTAAGTCTTCTAACGGGGACC
Source organism: Rattus norvegicus (assembly GCF_021556685.1). Taxonomy (NCBI): domain Eukaryota; kingdom Metazoa; phylum Chordata; class Mammalia; order Rodentia; family Muridae; genus Rattus; species Rattus norvegicus. The sequence continues at coordinate 160,721,796 of NC_141535.1, forward strand.
CTGTTCTCAGTTCAATGGTTTCCTGCTAGCATTCACCTCTGTATTTGACATGCTCTGGCTGTGCCTCTCAGGAGACAGCTTTATCAGGTGGAACTGAGGATTCTTAAATAAGCACTACGATTTAACTCACCGATCATTTTAAGTTTTTGCTAGGCACGACATGATTTAATCCTCTAAAATTTACTTTACAGATAGAAATAAAAAGCTGAACATCTTATATAACAAATTACTTTTAGTAGCTCTTGAAATATTCCATGATAGTAGTGGATTTCTCAATGAATTGTTTGTTTCGTCTATCACTAAAACCTTTAATTTTATTTTTGCTGATGTGATATTTGCCACAGATTTCAATAAAAGTTTAGGTGCCTTATTCATATGACTGTAAAATGCTAGGAGTGTTTCAGGGTGAGATAGTGACTGGTGATTTAAAGCTGTCTGTCTAGTTGAGAATAGTTGCAACCAAAGATTCATACTTTTCTCTGGTTTCTCTTGTTTATTAGACATTCTCCTTGATTTAATGTATAGTTTCCTCCTTCTGCAATATAGCAGGGCCTCTCCATTTGTCATTTGGTTAACTTCAAGTATTTTGGAAGCCTCCTCCTGACAACAATAATTTTAAATTCAGTTAGCAGATTTCATTTCTCAATGGCTAGCTCCAATCTATGACATGGTGTTTATTTAATCTACCTGTCAACATGGAATGCTCAGTGATAAATCACGGGTCCACTTCTATTCTATGTGGTGTCATATCGTATTTCTGCATGTTGGCTTCAAAATGCCACTACATAGAGTTCTTCACTTTCTTAGGTGTGTAATATAACTTTTGGATTTCCTGGACATGAACTGACTGGTGTCTATTGAGGTAAAAATTAGATTTTGTGGTTTATAACAAGTGGACCCTAGAAACTGCTTTGTAGCCAAAGATTTGACCTTTGTTGTTGGCCTTTGTTATTGTTGTGTCAATGAACACAGATATACGGTAAGAAATTGTGAGTTCAAATCAGCTCTAGCTACATGGATATGAATTGATATATGTTACAGTATATAAGTTCATTTTTAGGGTTTCATCATTCAGTCCATATTTCTATAGTTTGGTACTAATATACTTTATCTGGTAAATAATACATGTATGATATTCCTTATTCTGTTTTAGGTACTGGAGGTTATTTCCTATTTGTATAAGATGATAAAATATTTATAACTTGTACTAATAAATGGTTTCTAAATATTATTTATATATTAAATGTGAAAAATATACTTTACACAAAATGAATTTTTATATAGTGTACAGTACACTATAAGAATATTGTATAATAAATATAACTTTATTTTTACATTTTAAGTATAAATGTATATATATATATGTATATATATAAATATCAGCACTCTTACTATTCTCTTTTATTGTCCTTATCACCTTTGTAACATAACTAAGACTACTAAAACCTCCAAAATCCTGAAAAAATAATCATCTTCTGACAGACCAAACAAACAAACAAAAAAAGTCAATCAAAATTCTAAAATGTATTGTATTTGTATGAGATTTATGGCCTTTGTTTCCACGTAACTTTGAGGCAACTGACAGTCAAATAGAGAAAATGAACACACTTTCAAATTTCTATTTTGCATATGTATACTAATATTTAGCTTAACTGAATTGATTTATCAGACTTGTTGGAAAATTAAGGAATTCACTTTCAGGCTTAGTAGGAAGAATACTACAAAGCAAAGGAATGTGTCTACTCTTCCCTATGAAAGCCTGAAAACCCAATATCACTCAAAGAGAGTATTTGCAATGATTGTTGAATAAATTATTTGGGTCACAAGAGAAAATGATAAAATAATAAAGGCATACAGTTCCTATAATTTGTTTTTCCTCATACATTTATGAAGAATATTGCTAGAGGAGATGTAATTGACTGTAGGAGCTTGTATGTGTCTGCAAACACTTTGAAATATATACCCAGCCTTCTAAGTTCCTTTCACACAAATAAAGATTGAACAATAGTTTACCAAAATTGTGGGTAACCGTGAAGTCAGTTACAAAAGATATGCCATTACTATTGAATATTTTGACAGAAATTAAATATTCTATCAAATTGGGACAAAATGTAGCCCCCTAATCTGAAGGTATCTACAATAAAAAGATTATGGTCAGTGAAAAAAATGGCACATTGGACTCAAGAAAGACATTTATTGTCTATAATATTAATAACTAGGCTGAACCCAATTCTCAAAATAATCACCCTCAAGCATCTACAATGATATGTCTCCAATTTTAGAGTCTACTGTGACCAGATTACCTTTTGTATGGATGCAAAGGTATATATGTGAGATAGTAAACGTCAGTTGAAATATGAGACTTTATTTGTAGTTTCCAGGTAATGCACATTATATTTATGAAATTTGTTTTGATTTTATCCTGATGTTAGCTGGGAATAGCTGGTCCTGTGAAAATTTAAAGCTGTTATTCACAAAGCAATTAAGAATGGGTCTCTTCATAAACTCAAGGGTACTAGAGTCTTGTTGAATAAGTACTGTATAGAAATAAATAAAATTGGGGGCTGGGGATTTAGCTTAATGGTAGAGCGCTTACCTAGGAAGCGCAAGGCCCTGGGTTCGGTCCCCAGCTCCGAATAAAAAAAAAGAAATAAATAAAATTAAAAGCATCTCACAGTGTGAATATCACCTATTGCAATGTATTAGTAATAAAATTCTAGAAGATAATCACTTTCCACAGTTATTTTTCATATTTTTATACAAGACTGTATGTAGTTCTCTGGGGGAGGTAGTCAATACTCAATATCTCCATTTTGTACAGTTAATATTGCCACATTGCACAACTTAAAATAACTCTTCCGTATGAGAACTAATGCTCCAGAATATCTTCTTACAAATAAGTGTCATATAATCAAAAGAGGAGATGCTGAAAATATTGAAATGACATATTCTCTTGATAGGAAAATCACAAATGAAAGCCTAATCTCACTATCCTGAGTTTTAAAACTGAAGTACCAGAGGCTTGAGAAAAGTTTCAGCTCTAAAATTTACTGGCTGCTCTGCCTGAGGATCAGGGGTCAACTCTTAACTCAAACTGTCTGTGACTCTTGTTCCAGGGAATTTGATTCCCTTGTCTGCCCACTATGGGCACTAGATTTACACAGAGCACAAATATCCATGACTGTAAAATAATTATACACATAAAATGAAAATTGCAAAAGAGAAGGAGAAAAGAATTCAGCACAAAATCATAATGAAGAGAAAATGTATTGTTTTCTCTTAGAGGCCTCCTCCTTTCTGAACGGAAAAGAAGGATGAGTGGATCTTGAGGAGAGAAGAAATAAAAAATGGGAGGAGTAGAGGGATGGGAAACTGTGGTAGGTATGTAGTGTATAAAGGAAGAATATTTTCCATATAAAAAAGGTTTCTATATGATTAATAATGTCACTTCTAAATAAGCATCCTTGGCCTCTTGCTGTTAATATTTGCCATGTATGAATCTACTGTCATGGAATCTGCCATGGACTACAAAAAGAATAGAAAAATAATTGAATGAGCTAATTTCTGTATCGAAAAATGGCTAACGTGTCGGTTTACAGGAGATTATCTAGATTGCACAAAGTTACTTAGTTTTTGCAATGCAGAGGCACACACCTGATCTAGATTTTAAAGCTAATGGACTTTTAAAAATCTGAATTGGCTGTTTTAGTATTTTTTAAACAGAGAAGCAGTTATAAGATCCAGTGAGAAATTAAGCCCAGCTAACGAGCTTCTTCCAGGCAATGGCTTGACTTAATTTCTCTAGAATGGTTAAATCAATGTTTAGGAAATAATAAATGATAAGCAAATATTTAAAGATCAAAATTGAACTGGTTCCTAATGAATATAATCATAAAGCAGTCTTTGGTCAATGCTTGCATTCATCTAGTATAGGTAAGGCCGCTTTGTTAAAAACTATTTAATATAACTCTTTTTCAAATAAGAGCATTTGTCCATAATTTTTCAGTCTGTTGTGAGTTTAGTTGATCTTATGTAAGTGTGGAAAATATCGGGTAATTAGAACAGGTGTTGTGATATATGATACTGGCTGTATTTCCTACCTGATGGTTCTTAAGATATTCCTACTCCTTAGGTCTATTTCCTAAATATTAACTACAAATCTGTTGTACCACAAAGATGATCTTGCTGGATCACATGTGAGATTTCTCCTCTGTTCAGTAAATTATATGACAATCATTTTAGTTTTAATCAAGCATAGATTTTTTTAAAAGAAATAGACATAGCAGAGGAAATGTAAGCAAAGAACAGGAATTATATTGTGAGGAAACTGTCATAAGAATAAACAAATACATAAAATTTCAACTCTTGGGGTATCAAAAGATCCAGAATTAGTGGTCATAGATAAATAGGTAAAGCACAGGCATAACAAGTTAATTATTAGTGAGATTCTAGTTGGGGAAATATAGAGGTATTTTCATTCAGCAATATTGCTGCTCTGGCATGGGGTCACACTCAAAGACCTTCTAGGCTTGTGTGATCCCCATGGAAGGTAGATATGCAAGACATCATTAATCTCTCTAGATGGAATATAGGCGTGCCCTTAGTAGACACCCTTAATCCCAAACAATGATGGTAAGTTTAGCCTGCAGAAGGAAATCATCTTTGTTTGAAAGTGACTTTTTTATTAATCATTTTTAATTGTTTACATTTCTTATGATTTACCCCTTCCCAGTCTGCCCTCCATGAATCCCAAGCCCATTCCCCCTTTCCTTTGCCTCCAAAAGGGTGCTCCTCTAGCAACCCACTCACCCTCTAGAATCTCCCTTTTCTGGGGCATCAAGCTTCCACAGGACCAAGAACCTGATAACAGATGTCTTCTGAGAGTCTCCACCAGAGCTTTACTGATACAAATGAGGATGCTTGCAGCTAACCATCAGACTGAGTAGTGAGACCCCAATGGAGGACTTAGAGAAAGGACTGATGGAGCTAAATGGATTTGCCACCCCATAGGAAGAACAACAATATCAACTAACCAGACCCCGCAGAGCTCCTGGGGACTAAACCACCAACCCCAGTGTATTCATGGAGGAGCAAGCCCACGTATCCATCCTCATATGTCATAGAAGTTGGCATTGTCTGGCATCAATAGGAGGAGAAGCCCTTGGTCCTGTGAATGCTCATTTCCCTGGTACAGGGGAATTTCAGGGTGTTGAGGCAAGAGTGGGTGAGTGGGAGTGGGAATATCTTCATAGAAGCAGTCAGAAGAGGGGAAAAGGGAATGGGAGAGGGAAAAAGAGGCATAACATTTGAAATGCAAATACATAAAATATCCAATAAAATTTATAAAAAAAACCCAGTAAGTGCATTAATCATGGAACTGCCTCTCCAGAACTATATTTTTATTTTTAATGTGAGCATGAAACAGGTCATTGTGAAACTATGGTCAGCATTTTACCAGCTAAGCTAACTCCTCATCTCAAAATAGGTACAATTTCACATAATAGATTTTAATTTGGAAGACAAGACAGAACCCATGGTTTTGCTAAAGATAAGCAAAATTTACCACTGAGGTGTGCTTTTATTGAGGATTTAATTATTAATCATTAAAACAAACATCTTTCTATATATGCATTTGTATTGCAGTAGAATAGGTTTGGAAATGTAATATTAAGTTTCCTATTTACTGCTTAACAGTTTTCTTGTTTCTCTTTCGGTTTTTGCTTCTTTATCCAATTAGCCCTTTCCGAGTTTTATTTCCTTGAATTATTTTATATGTGGAAAGTGAACAAAAATTATGATAATATAAACATGACAGATGGTGTTTTCTTAGGATGAATAATATATTGTTCAGTAAATAAGGGTTCTGTTAGCTTCTCAAGATGGCAGCAGTACGTTTCCATTTTGTACCTCTGTTTGTATGAAAAGATTGGTCAATATTAATTCGTGGTGTGAAAAAAAGTCAAAGAAATATAGAAAGGTAATTTCAAATATAACTTAAAAGTCTCATGTTTAATTCAGCAGTGGTATTGTTCAAGAAATCTAATGTACATTTAAGAAAATATTTGTTATACAGAAATCTCATTGTCCCAGAAACAGGGAATACTTGGAAAAGAAAATAATAAAAACATGAATTGAACCAAGAAATGCAGAAAATGTAAATTGAACCTAAAGAAATTATATTTAATCTCACAGTTTGTGTTGTTGGGCCTGAAATTCAACTTTGGTAACACATACACACACACAAAGCAAAAAAAAAAAAAAAAGTGGGTAGTAAAGATGCTGGCTTTTTTATTGTTTTCTCATAAATGAAATAAATCTACCACTCTCCTTTATCCTATATTCTGAGTTGAAATAGAAAATTCTTCAGGGTGGGGGTGGGGAATGAGGGATAAAACAAATTGAAGGGAAAGTGGAAGGCTCTTTTCCTTTCTTTTTTTCTTTCTTTCTTTCTTTCTTTCTTTCTTTCTTTCTTTCTTTCTTTCTTTCTTTCTTTCTTTCTTTCTTTCTTCTTTCTTTGTTCCTTTCTTTCTTTCTCTTGGCGGGTGCAGGGAATGGTGGGGGGAGGGTCTGTGACTTTTACTTTTGCCTGTAAACCACTTGGGGAGCCTTGACAGTGGGCACCCTTTAGATTATACTGGAATTCTGAGGGCTCCAGACACTGGCTGGGAAGTCAGGTGACAGAAACAGTGATTCAGACCAATCACATGAATACAAAATTGGGGTCTCCAGAAAGGTTCTAGGTGTTCAGGCGTGGATGTATAAGGAAGCAGTGACATGGGAGGGGCAAGCACTGGACCAGCCTTGAGCCTTCTGGATGATATCAGGGAGAGAGGACCTGGTGGCTCCAGAGATCTTCAGTCCACACTTTACTTGGCCAGGCATTTCCTGAAGGACCTTCCGGCAAACTTGGCTCTGCTGCCCAGCTCTTCCTCGATTCTAAGGATCTGATCGTATTTGGGCAGGCGCTCAGATCAGCACGGGACACCAGTGTTGAACTGCCCAGTGCATAGTCCCATGACCAGGTCAGTGATGAAAGAATGTGTCCTCAGTTTTCCCAGTTCAATGAGACACCATGACCAGCCATTAGATTGGGTCAGCTTACATGCCTGCCAGAGACTCGGTCACAGAGCTGATCTGGTTCAGTTTGAGCAGGAGGCAGTTGCAGGACTTCTTGCTTGCAGCCTTGACAATTCACTTAGGGTTGGTCATTGTGAGGTCACCACCCACCACCTGGATCCCTGCACTAGCCGTGAACTTCTGCCAAGCATCCCAGTCATCTTGGTTAAAGGGGTCTTCAATGGACACCACTGAGTAGTCCTGGATTAAGGATTTACTTGTACAGGTCAGCCAGCTGGTCGCGTGTGATGTACTAGCTGGAGTCAACTGAAGAGTTGAAGTCAAGGTCACACTTGTCAATCCTTTAGAACTCGGAGGTAGCCATATCTATGCCAATGATGACAACCTGATCACTGTAGCCGCTGCCCTTTGCCATTTCAGTCTTGAGCAGCTCCGGTACTTCTTTCTTCTCCAGGATGTTAGGTGTGAATCTGCCCGCATCACCCACAGTGGTGTCGTCTTTTCCGTACTTCTTAATTTCCTTCTTCAGGTTGTAGTGAACCTCTACTCTAATGCACATGGCTTCCTGGAAACAGGATGTTCCCACAGGCAGGATCATGAACTTTTGCATGGCCCGTTTGTAGCCAGCATGAGACCCTCCTTTGATCACATTGAAAGCTGGGACTGGCAGAATGACTTCACGGTTGCTGGCCAAGTCAGCAATGTGACAGTAAAGGGGCACCCCCACCCCTTTTCCACAGCACCAGCTTTGCAGACAGCCAGGGACACTCCCAGAATGGCATACCAAATTTGAATTTATTCTTGGGCGGTTCATCTCGATAATTAGCGAGTCAATCTTCTATTGCTCCACAATATTCTGTTTCTTGCTAACCAGAGCAGGTTCAATTGAGTTATCGATATGCTCAACAGCATTTGAGACACCCTTCCCCACAAAGTGGGTCTTATTATTGTCTCAGAGTTCTAGGGCTTCATATATGCGAGTGGCTACACCACTGGGCACCGCAGTTCAGAAGAGACCTTTTGCAGTGTAGAAATCCACTTCAACAGTGTGATTCCCACGGGAGTCAAAGATCTCTCTGGTATAGACCCTGACAATAGACATGGTGAACTTATGGCAGTGGATCGCTGCAAAGGAAGGAAAAAGGGTTTTATAGGTACCGAAGAGAATGTTCAGGATAGACATAAGCATGACTTGGTACCCAAGAAGAACTAGGAAGACACTTTCAACATCATTAAGGCTCTGAAGCAAGACAAGTGCTATGCACTCCCGGAACCGATACAGGCAGGTCATAGTGCTAAATTAGACCAGCTTTCCTTGTACATGTAAATGTAATTTGATAACTTGTTTTGAACTACACTTGAAGTGTAGAATGAATCTGACAATTCCTGATTAGGTATTGGGGAATGTAACACTATTGTCTCATGATAAGTGTTTAAATACATGTAGCATAACTCTCTTGCCATATGCTGAAGGGTAATTTTCAGAGTTTTGATGTACTTTGTGTTTAGCATAAATGAGAGACTTAAAAGGTAAAGCATATGAAAAGATGAAACATGAAGCCCTGGCTTATAGTCAATTCTCATTATTTTTTGAAATGATTTCTATATTTATAACTTTTGCATATATATATTAGGATGAAGTAATATTAATAATGAGAAATTATCAAATGCCAACCATTCTGCCTTTATATCCTAAGTCTCCATAATTGTTAAACGTTTAAAACATTAGTAAAGTTTTTATTTAGGACTTGCTCTTTCTTTCTTTTTCTTTTTCATGTATTTTATGTACATGAGTATTTTGTTTTCATGCACACTAGAAGAGGGAATCAATTCCATACAGATGGTTATGAGATCCTGTGTAGTTGCTCGGAATTGAACTCAGTCCTTCTATAAGAACAACCATGCTTTTTTTTTCACTTTCTGGTAAACAAAGTTTATTGATTACATAATATCTTTGCATACAATTGCCACTAACAATTAGCCCTGGGGATACTCTGCATTCTTTTTTTTTTTTTTTCTGGTAAGGGAATATTTTCTTTTTTCTTTCTCCATCTTTATTAAATTGGTTGTTTCTTATTTACATTTCAATTGTTATTACATTTCTCGGATTCCAAGCAAACATCCCCCTAACACTCCCTCTCCTTCTATATGGGTGTTCACCTCCCCATTCGCCTCCCCTTATTGTCCTCCCCCCAACAAGCACGTTCACTGGGGGTTCAGTCTTAGCAGGACCAAGGGCTTCTCTTTCCACTGGTGCCCTTACAAGGTTATTCATTGCTACCTATTTAGTTGGAGTCCAGGGTCAGTCCATGTATATATAGTCTTTGGGTAGTGGCTTAGTCCCTGGAAGCTTTGGTTGGTTGGCATTGTTGTTCACAAGGGGTCTCAAACACTTTCAAGCTCTTTCAGTCCTTTCTCTGATGCCTTCAACGGAGGTTCCATTCTCAGTTCAGTGGTTTGCTGCTGGAATTCGCCTATGTATTTGCCATATTCTGGCTGTGTCTCTCAGGAGAGAGCTACATCCAGTTCCTGTCAGCCTGTACTTCTTTGCTTCATCCATGTTATCTAGTTTGGTGGCTGTATATGTATGGGTCACATGTGGGGCAGGGTCTGAATGGGTGTCCTTTCAGACTCTGTTCTAAACTTTGCCTCCCTATTCCATGCCGAGGATATTCTTGTTCCCCTTTTAAAGAAGAAGTGAAGCATTTGCATTTTGGTCATTCTTCTTGAGTTTAGCCTATTCTGCACATCTAGGGCAATTATCCACTTATCAATGAGTGCATACCATGTGTGTTTTTCTGTGATTGGGTTACCTCACTCAGGATGATATTTTCCAGTTCCATCCATTTGCCTATGAATTTCATAAAGTTACTGTTTTTCTTTTGGTTCTTTTTTTCAGAGCTGGGGACCGAACCCAGGGCCTTGTGCTTCCTAGGCAAGCGCTCTACCACTGAGCTAAATCCCCAACCCCAAAGTTATTGTTTTTGATAACAGAGTAGTATTCCATTGAGTAGATGTAACACATTTTCTGTATCCATTCCTCTGTTGAAGGGCATCTGGGTTTTTTCCAGCTTCTGGCTATTATAAATAAAGCTACTATGAGCATAGTAGAACATGTATCTTTGTTATATGTTGGGGCTCTTTTGGGTATATGCCCAAGAGAGGTATAGAGGTATAGTGGGTCCTCAGGTAGTTCAATGTCCAATTTTCTGAGGAACCTCCAGACTGATTTCCAGAATGTTTGTACCAGTCTGCAATCCCACCAACAATGGAGGAGTGTTCCTCTTTCTCCACATCCTTGCTAGCATCTGCTGTTGCCGGAGTTTTTTTTTTATTTTAGCCATTCTGACTACTAGGAGGTGGAATCTCAGGGTTGTTCTGATTTGCATTTCTCTTATGACTAAAGATGTTGAACATTTCTTTAGGTGCTTCTCAGTCATATGACATTCCTCATCTGTGAATTCTTTGTTTAGCTCTGAACCCCATTTTTAATAGGGTTATTTGTCTCCCTGATGTCTAACTTCGTGACTTCTTTGTATATTTTGGATATTAGCCCTCTATTAGTTGTAGGATTGGTAAAGATCTTTTCCCAATATGTTGGTTGCCATTTTGTCCTAACAACAATGTCCTTTGCCTTACAGAAGCTTTGTAGTTTTTTAAGATTCCATTTGTCAATTCTTTATCTTAGAGCATAAGCCATTGGTGTTGTGTTCAGGAAATTTTCTCCAGTGCCCATGTGTTCCCCACTTTTTCTTCTATTAGTTTTTGTGTATCTAGTTTGATGTGGAGGTCCTTGATGCACTTGGACTTAAGCTGTGTACAGAGTGATAAGAATAGATCTATCTTCATTCTTCTACATGATGCCCTTCAGTTGAACCAGCACCATTTGCTGAAAATGCTTTCTTTTTTCCATTGGATGCTTTTAGCTCCTTTGTCAAAAATCAAGGGACCATATGTGTGTAGGTTCATTTCTGGGTCTTCAATTCTATTCCACTGGTCTGTCTGCCTGTCCCTGTACCAATACCATTGAATCTGTAAATTGCTTTTGGTAAAATGGTCATTTTTATTATATTAATCCTGCCAATTGGTGAGCATGGGAGATCTTTCCATCTTCTGAGATCTTCTTCAATTTGTTTCTTCAGAGGCTTGAAGTTCTTAATGTACAGATCTTTCACTTGCTTGGTTAAAGTCACACCAATGTATTATATATTATTTGGGACTATAATGAAGCGTGTTGTTTCCCTAATTTCTTTCTCGGCTTTTAACCAAAGAGCCATCTCTCTAGCCCAGGACTTGCTCTTTGGAACAGATATTTAGGACATAGCCATTTTAGGGTATCACTGTAGCAGCAAAAATAAAGATAAAAAGAAACAAAGCAAATGCTTTAGTTTAGTTTTGATAATGATAAGGGATACATACACAGAGAAGTGCACTGGGTGTTGCTGTCAAAGTCTAATCAATATTTATACTGGTCAATGCAAGATAGAGGAATAAAAAAGAGAATGGCATTGTAGACAGTTGGAAGGCACCTGTAGAGGGAGGGATACCAATATTGCAACCTTTTGAAAGGCTATATTTGCTGATGGCTGTGACAAAGGTGTATATAGCACAAGACCATGATGGTATTGAATCTATTTTCTGAGTCAGACTACTTATGGATTTCTAGAGTATTAATAGTTCTTAGATCTAGTTTTAAAGGTAGTACCCTTGTTTGAGTTCTGTTGCTATGATAATACTGATGAAAACTAACTCAAGATTTTATGTTACCCAACAGATTATTATCCATCATTGAGAAAATCCATTGCAAGTAATCATGGGAAGAATCTGTATATGGGACCTAGTGCAGAGAACCCAAAGAAATGCTACTCACTTGTTTCTTCTCAGGCTCATTTGTTCACCTACCTTTGCTGTACAACTGAGTCCCATCTTCCCAGGATAGCACTGTGCACAGTAGACAATGCTCTCACACCAATTATCAGTCAATAAAATGCCTTATAGCCATGCACATCTGATAGAGATAATTCCAAAGTTGAGTTTCCTACTTTGCAAATGTCTCTAGTTTATCACTTTGAAAGAAAAAAAAAGCCCTCTAAATAACACAATCAGTATAGAGTGGTTTTCAAAACATATACTATAGAAACCAGTTTTTTTTCCTAGAAGACAAACAGGTCCTCTACATCTGAGAAAAAGAAAAACAGGTGCTGTCACAGTATTTAGTAATAAATTTAATCAGACGTCCTATTGCTGCTGTAAAAATTCAGATCCAGGTGTAAGTCAAGGTCATCATGCATGATGACTTTTGAAAAGGGAGAATATTATAACATAATATTGATCATCAAATGACATGATGGCATTTTGACTCTCAGTTGACTCTGGCAAGGATTCAGAGGATGGTGTCAAGAAGGGTATTAGCAATAAGCTTGGAAAATAAGATAATCTGGAGCTGAAGTATTTGTCTAAAATTGAGAATGGTAAAAGTTTACAGTTCTCAGGTTGTCAAGAGCTACACTAAGAGTTTAGGAAATTTAAATTGAAAAATACTGGATTTGTTTTCTCATGTCAATCAAAATAAATTTATATTAGCTTGTTTGGTCATTGTGTTATTTCCTTATTCATTTGCAAATTTAAATATTTTGAAAATATCATTTTAAAAGAAATATATCCAAAAAATTATAAATTTATTGTCCATCTAATTTCAACTCTTTCAGTTAAAATACACTTTGAAATGTTTCAAACAATAACAAAATGTTACTTTATAAATATTTAATATATACCCATTATACAGAATGAGGGGGTTCATAAAAATATTTTTCATTTAATTATACTATGTTCTCGACTCTTTTTCTTCCTGAACTATTAGAGTCCTGTTCAGCAAGTTCTTTTCTGTGCTTGAGTCTCAAAGTGTTTTTCTTAAGCAGTTGTGGAGTTTCAGGTGTCTCTTGAATTTAAATTTGTAATGTGTAAGAGAAAAAAGATTTACTTGGTTTCTCAAGCAATGAGGAATCAGTATTCCTGACATAGTTTGTTGAAGATGATACTGTTCTAAATCAGTTCCTGGGATTTTTCTCAAAACATAGGTATCCCCAGCTCTGTAAGTTTGGTTTGCAGTCACATACTCTATTCTGTTGCTCTACTTATATTTTGTTGTGTCAGTGCTATGTGACTTTTTTTTACTATAACTCTTTTCATTCCCTTGGAATCAGGTTTTTTGTGCAGAAGATTTGTTTGGCAGTTTGTGAATCGATATGCTTTCATATGAATTTCTAGTAAGACTGCCATTGAATTATTGGGATAATCTACTTGTGGACTGTGTAAAGATTTTCTTTGTATTACTCAAATACTCATTTCTACACCAGAAGAATTAAGTACAGGCCAGACTTCAGTATTGTTATTTTTCTGAAGCATCACTTGTTTCAGTATTTTGTGAAAATTCTCCTCTATCACCTACTGATTGGTCAATAAAAAATTGATCATCCAACTAGCTGGGCAGAAGTGAATGGGGTGAACTTCCAATTCCAGTAGGGAGAAGACCAAAGAGAGAACAGAGAGGAAAGATGAGTAGAGAAGGACAAGGAGGAGAAAACGCTGGGGAGAAACCATATCTTAAAAACAGAAGGATTTAGTATGAGGCCATGATGAGAGAACTCATGAGGAAACACATGAAACAGAGACAGCTAGGGCAAACCAGAGGGTAAATAAAGAGATACTTTGCTTGGTAGTAGGTAGCCTACTCAGGTTAGAATAATTCAGATTTTGCTCAGATTAGGCTTGCAACTTGCTAATAAATATATCAAGTCTCTGTGTCATTTATTTGTGAGCTAGAATGAGCTCATAGAAACACCCTGCAGTTATTTGTGAGCAAAAGAGGCATGGAAACCCCTCAATAGAGTTATATTTACACTAGATTTTAATATCTTTCAGTTGTGTGCATGTACGATGGTCACGTGTGTCAGTCATGACACAAAATGCCTGAAGAACACTCTACTATTCTGGGATGGATTCTGACATTGTAACTCAGGAATCCAGGCATGTATAATAAGTGCCTTTGCCCTTTACTCACAGACTTATCTTGGCCGTCCAATGTCATTAGGATTTTGATAAAGATTACACTCTATCTTTAGATTACTTTAGGTAAAACAATCCCTTTCAATTGATTGATTCTATCATTCATGAGCATGCAGTGCATTTCAATTAAGTTTTTCTTTCATTTCCTTCTTTGTTGTTTAGTAAATTTTGTGGTCCAGCTTTTTCACTTCCTCAGTTAGATTTATTTGTAGGGTTTTATTATGTTTAATTTATTTTTAAGCTATTGTGTATGATATTTTTCGACAGATGTCATTCTCAGTATATTCACTGTTGGCATTTGATAGTTAGAAAAGTCACCATTTTTTGCATGTTGATTTACATATATTAGAACTTTGTTGAATTTTGTTTATCCATTCTGAGAGGTTTCTTTTGGAGTCTTTAGGCTATCATGTAATAGGATTCTGTCATCTGCAAAGGAGAAGACTGATTTTATCCCATTTGTCTTCAATTCACTTGTTTACATTGTTCTTATTGCCCCAGCTAAACCCTATATTGAACATACTGGAGAAATGGACCATCCTTGCTCAATTTGGACTACGTGACATCCTATCTTAAACAACTACAAAGAAGCTCATAAATGCAATAATTAGGTTCAAAAATATAGAAGATATTTTAATGGAATTAAGTGAGAATATTTGAAAAATTTTCTAAATAAAATAAAGAAAATTTTATGACCTGGTGTGACAGGCCACAGTATAAAAATTCTCATTTCTTTCTTAAATGAAGAAATATTTAGTGATGGAGTTCAGAACACAGTTTGGTGGAATATATTACTGTCTACTTGGGGTTATGGGGATTGAAATCCAATTCCCAGTCTTGTATAGTAGGCACTTCAGCATACAGATCTATCTCTGTAGCTCCCATCACTCAGAAAAGTTATGAAATAAATATCACATACCATTAATATTATCCAATGAACAAACTCTAAGATCCTGAACAAATAGGTAATGTCATATGAGCATAATTGACTATGTCAGTATAGAGTAAGTGTATAGGAACAAGTAGTGAAGACATCATAAAGAAATTAATATATTTAAGATAACTAGGACCTGAGTGTCCAAGTTACAATGTGGCAATGAAATCTAACATGGAAGATTTTCTATTCGTTTTTGCTTTTTCCCCAAGGAACATTTACAGATAAGCACAAAATACTTTCAAAATACAGAGTTCTGCAAAACAATACAACTAAAAACTGCAGCAAAATAAGGCAACCTTGACAGAATTTTCTATTTTGTTTCCATTCTTGTCTTACATATTCCAAACACAGTTGTCCATCTCTACTCTTCTTTCAGTCACTCTCTTCCCTATTCAATTCTCCCCCTTTCTCTTCAGAAAAGAACAGTGCTTCCATGAATGGAAACCTAACATGAAACATCAAGTTACATTCTGTACCTCTCAAATTAAGATTGGCCAGATCACCCCAGTAGAAGGCAAAGGTTCCCCCAAACAGTCAGAGAACTGGAGAAAGCTCCTGTTCACATTGTTAGGAGTCCCACAAGAAGACCAAGCTATACAAACATCACATATATAAACAGAGCATCTATCTCAGACCCAGGCAGGATACCTTCATGTCAGTTAAGTATGTGAGTATCTATTAACCTAAGTTGTTGGGTCTGTGGGTATTCTATGGTGTCCTTGACCACTTTGGTTTCTATAACCCTTCCTTCCCATATTTCACCAAGCTCAGACTATTTTTAGCTTGGGTCTCAAACTGTTTCTGCCTGTTACTGTATAAAGCCTCTGTGATGACAATGATATTAGGTTCCTGTCTAGGAGTATAGAAGAATATTTGTGATCATTTTGTTTGGTTGTATTCTAGATTTCTGGCTATCAAGCCTCTATGCAGTTCCAGGAATAACCTCCCTCTTATGGTATGGATCTCAAATTGGACCGGTCATTGGTTGACCACTCCCATAATTTCTATGCCACTTTTACCCCCCCAGCATGTATTATACACAAGAAATTTTAGGTCAAAGTTTTTATGACTGAGTTGGTGACCCAGTCTCTCCTGGAAGATTCCCCTGGATACAGGACATGGCCACTTCAGGGTCCCTATCCCCCTTTACTCAGGATCTTATATAGGATCACCTCATAGAACTCTGGGACTTTTTGTTGCACTAGGTTTCTAGCTCATGCCTGAGATGCATCCCCAATTTCAGGTCTCTATCCTAGTACTCTCTCTCTACAAATTCTCTGCTGTCCAGATTCCTTATGTTCTATTCCCTTCCTAGGCAGCTCTCAATACCCCAGCAGTAGGGGTTCCTACGTCCAGGAATGTTCCTTTGTAACTACTTGAACCCTCTTTGTTACGTACCTTCTCTGTGGTTATGGATATTAGAATGTTTATCCTTTACTTCATAGCCAATATGCACTTATAAGTGAGTAGGTAGCATGTTTGTCCTCTAAGTGTGTCTTACCGCACTCAGGATTTTTTACTAGTTCCATCCATTCACCTGCCAATCTCATGATGTTACATGTTTTCACCTGCCAATCTCATGATGTTACATGTTTTAACCTGCCAATCTCATGACGATACATGTTTTCAGAGCTGGGAACTCCGTTGTGTAAATATGTCACGTTTTTCTGTACTCACTTTGAAGACCATCTAGGTTTTCGAGTTTCTGGCTATCATGAACAAGCCTGCCACATTAGCCACAGCCCTCCATAGATTTGTGGCCATCAGTTAGGTAAGGGCAATACCCCAAGGCCCTCCACAGGTAGAGGACGTGATGTGACCATGGGTCACATAGGGTCAAGACTGATCTCCATTTTGATGAGATACGTAAAGAAAGGCCTGGAGACTTAGCCAGTAAACATTCCTTCCTAGACACTCTTATCTACAAAAAGGTATTTAATCTTAGGCCCACCCTGAGAAGTTGAGAATGGTTCTACCTATCCACTTTCTGCCATGATAATAAATGGCTTAAAGCCATAGACTGTCTCTTTTCATCAGGATCTGCCATGAGGAGCCATGAAGAAGAACTTTGCCTCCAGAGTTGCCATCTAATCTCCTCTAGTAAGCCTCTGGGCACTCCCAGTCACCAGCCACAGCCACCACCAAGCCAACATAAGCCAGGCAACATAAAGCCAAGGACTGTCCCTGTGGAACCAGCTGGAGGGGTTTCCCCTATTTTTCCCCTTGGTATCGGGCTAGATCAAGCATGTAGTGCCCCCAACCACCCCCTCCACCTCTCTATTCTCATCAGTTGTTATGCTGTATCCAGTGGTGCTTGGGTGTCTGAAAGCTAAGAACCAGATGCCGTAGAATCACTACAGGCCCAGGGAACACTGAGTCAGCTCCAGCTGTGTCTCATGCTTCAGACTGCACTTCTCCACGACTGCAATGGTGGTCTTGTAGCTTTCCTACAGTTGAACACCTGCATGGGGTAAGTGCAGTCATCTCTAGCAACCTGCCTCCAGTGGCCATGCCTGTGTGCCTTATGGAGGAGCGGACACTGGACCCCAAAACCCTACAATGGCTTTTGAAGTAGATTGATCCCCAAATTTCTGAAAAGCTGCTATATTGATTTCCGAAGTGGTCGTACACGATTGCATTTACACCAGCAATAGAAGAGTATTCTCCTTGCTCCACATTCTAACAGTATGACCTATTGCTTATGTTTTTGATCTTAGCCATTGTGACAGATATAAGATATAATCTAAGATTCAATTTGATTTGGATTTTGCTGATGGTTAAGGATGTTGAACATTTTTTACGTGCTTATCTGACATTTCATATTCCTCTGTTAAGAATTCTGTTTAGATCTATACCTTATGTTTTAACTAGATTAGATTATCCTGTTTGTTAATATCTAGTTTCTTGATTTCTTTATATAATTTTGAAATTAGCCATATGTCAGATATAGAAATAGTAAAGAATGCTTCTGATTCTGTAGGCTGTGATTTTGCTGTTTTGACAATGATCTTTGTCTTATAGAAAATCTTTTCAGTTTCATGAGGTCTCCTGTAATTGTCAACCTTAGTGCCCACACTTTTGGGGTTGTGTAAAGAAGCTTCCTGTGCTTTTCCAATGCTTTTCTTCATGTTTCACTTTTAACTGGTTCAGTGTATCTGACCTGACTTTCTGTTGAGGCTGTTGAACCACTTGGATGTGGGTTTTGTGCAGGATGTTAGATGTGGATCTATTTGCATTCTTCTGCAAGTTGACATCAAGCTAGACCACAACCATTTGTTGAAGATGCTTTCCTTTTCCGTTGTATAATGCTAACTTCTTTATCAAAAGTCAGGTGATAATAGTTGTGGGGCTTTATGTCTATTTATGTCTAGATCTTTGATTTCATTCTACTCATCAACCTGTGCATTTTTATGACAATAACATATTGGGTTTTCATGTTTGCTCTGCAGTAAAACTTGAAATCTGGGTCTCTGATATTTCTGGAATTTCCTTTATTTTACATGATTTTATTTTTATTTATTTTTTTTTTGAGCTGGGGACCAAACCCAGGGCCTTGCGGTTGCTAGGCAAGTGCTCTACCACTGAGCCAAATCCCCAACCCCTTACATCTTACATGATTGTTTTAGCTCTTCTGGATTTTTGTTTTGTTTTATTTTTTTCATATGAATTTGAGTATTGTTCTTTCAAGGATTGCCAAGAATTGTGTTGGAATTTTGATGGGAATTGCATTCAATAGATTACTGTTGGTATGATGGCCACCTTTACTATGTTAATCCTACCAAACAGTGAACATGAGAGATCTTTCCACTGTCTGATATATTCTTCAAAGATCTGAAATTCTTGTAGTATAGTATTTTCACTTTTTAAGGTAGAATTACCTCAAGATATTTTATATTATCTGTGGCTATTGTTATAGCCAGATCCTGATGTACCCACAGACCATCAGAGACCACCAGGAATCCAACTCATGAAAAAGCAAAGACTCTTATTCAAACTCAAGCTCAGACTCTCCAACCTCTCCAAAGCACTGGATAGGTGAGAAAGGCCCAGGGCTGGTAAAGCCTTGTCTTTTTCACAGTTACAGCAAAATAAGGGAATTTCCCAATCAGCAGTTAGATGATTGTTTTAAACGTAAAAATTGCAGCTTGGCACATTTCTATTATCTAGCAATAATTTCATCATGTTATGATCAATTTTGGTTATCTAGAGTAATCTATTTCAAAACATCTGGAACTTCAGGTTCTTTCATGCTGATTGGCAGTTACTACATGTGGAGTGGCTGTTGCTAGTGGTATTTTGGTTTCTGGAACAAGCTTAACAATAAATGGAATCTCTGGAGGTAATCTCATAGTCAATTCTTTGAAGGTGTTTAACAGCTATAGGTGTTTCCTTGTAGAATTTTAGGAGTTACTTATATATACTATCATATATTCTGTAAATAATAATACGTTGACTTCTTCCTTTCTAAATTGTATCTCTTGTTCCTCTTTAGGTGTATTCTTGCTCTAGTTAGAATTTTTAGTGTTATATTGGTTATATGTGGAGAAAATGGATAGCATTGTCTTCTTCCTAATTTTAGTCAAATAACTTTGAATTTTTTTATGTTCAATTTGATGATGCCTTTTTGCTTGCTGTATATTGCCTTTAATGTGTATTGGATTAATCCTAGTATTTTTGACCTTTCTGAATCTTTTACCATGATGGAGTATTGGACTTTATCAAAGGCATTTTCAGCATCTAATGAGATGATTATGCTTTTTTTAAATTTTTTAGTTTCAGTTTCTTTATATGATGACATTGCAAATTATATATGTTGAGCTATCCCTGCATCTTTGGAATGAAGCTACTTTATCATGGTGGATGATCATTTTGATTTGTTCTTGCATTTTGTTTCCAAGTATTTTATTTAGTAATTTTACATCAATGTTCAAGGAAAACTGGTTAAAAATTATCTTTCTTGGGGCTGGGGATTTAGCTCAGTGGTAGAGTGCTTACCTAGGAAGCGCAAGGCCCTGGGTTCGGTCCCCAGCTCCAAAAAAAAAAAAAAATTATCTTTCTTTGTGGAGTTTTTATGTGGTTTTTGTATTAGACTGGTTAGGACTCCATAAAATAAATTCACCAATGTTTGTTCTGTAGAAAAAAAAATTAAGGAGTATTGCTATTAGTCTTTCATTAAAATTCTGGTAGAATTCTTCTCTAAAACTATCTGGCCCTTTTACAAGAAAACATTTATTGGGGTGTGTGTGTGTGTGTGTGTGTGTGTGTGTGTGTGTGTGTGTGTGTTTGGATTTTTGTTTGCTTCTTTTGTGTTTTGTTTTGTGATTTATGCTTTGTTTTGGGTTTGGCATTGGTTTTTGGTTTTTAATTAGGAGACTTTTGATGACTGCTTCCACTTTCAAAGAAGTTATTGGTGTATTTTAGTTGTTTATCTGACATTGATTAAACTGTGGTAAGTGTTACAGAAGAGTCCTTTTTAATCCCATTTTCTCTCCATTCAGAAATTAGGTTATAAACAATTTGTTACTCAAACTAAGTGTAAGGTACTTCACTTATGCAGCTGATAAGCCTATCTCACTTGCCATGAGATGAGAGGCTGTAGTCTCTATTTTAGTCTTATAGTAAAACAGTAGGAGGCTAGATAAAGTGGCCTTTGTTCTAGCTCAACTGGGAATTATGCTTATCTAAGTCTTAAAAAGAAAAGGAAGAAGGAGACCTGTTCTCGCATTTTTAAATTTAGATATATTTCTTCATTTACATTTCAAATATCATTCCCTTTCCCAGTTTCCTTTCAATAAGCCCCCATCCCCTAACCCTTCCCCATATGGGTGTCCTTCCCACCAATGCACCCCACTTACCACCCTCTCCCTCGACATTCCCCTGCACTGGGGGACCAACCTTGGCAGGACTAAGGGCTTCTCCTTCCACTGGTGCCACAAAAGGCTATTCTCCACTGCTGTCCTTACCTTTTATTCCCATCAATTGTAGGGTTTTCTGAGTGTGGGATCACATGGTGAAAGTACACTAAGAGTTTGCACACAAATTCAGGTTAGAAATTGAATAAGAAATTTACAACTAAGAATGTCTACATGCATATCCATTAGGAGTCAATATCTGGCTGAACATTCATCATTTGTTACTAACTTACAGATTTATGGGAAGTTAAAAACCATAACTACGCTTTCTATGAAGTTTTGTAAAGATAAACCCAGTCAATATTTTATCTCCTGACCTGTGGTGTATATCTTCTTTATGGCCTTCAGTTAATGGTTTTATAACACCTTGGCTTGTGCCCTAGGTTTTAAAAGTCTGAAGCCATCTCAGAAACAAGTAAGCAGTTCTGTTAGAAAAGGGGCCCAGATGTTCTCTGCATTTTCATTCTGAAATGATAGTGACCCTAGCATTTTAGTTTCTTCTGTAGAATAAACATGATTTGTTTTTATATACTATGTGAGTCTAGGGTCTTCCTTCAGTGAATTTTAGACCCTTACAGTATCTATCCAGAAAACTATACATTTCTCTTAGATTTTCCAATTATTGAAGTATAGGTTCTTTTTTTTTTTATTAACTTGAGTAAATCTTATATACATTTCGAGTGTTATTCCCTTTCCCGGCTTCCGGGCAAACATCCCCCTCCCCCCTCCCCTTCCTTATGGGTGTTCCCCTCCCAACCCTCCCCCCATTGCCGCCCTCCCCCCACCAGTCTAGTTCACTGGGGGTTCAGTCTTAGCAGGACCCAGGGCTTCCCCTTCCACTGGTGGTCTTACTAGGATATTCATTGCTACCTATGAGGTCAGAGTCCAGGGTCAGTCCATGTATAGTCTTTGGTAGTGGCTTAGTCCCTGGAAGCTCTGGTTGCTTGGCATTGTTGTACATATGGGGTCTCGAGCCCCTTCAAGCTCTTCCAGTTCTTTCTCTGATTCCTTCAACGGGGGTCCTATTCTCAGTTCAGTGGTTTGCTGCTGGCATTCGCCTCTGTATTTGCTGTATTCTGGCTGTGTCTCTCAGGAGCGATCCACATCCGGCTGCTGGTGGTCTGCACTTCTTTGCTTCATCCATCTTGTCTAATTGGGTGGCTGTATATGTGTGGGCCACATGTGGGGCAGGCTCTGAATGGGTGTTCCTTCAGTCTCTGTTTTAATCTTTGCCTCTCTCTTCCCTGCCAAGGGTATTCTTGTTCCCCTTTTAAAGAAGGAGTGAAGCATTTACATTTTGATCATCTGTCTTGAGTTTCATTTGTTCTAGGCATCTAGGGTAATTCAAGCATTTGGGCTAATAGCCACTTATCAATGAGTACATACCATGTATGTCTTTCTGTGATTGGGTTAGCTCACTCAGGATGATATTTTCCAGTTCCAACCATTTGCCTACGAATTTCATAAAGTCGTTGTTTTTGATAGCTGAGTAATATTCCATTGTGTAGATGTACCACATTTTCTGTATCCATTCCTCTGTTGAAGGGCATCTGGGTTCTTTCCAGCTTCTGGCTATTATAAATAAGGCTGCAATGAACATAGTGGAGCACGTGTCTTTTTTATATGTTGGGGCATGTTTTGGGTATATGCCCAACAGAGGTATAGCTGGATCCTCAGGCAGTTCAATGTCCAATTTTCTGAGGATCCTCCAGACTGATTTCCAGAATGGTTGTACCAGTCTGCAATCCCACCAACAATGGAGGAGTGTTCCTCTTTCTCCACATCCTCGCAAGCATCTGCTGTCCCGAGTTTTTGATCTTAGCCATTCTCACTGGTGTGAGGTGATATCTCAGGGTTGTTTTGATTTGCATTTCCCTTAGGACTAAAGATGTTGAACATTTCTTTAGGTGTTTCTCAGCCATTCGGCATTCCTCAGCTGTGAATTCTTTGTTTAGCTCTGAACCCCATTTTTTAATAGGGTTATTTGTTTCCCTGCAGTCTAACTTCTTGAATTCTTTGTATATTTTGGATATAAGGCCTCTATCTGTTGTGGGATTGGTAAAGTTCTTTTCCCAATCTGTTGGTTGCCGTTTTGTCCTAACCACAGTGTCCTTTGCCTTACAGAAGCTTTGCAGTTTTATGAGATCCCATTTGTCGATTCTTGATCTTAGAGCGTAAGCCATTGGTGTTTGGTTTAGGAAATTTTTTCCAGTGCCCATGTGTTCCAGATGCTTCCCTAGTTTTTCTTCTATTAGTTTGAGTATGTCTGGTTTGATGTGGAGGTCCTTGATCCACTTGGACTTAAGCTTTGTACAGGGTGATAAGCATGTATCGATCTGCATTCTTCTACATGTTGTATAGGTTCTTAATGTATGACTTAATGATCCTTTTGATTTTCTTGGTTTCTGTTATCTTCCATTTTTTATTACTAATATTTTTAACTTAAATATTCTCTCTGCACATTAGTTAGTTTAGATAAGTGTTTGTCTATCTCGTTGACTTTCTCTAAAAACTAACTCTTTGTTTCTATGATTCTTGTATTGATTTTGTTCTATTTTAAGCCCCGAGTTTGATTATTTCATGCCATCAACCCCTCTTTGATCTGTTTCATTCTTCTAGTTCTAAAGCTCACAGGAGTGCTGTTATGTGACATTATATATTTCATGTTTTCATTGGATGTAGTTAGCTTTCTTGGGATTGAGTTTTCCTTCTAGAAACTTCGGTTAGGCATAGATTTGTAGACAGATGTTATTTAAATTTGACTTTGTTAAAAAAATATCTTTTTTCTCAATCTATGGTGACTGAAAGTTTGGCTGGGTATAATAGTATAATCTGGTGTACATTTATCTATACATTTCTGGTTTTATATCCTCCATTGGGAAGATGGGTATAATTCTAATAGGTTTGCTTCATATGTTAGTTAGTTTTTTCCTCTTGCAACTTTTAATAACCTTAAATTTTTCCTAAATGTTTAATGTATTGATTACCATGTGGCAGAGAACTTTGCTTTTTTTGTTCAATTTTTTCACTGTTATGTATGCTTACTGTTCCTATGGGTGTGTCCTCCTCCTCCTCCTCCTCCTCCTCCTCCTCCTCCTCCTCCTCCTTCTTTTTGAATAGAAACACTCTGGAATTAATAAAATTGTCTTTATCCAGTTATGAATACATTGTTTTTATATTTTTCATCTTTATTAATTTTATATTTCTTAATTACATTTCGATTGTTATTCCCCTTCCCGGTTTCTGGGCCAACATCTCCCTAAACCCTCTGCCTCCCCTTCTATATGGGCTTTCCCTCCCTCTCCTCCCCCTCCTCCCCCATTACCACCCTCTCCCCAACAATCACATTGACTGGAGGTTCAGTCTTGGCAGGACCAAGGACTTCAGCTTCCACTGGTGCTCTTACTAGGATACGCATTGCTACCTGTAAGGATGGAGCCCAGGGTCAGTCCATGTATAGTCTTTTGGTAATGGCTTAGTCCCGGGAAGCTCTGATTGGTTGGCATTGTTCTTCATATGGGGACGTGAGCCCCATCAAGCTCTTCCAGTCCTTTCTCTGATTCCTTCAACGGGGGTCCTGTTCCCAGTTCAGTGGATTGCTGCTGGCATTCGCCTATTTATTTGGTGTATTCTGGGTGTGTCTCTCAGGAGAGATCTATATAGAGTTCCTATCGGCCTGCACATCGTTGCTTCATCCATCTTATCTAGTTTGGTCGCTGTATATGTATGGGCTACATCTGGGGTAGACGCTGAATGGGTGTTCCTTCTGCCTCTGTTCTAAACGTTGCCTCTCTATTCCCTGCCAAGGGAATTCTTGTTCCCCTTTTAAAGAAGTAGTGAAGCATTTGCATTTTTGTCATCCTTCTTGAGGTTCATATGTTCTGTTCATCTAGGGTAATTCAAGAATTTGGGCTAATACCCACTTATCAATGAGTGCATAACATGTGTGTTTCTCTGTGACTGGGTTAAATCACTCAGGATGATATTTTCCACTATTAACCTATGAATTTCATGAAGTCATTGTTTTTGATAGCTGAGTAATATTACATTGTGTAGATGTACCACATTTTCTGGATCCATTCCTCTGTTGAAAGGCATCTGTGTTCTTTCCAGCTTCTGGCTATTATAAGTAAGGCTGCTATGAACACAGTGGAGCATGAGTCTTTGTTATATATTGGGACATCTTTTGGGTATATGTCGAAGAGAGGTATAGCTGGGCCCTCAGGTAGTTCCATGTCCAATTTTTGAGGTATCTCCAGACTGATTTCCAGAATGATTGTACCAGTCTGCAATCCTGCCAACAATGGAGGAGTGTTCCTCTTTCTCCACATCTTCGCCAGCATTTGCTGTCACCTGAGTTTTTGATCTTAGCCATTCTCACTGATATGAGGTGAAATCACAGGGATGTTTTGATATGCATTTCCCTTATGACTAAAGATGTTGAAGATTTCTTTAGCTGTTTCTCAGCCATTCGGCATTCCTCAGCTGTGAATTCTTTGTTTAGCTCTGAGCCCCATTTTTAATAGGGTTATTTGTCTCCCTGATGTCTACCTTCATGAGTTCTTTGTATATTTTGGATATGAGCCTTCTATCAGTTGTAGGATTGGTAAAGATCTTTTCACAATATATTGGTTGCCATTTTGTCCTAACAACAGTTTCCTTTGCCTTACAGAAACTTTGCAGCATGATGAGAACCCATTTGTCGATTCTTGATCATAGATCATAAGCCATTGTTGTTCTGATCAAGAAATGTTCTCCAGTGCCCATGTGTTCAAGATGCTTCCCCACGTTTTCTTCTATTAGTTTGAGTGCATCTAGTCTGATGTGGAGGTCCTTGATCCATTTGGAATTTAGCTTTGTACAGGGTGAAAAGCATGGATCAATCTGCATTCTTCTACATGATGCCCTCCAGTTGAACCAGCACCATTTGCTGAAAATGCTATCTTTTTTCATTGGATGGTTTTGGCTCCTTTGTCAAAAATCAAGGGACCATAGGTGTGCAGGTTCATTTCTGGTTCTTCAATTCTATACCACTGGTCTATCTGTCTGTCTCTGTACCAATACCATGCAGTTTTTATTACTATTGCTCTGTAATACTGATTGAGTTCAGGGATAATGATTCCCCCAGAAATCCTTTTATTGTTGAGGATAGTTTTAGCTATCCTTGGATTTTTGTTATTACAGATGAATTTGCAAATTGTTCTGTCTAACTCTCTGAAGAATTGGATTGGTATTTTGATGGGGATGGCATTGAATTTTTTAGATCGCTTTTGGTAAAATGGCCATTTTTACTATATTAATCCTACCAATCCATGAGCATAGGATATCTTTCCATCTTCTGATGTCTTCTTCAATTTCTTTCTTCAGAGACTTGAAGTTCTGATCATACAGATATTTTACTTTCTTGGTTAAAGTCATACCAAGGTATTTTTTATCATTTGGGACCGTTATGAAGGGTGTCATTTCCCTAATTTCTTTCTCGGCTTGTTTCTCTTTTGCATAGAGGAAGGCTAATGATTTATTTTAATTTTATACCCAGCCACTTTGCTAAAGGTGTTTATCAGCTTTAGTAGTTCTCTGGTGGAACTTTTGGGATCACTTAAATATACTATCTTATCATCTGCAAATAGTGATATTTTGACTTCTTCTTTTCCAATCTGTATACCTTGATCTCCTTTTGTTTTCATATTGCTCTGACTAGAACTTCAAGAAATATATTGAATAAGTAGGGAGAGAATGGGCAGCCTTTTCTAGTCCCTGATTTTAGTGGGATTGCTTCAATTTTCTCTCCATTTAGTTTAATGTTAGCTACTGGTTTGCTGTTATGGCTTTTACTATGTTTAGGTATGGGTCTTGGATTCCTATACTTTCCAGGACTTTTATCATGAAGAGGTATTGAATTTTGTCAAATGCTTTCTCAGCATCTAATGAAATGATCATGTGGTTTTGCTCTTTCTGTTTGTTTATATGATGGATCACGTTGACGGTTTTCCGTATATTATACCATCCCTGCATGCCTGGGATGAAGCCTACTTGATCATGGTGGATGATTGTTTTACTGTGGTCTTGGATTCGGTTTGCAAGGATTTTATTGAGTATTTTTGCGTCGCTATTCATACGGGAAATTGGTCTGATGTTCTCTTTCTTTGTTGGGTCTTTGTGTGGTTTAGGTATAAGAGTAATTGTGGCTTCGTAGAAGGAATTCGATAACGCTCCATCTGTTTCAATTTTGTGGAATATTTTGGATAGTATTGGTATGAGGTCTTCTGTGAAGGTCTGATAGAATTCTGCACTAAACCCGTCTGGACCTGGGCTCTTTTTGGTTGGGAGACCTATAATGACTGCTTCTATTTCCTTAGGAGTTATGGGGTTGTTTAACTGGTTTATCTGTTCCTGATTTAACTTTGGTACCTGGTATCTGTCTAGGAAATTGTCCATTTCCTGCAGATTTTCAAGTTTTGTTGAATATAGGCTGTTGTAGTAGATTCTGATGATTTTTTGAGTTTCCTCTGATTCTGTAGTTATGTCTCCCTTTTCATTTCTGATTTTCTTAATTTGGACAAACTCTCAGTGTCCTCTCTTTAGTCTGGCTAAGTGTTTATATATCTTGTTGACATTCTCAATGAACCAACTTTTGGTTCTGTTGATTCTTTCTATGGTCCTTTTTGTTTCTACTTGGTTAATTTCATCTCTGAGTTTGATTATTTCCTGCCTTCTACTCTTCCTGGGTGTATTTTCTTTTATTTGTTCTAGAGCTTTTAGGTGTGCTGTCAAGCTGCTGATTTATGCTCTCTCCTGTTTCTTTCTGCAGGCACTCAAAGCTCTGAGTTTTCCTTCTAGCACAGCTTTCCTTGTGTCCCATAAGTTTGGTTATGTTGTACCTTCATTTTCATTAAATTCTAAGACGTCTTTAATTTCCTTCTTTATGTCTTCCTTGACGAGGTTATCACTGAGTAGAGCATTGTTCAACTTCCATGTATATGTGGGCGTTCTTCCCTTATTGTTTTTGAAGACCAGCTTTAGGCCATGGTGGTCTTATAGGACACATGCAATTATCTCTAATTTTCTGTATCTGTTGAGGCCTGTTTTATGACCAATTGTATGGTCAACTTTGGAGAATGTACCATAACTTGGTAAGAAGAATGTGTATCCTTTTGGTTATGATAGAATGTTATATAAATATCTGTTAAGTCCATTTGGTTCATCACTTCTCTTAATCTGTCTATGTCTCTGTTTAATTTCTGTTTCCATGATCTCTCCATTGATGAGAGTGGGGTGTTGAAATCTCCTACTATTATTATGTGAGGTGGAATATGTGTTTTGAGCTTTAGTAGGTTTCTTTTATGTAGGTGCCCTTTTATTTGGAGCATAGATATTTAGGATTGAGAGTTCATCTTGGTGTAATTTTGCTTTGATACATATGAAATATCCTTCTTTATCTTTTTTGATGAATTTTGGTTGAAAATCAATTTTATTCAATAGTAGAATGGCTACTACAGGTTGTTTCTTCAGACCCTTTGCTTGGAAAGTTCTGTTCGAGTCATTCACTCTGAGGTATTCTCTGAATTTGTTTGTGAGGTGTGTTTCCTGTAGGCAGCAGGATGGAGGGTCCTCATTGGCTATCCAATTTGTTAATCTATTTCTTTTTATTGGGGAGTTGAGACCATTGATGTTGCCAGATATTAACGAATAGTGAGTATTGCACCTGTTATATTCATATTTGGATGTGAGATTATGTTTGTATGCTTTTCTTCTCTTTGTTTTGTTGACAAGATGATTAGTTTCTTGCTTTTTCTAGGGTGTAGCTTGCCTTCTTATGTTGGGCTTTACCATTTAGTAGCCATTTACCTTTGTAGTGCTGTATTTGTAGAAAGATATTCTGTACATTAGGTTTTGTCAATGAATATCTTGGTTTCTCCATCTATGTTAATTGAGTGTTTTGTAGGATACAATAACCTGGGATGGCATTTGTATTCTCTTAGGGTCTGTATGACATCTGTCAAGGATCTTCTGGCTTTCATAGTCTCTGGTGAGATGTCTGGTGTGATTTTGATAGGTCTGCCTTCATATATTACTTGACCATTTCCCCTTACTGATTTTAATATTCTTTCTTTATTTTGTGCATTTGGTGTTTTGACTATTATGTGATAGTAGGATTTTCTTTTCTGGTCCAATCTATTTGGAGTTCTGTAAGCTTCTTGTATGTTTATGGACATCTCTTTGTTTAGGTTAGGGAAGTTTTCTTCTATGATTTTGTTGAAGATATTTACTGGTCCTTTGAGCTGGGAGTTTTCACTCTCTTCTATACCTATTATACTTAGGTTTGATCTTTTCATTGAGTCCTGGATTTTCTGTATGTTTTGGACCAGTAGCTTTTTCTGCTTTACATTTTCTTTGACTGTTGTGTCGATGATTTCTATGGAATCTTCTGCTCCTGAGATTCTTTCTTCTATCTCTTGTATTCTGTTGGTGATGCTTGCTTCTATGGCTCCTTGTCTCTTTCTTTGGTTTTCTATATCCAGGATTGCTTCCCTGTGTCCTTTATTTATTTCTTCTATTTCCATTTTTAATTCCTTTACCTGTTTGTGTTTTCCTGGAATTCTTTCAGGGATTTTTGTGATTCCTCTCTATAGGCTTCTACTTGTTTATTTATGTTTTACTGCATTTCTCTAAGGTAGTTCGTCATGTCTTTCTTGAAATCCTCCAGCATCATGATCAAATGTGATTTAAATCTAGATCTTGCTTTTCTGGTGTGTTTGGATATTCTTGCTTTGGTGTGCGAATTGGGCTCCAATGATGCCATGTAGTCTTGGTTTCTGTTGCTTGGTTTCCTGTGCTTGCCTCTAGCCATCAGGTTGTCTCTGGTGTTACCTTGTTCTGCTATTTCTGACAGTGGCTAGACTGTCCTATAGGCCTGTGTGTCAGGAGTGCTGTAGACC
Source organism: Rattus norvegicus (assembly GCF_021556685.1). NCBI lineage: Eukaryota > Metazoa > Chordata > Mammalia > Rodentia > Muridae > Rattus > Rattus norvegicus. The sequence goes on from NC_141535.1 coordinate 160,751,726, forward strand.
TGTTTTCCTCTTTTCTTTCAGCCAGTTATGGGAACAGAGTGTTCTGCTTTCGGGCGTGTAGTCTTTCCTGTCTACTGGTCCTCAGCTGTTCCTATGGGCCTGTGTCCTGAGTCCACCAGGCAGGTCGCTTGGAGGAGCAAAGTTGGTCTTATCTGTGGTCCCACAGCTCAAGTTGCTCATGGGGGGCTGCTTTTGAGCTCTCTGTGAGGGAGGCAACCAGGAGGGCCTCTGAAGCCTTTTCTTTAGGCCCCTGTTCACCTGAGTCCTAGATGGCTTTAAGTGTTTTCCTCTGGAGTCAGAAATGTGGGCAGAGTGTAGTCTCTTCTGGCTTCCCAGGCATGTCTGCCCCTCTGAAGGTTTAGCTCTCTCTCCCACAGGATTTGGGTGCAGAGAACTGTTGATTGTTTTGTTTCAGGTCTGGGCAGTGTCTGCTCTGTTGGAGATCTGCTGTTTGAGTGTTTCTATCTTCAGGTTCCCAGAGGCCATATACAGTTTTCTCTTGGGCCAGGGATGTGGGCAGGGTGGGCAGTATTTTTTTTTATTAACTTGAGTATTTCTTATATACATTGCGAGTGTTATTCCCTTTCCCGGTTTCCAGGCAAACATCCCCCTCCCCCTCCCCTTCCTTATGGGTGTTCCCCACCCATCCTCCCCCCTTGTCGCCCTCCCCCCAAAAATCTAGTTCACTGGGGGTTCAGTCTTAGCAGGACCCAGGGCTTCCCCTTCCACTGGTGCTCTTACTAGGATATTTATTGCTACCTATGAGGTCAGAGTCCAGGGTCAGTACATATATAGTCTTTAGGAAGTGGCTTAGTCCCTGGAAGCTCTGGTTGCTTGGCACTGTTGTACATATGGGGTCTCGAGCCCCTTCAAGCTCTTCCAGTTCTTTCTCTAATTCCTTCAACGGGGGTCCGATTCTCAATTCAGTGGGTTGCTGCTGGCATATGCCTCTGTGTTTGCTGTATTCTGGCTGTTTCTCTCAGGAGAGATCTACATCCGGCTCCTGTCAGCCTGAACTTCTTTGCTTCATCCATCTTTTCTAATTGGATGGCTGTATATGCATGGGCCACATGTGGGGCAGGCTCTGAATGGGTGTTCCTTCTGTGTCTGTTTTAATCTTTGCCTCTCTATACCCTGCCAAGGGTATTCTTGTTCGCCTTTTAAAGAAGGAGTGAAGCATTCACATTTTGATCATCCGTCTTGAGTTTCATTTGTTCTAGGCATCTAGGGTAATTCAAGCATTTGGGCTAATAGCCACTTATCAATGAGTGCATACCATGTATGTCTTTCTGTGATTGGGTTAGCTCACTCAGGATGATATTTTCCAGTTCCGACCATTTGCCTACGAATTTCATAAAGTCATTGTTTTTGATAGCTGAGTAATATTCCATTGTGTAGATGTACCACATTTTCTGGATCCATTACTCTATTGAAGGGCATCTGGGTTCTTTCCATTTTCTGGCTATTATAAATAAGGCTGCGATGAACATAGTGGAGCAAGTAACTTTTTTATATGTTGGGACATCTTTTGGGTATATGCCCAACAGAGGTATAGCTGGATCCTCAGGCAGTTCAATGTCCAATTTTCTGAGGAACCTCCAGACTGATTTCCAGAATGGGTGTACCAGTCTGCAATCCCACCAACAATGGAGGAGTGTTCCTCTTTTCTCTGCATACTCTCCAGCATCTGCTGTCAGCTGAGTTTTTGATCTTAGCCATTCTCACTGGTGTGAGGTGAAATCTCAGGGTTGTTTTGATTTGCATTTCCCTTATGACTAAAGATGTTGAACATTTCTTTAGGTGTTTCTCAGCCATTCGGTATTCCACAGCTGTGAATTCTTTGTTTAGCTCTGAACCCCATTTTTTCATACGGTTATTTGTTTCCCTGCGGTCTAACTTCTTGAGTTCTTTGTATATTTTGGATATAAGGCCTCTATCTATTGTAGGATTGGTAAAGATCTTTTCCCAATCTGTTGGTTGCCGTTTCGTCCTAACCACAGTGTCCTTTGCCTTACAGAAGCTTTGCAGTTTTACGAGATCCCATTTGTCGATTCTTGATCTTAGAGCATAAGCCATTGGTGTTTTGTTCAGGAAATTTTTTCCAGTGCCCATGTGTTCCAGATGCTTCCCTAGTTTTTCTTCTATTAGTTTGACTGTATCTGGTTTGATGTGGAGGTCCTTGATCCACTTGGACCTAAGCTTTGTACAGGGTGATAAGCATGGATCGATCTGCATTCTTCTACATGTTGCCCTCCAGTTGAACCAGCACCATTTGCTGAAAATGCTATCTTTTTTCCATTGGATGGTTTTGGCTCCTTTGTCAAAAATCAAGTGCCCATAGGTGTGTGGGTTCATTTCTGGGTCTTCAATTCTGTTCCATTGGTCTATCTGTCTGTCTCTGTACCAATACCATGCAGTTTTTATCACTATTGCTCTGTAATACTGCTTGAGTTCAGGGACAGTGATTCCCCCTGAAGTCCTTTTATTGTTGAGGATAATTTTAACTATCCTGGGTTTTTTTTTTTTATTCCTGATGAATTTGCAAATTGTTCTGTCTAACTCTTTGAAGAATTGGATTGGTATTTTGATGGGGATTGCATTGAATCTGTAGATTGCTTTTGGTAAAATGGCCATTTTTACTACATTAATCCTGCCAATCCATGAGCATGGCAGACCTTTCCATCTTCTGAGGTCTTCTTCAATTTCTTTCTTCAGAGTTTTGAAGTTCTTATTGTACAAACCTTTTACTTGCTTGGTTAAAGTCACACTGAGGTACTTTATATTATTTAGGTCTATTATGAAGGGTGTCGTTTCCCTAATTTCTTTCTCGGCTTGTTTCTCTTTTGTGTAGAGGAAGGCTACTGATTTATTTGAGTTAATTTTATACCCAGCCACTTTGCTGAAGTTGTTTATCAGTTTTAGTAGTTCTCTGGTGGAACTTTTGGGATCACTTAAATATACTATCATATCATCTGCAAATAGTGATATTTTGACTTCTTCTTTTCTGATCTGTATCCCCTTGACCTCCTTTTGTTGTCTGATTGCTCTGGCTAAAACTTCAAGAACTATATTTATAAGTAGGGAGTGAGTTGCCAGCCTTGTCTAGTCCCTGATTTAAGTGGGATTGCTTCAAGTTTCTCTCCACTTAGTTTAATGTTAGCAACTGGTTTGCTGTATATGGCTTTTACTATGTTTATGTATGGGCCTTGAATTCCTAATCTTTCTGGGACTTTTATCATGAAGGGGTGTTGAATTTTGTCAAATGTTTTCTCAGCATCTAATGAAATGATCATGTGGTTTTGTTCTTTCAGTTTGTTTATATAATGGATCACGTTGATGGTTTTCTGTATATTAAACCATTCCTGCATGCCTGGGATGAAGCCTACTTGATCATGGTGGATGATTGTTTTGATGTGCTCTTGGATTCGGTTTGCCAGAATTTTATTGAGTATTTTGCGTCGATATTCATAAGGGAAATTGGTCTGAAATCTCTTTCTTTGTTGGGTCTTTGTGTGGTTTAGGTATAAGAGTAATTGTGGCTTCATAGAAGGAATTCGGTAGTGCTCCATCTGTTTCAATTTTGTGGAATAGTTTGGATAATATTGGTACAAGGTCTTCTATGAAGGTCTGATAGAATTCTGCACTAAACCCGTCTGGACCTGGGCTCTTTTTGGTTGGGAGACGTTTAATGACTGCTTCTATTTCCTTAGGAGTTATGGGGTTGTTTAACTGGTTTATCTGTTCCTGATTTAACTTCGGTACCTGGTATCTGTCTAGGAAATTGTCCATTTCCTGAAGATTTTCAAGTTTTGTTGAATATAGGCTTTTATAGTAAGATCTGATGATTTTTTGAATTTCCTCTGAATCTGTAGTTATGTCTCCCTTTTCATTTCTGGTTTTGTTGATTTGGACGCACTCTCTGTGTCCTCTCGTTAGTCTGCCCCTGCAGTTCCTTCAGACAGGAATAATTCTAAGTCAGAGTTATGACTGACGGATGGCCACCCCATCTCTCCACTTGATAAATTTAAATCTCAATAGGTGTGTGTGTGTGTGTGTGTGTGTGTGTGTGTGTGTGTGTGTGTAGGGAAAAACTGAAAAAACATAATTTTGAAAGAAATTGAGGACAAGTATCTATGGTTTGTTTATATTTCTGTGCTATTCAGTATACTGGCTGTGATTACATTTGGGTTCCTGCGTGTTCCTGATGCAAGAAATACAATTCATATAATCTTCAAAGCTACTTTTTAAATGTTGTATTAAGTGTCAGAAATCAGGATTATTTATCCTTTGAAGAAGTTCAATGAGTTGGGTACTAGAAAAATCATCAAGTCTATATATAATATTTTTACTATGTAACGGTTATAGTTATATGGAATTAACATGTGGTAAAGATATCTCAACCCAAATCTTACATTTTATTTGTATTTATATACATAATAATTTAAATTTGATATGTTACAATATAAATGCTTGAATGATATGTAGTTCATCTTTATTATTTTCTTGCTCAAGGTCACCAAGTTACACATTAGTGGCATCATTGATTGTATAGCGAGTAAGCTTCAAAATCAAATTGGCATGAAAGTGACCTATGAGAGTCTTTATGTTTGCATTCTAATTTAACTCTGAGAGTGGAGAATAAATTTTGTGGTTTAATCTTGTTGGCAGAAGGATTATATACAAATTGACCTCCTTGTGTGCTCAAGGATTTCCTTGTGAAGTAGTGAATTCTTGTCTTTTTTTCTTCATAAAATAAATGATTGAAGCTATCATTGTCCTTTAGCCAAGGACTGTCCTGCTACTTATAATCCTGAAGAAATAGGGTTAAGGTGGTCAAAAAATGTACTGTACCAGGCCATCTCACAAAAGGTTTCTAGGTACAAAATAGGGGAAGATTTAATATTTGGGTACAATTTTAAGAAAGTATTCTTGTGATAGGTGGTATGACAATGTAGAATATGTTTTCTGAATAGATATGTAAGCAGACAATATGTTTAATCAGGGATGCAACAGATTGAATGAAACAATGAATACACAAAGAGAAAATCACTTATTTGATAAGAGGAAGGTCTGACCATATTATGGTTGCCGTAATTTCTTTTCTCCTCAGTTTACTGAAACTCAAAGCAGCTGTATGAAGTGGATGGAATTTGTAGCTACAAATTTCCTAGCACTTTAAGTAATACTGGGAAACAACTATGAGAGCAAAATGAGCTTTTGAATAATCACGTTGTAGCATTGACAAAGGAACATCTTATGACTTTCTCAGCATCAGTGTTAAGGAGTACAGGTTATCTTTGCAAGCATAACAGAAATTCATATGCTTCATTAGATAGTAATGTATGCTTGGATGCATAGCAAGAGGAACAGAAAGTACTCAAGAGTGAAACATTGTAACATAAATAAATCAGAAATATGTAAATTGACAAGAAGTTGATATGAACATAGATATAATAATAAACCAAACTTGTTCTATTATCAGTGCTCCATAAAAAGGAAATCAATATCTTGTTAGAAAGAGCAGATTAAAGAAAATATATTGGACCTTGACAAGTAAGATAGGCTGGAGCTATGCTTCTAGTAGTGAATGCAGAATAAAACAGACATGGAAAAAGGAAAAGACCCAGTTAAGTCTTCTTAATAGAGACACTCACTGAGAACTTGAGCCTTCCTCCTCACTTTGGTATAGCATGACAATATGACTCTAATCAAATTTATTGGAGTAGACTTTGGCAGTCGATTGGAGGTTTATTAACACAATAGCCATAGTAGATTAAGCTACAGAGGCATCTTTCTCAAATTTTTTGAATCTTTTAAATCTGAGGTCTTTCAAAGTAGCTGAAGGTGTGATAATTTAAAATGATATTTTAAACACAACTAGAGATATAAAATTGGATTAAATATTACTTAGATATGTAAGAGTATGTTTCAAAGTAACTATCTCATTTTAATGTAGGTAAATAAGTCTTTAAACTTCAAAATCCTACACATTGTGAATATAGAAATACAGAAAATTAGGCATGAAGTTCCATCTCTAGTCATGAGATGCTATGTGCAAGTAATAGCTTTTGTGAGAGGAGAGCCAGTTTTCTAAAAGTGTGTAGTCCATCATAATCTGAGCATTCTCAAATGGATGTCCACCCAACCAAGAACATATGTACAGTAGCAATAGAGTTGGTATGTGTAAAAAACTGGTTACAAAGTTGAATGGGTAGAAAAGGAAAGGTGTGTTAGAGAGGATTTGTGAGTCAGTGAAAATGATTAACATACAGAACAAAATTCCTAATCTGTAATAAATTACATATTTCAAAGTTTGATGTTCTATAACCAAGACATTAGTATTACCATTAAAATGACTATAATTTTTCTTTAGGATTTCCACAGCACTAAAATAGTCATCATTTCTGTATTATAATTGAAACTTATATCTTTGATTTTTTTACTTACATAATAAATATCTATTAGTCAATGACATAAAATTTGTATGAAAATAATTGTCTATCAAATGTCTGAAGATGGGAAGAACTGATTTTAAACTTATGACACAAATTGTATACCCTTAACAAATAATATCATACAAGGAACGTACCAATATAAGATGGAAAAAAAACATGGTGTGTTCAAAGTCCTTATCTCAAAAGCTGATAACTCAATTCTCTTTAGGAGGAAACACTTTTTAAAATATAAACAATTGTGTAAGACCTAATAGGGAATGCTTGTATGTATAAAAACTAGGCAGAAAAAAAATGATTGATGCCTAGGTCACTGTAAAGCTTAAGCTAATGAAAGCTGAGAAATTGAAAATGTTAAATACATAGTTCTACTGAAATATACATATATACTACTGTGTGTGATGTGTGATGTGGTGTGTGTGTGTGTGTGTGTGTGTGTGTGTGGTGTGTGTGTGTGTGTGTGTGTGTGTGTGTGTGTTTGGCCAGAGGAAAATAAGGCTACCGCATGTTACAGAATTTTCTTCAGTATTTGTTAATTTTAAAGTATTGAGAAACAAAAACAAAAGATTGTGTTAACTTATTAATGTGTTATAAAAATTCATAATTTCCCATTCTGTGTAGATCTAGCTCAGATGTACATAGGGAAATTACAACATTGAAAGAACTGATAAAATCATCAGAATTGATAAAACTTAATGCTTATGAATTGCTTGAGTTTAAAAGTATACAAAATGAAGTAATTCATATGATGCATTACAAATAGATATATTACATAGAAAATAAAGATATTTGCTATTCACAATAGAAACTACTTTATTATAAGTCCTGTATATTTCAACTTTAAAGCAAGGAATTAGCACTCAAGAACATGAGTTCAAGGTAGGCAATAGAAAAAGGAAAATCACTTATTTTCACAATAATAAAAGCAATGGAATAATATTAAATATAAAACTAATTCTATGAATATTAAATGTTTTTATGGTTGGTAAATTCTGGAATATGTTATGTAATAAATAAGTTAAGAATAATTAATTAAACAGATAAAATGGTACAAAAATAAAACAATTAGACTAACAGAAAACATTGATTCCAATATATGAAATTAAGGAAAGAAATCTTTTTTTCAGATAAAAAGCACTTTCCAAGTCTGCCTCAGCAGACACAGTAGTATTGTCACAAGTGGAGAAATACATTTTTCCAAATCAATATGAAAATGTGCCATTTAGAAGTGCCAGCACTGTCTCATTCTTTCTTCATAATTTAACAAAGAATTTTGTTTGGCAATATAAAACCTCACATTTATCTTCATGCTAGATCAACCTTTTAAATCACTTCTGAATCATAAAGGTCTCATTAGAGTATGATAAATCCCAGGATGATCAGCCATCCCAACATTTAAGGGCATGGTTATCTGTCTCTTGGACTCCCTGAAATTGCTTTGTATACTGTGGGCTCCCTGACTGTCTTGAGTATTTTAGACTTTGAGTTTTCAAAAGGAAGGAAGCATCTAGGTGAAACAATTTTGAAGCAATAATAACCACTTACATGTGTTACTAGAGGGGCAATCATGAGCACAAGGATAGGTTTTAGACTCATAAATGATACTGTGACACTTTGTGATTGCTTGAGATTTTGAAAATGGTTATCTGTAAATTACCAATCTTAAATATAAATGCTATATAACTGACTGTACCTGAAAACAGTTGCCTCTGAGTGGAAAACGGCAAGAGTGGCTTATGAAAGAAAAAAAAAGAAAAACAGGGTGGAAATGACAGGTTTCTGAGTGGCAATTTTGATTCTTCTTTCCTGCCTAGCTGCCTCATGAACTTGTAACAAGCCTGGCTTCCCTGTCCCTTAATTTGTTGATTTCCAAGTGTCTATCACAAACAGATTAAGCACACAAAACTGTTGTGAGGAGACTTTAATAAAAGTGCACTTTTCAAAAATCTTGCATAAATGTTAAATATAGTAAAATATATCTCACTTTTAACACATTAATTGGAATTTGTTCATGGCATTAGCTTTAATAATGAGAGCCTCTCTAAGCTTCAATAACCTTTCCAAATACCAAAGAGGCTACCTTTTAGTGACATGGATGCAAGAACCATTTGTATGTGTCTTTTATCTTACAGGAGAAAACTGATCAATCAATATGGTTGTGATATTCATACAAAAATGTCTTCATAATTTACATTTAAGTTAAGGGATGTAAAATAGTGCTTTACAGAGAAAAATCTTCTTTTCATTGTTTCCATGTGAGTGAATAAATGTAAGTTTAAATATTTTAATTTGAAGACTATCAGTCATTAGGGGGATTGTAAATACCTATGTTAATATCAAACTAATTAAACATGTAAAGAAATTAAAACCTTGGAAGACATAAATTTATATTGTTTGAAAGTGGGCAGTGATATGGAAATCACTTATTTTACATGTACTTTGTCTCTATTAGATTGTACATTTAAACATAAATTTCCATATTATAGTTTAATTAAAAATGAATCTATATATCTGTATACCTCCCTACCCTCCTTGTGCATCCACATGCATTCTCTTGTTCCTTAATGCCTAGATGGTTGCCACCCAAAGGGAAACTTGAATACATCTGAGACTCTCACTATTTATTTAAAATACTTTAGGTTCAAGATAAAAATGCAGATAATACTCTAAACTAGATGCTAACTTAGTAATTAAAGCTGAATCTTGCATTTAAAATAAATCATTTTTTCTCTCTGATTTTGCTGTATATACACTGTGTTAGGAACCATTACACCAGTTACATTGGGGGTTTGAGGAAAATACTTTGTTCCAGAAAGTTTGATTTCATAGAATAAGAAAATGGAGCTAGGTGTTTACCGGAAGTCCCACACCGGCGGATCCCGGACCGCAGCAGCTCTCTGCTCCCAAACCCCGTGGGAGAGAGACCTCACCGCCTGATCAAGTGGGCACTCCTGAGGCTGCAGAGCGGAGGAGACCACCAACACTGCCCACCCCTGCCCACATCCCTGGCCCAAGAGGCAACTGTATAAGGCCTCTGGGTTCCCGTAGGGGAGGGCCCGGGAGCGGCAGGACCCCTGCACCTGAGACACTGCCGGAACCTGAAGGAAACAGACCGGATAAACAGTTCTCTGCACCCAAATCCCGTGGGAGGGAGAGCTGAACCTTCAGAGAGGCGGACACGCCTGGGAAACCAGAAGAGACTGCACTCTGTGCACATCCAGGCGCCAGAGGAAAACACCAAACGCCATCTGGAACCCTGGTGCACGGAGGCTCCTGGAAAGAGCGGCGCAGATCTTCCCGGTTGCTGCCACAGCGGAGAGGACTTAGGCAGTACCCCACGAGCAAACTTGAGCCTTGGAACTGCAGGTAGGACCAACTTTTCCCCTGCAAGAAACCTGCCTGGTGAACTCAGGACACACAGAGGCAAAATTCCTCTAAGGCCGGGCACTTCCTGTGTTTACCGGAAGTCCCACACCGGCGGATCCCGGACCGCAGCAGCTCTCTGCTCCCAAACCCCGTGGGAGAGAGACCTCACCACCTGATCAAGTGGGCACTCCTGAGGCTGCAGAGCGGAGGAGACCACCAAAACTGCCCACCCCTGACCATATCCCTGGCCAAAGAGGCAACTGTATAAGGCCTCTGGGTTCCCATAGGGGAGGGCCCGGGAGCGGCAGGACCCCTGCGTCTGAGACACTGCCGGAACCTGAAGGAAACAGACCGGATAAACAGTTCTCTGCACCCAAATCCCGTGGGAGGGAGAGCTGAACCTTCAGACAGGCGGACACGCCTGGGAAACCAGAAGAGACTGCACTCTGTGCACATCCAGGCGCCAGAGGAAAACACCAAACGTCATCTGAAACCCTGGTGCACGGAGGCGCCCGGAAGGAGCGGCACAGATTTACCCGGTTGCTGCCACAGCGGAGAGGACTTAGGCAGTACCCCACGAACAAACTTGAGCCTTGGAACCACAGGTAGGACCAACTTTTCCCCTGCAAGAAACCTGCCTGGTGAACTCAAGACACAGGCCCACAGAAACAGCTGAAGACCTGTAGAGAGGAAAAACTACACGCCCAAAAGCAGAACACTCTGTCCCCATAACTGGCTGAAAGAAAACAGGAAAACAGGTCTACAGCACTCCTGACACACAGGTTATAGGACAGTCTAGCCACTGTTAGAAATAGCAGAACAAAGTAACACTAAAGATAATCTGATGGTGAGAGGCAAGCGCAGGAACCCAAGCAACAGAAACCAAGACTACATGGCATCATCGGAGCCCAATTCTCCCACCAAAGCAAACACGGAATATCCAAACACACCAGAAAAGCAAGACCTAGTTTCAAAATCATATTTGATCATGATGCTGGAGGACTTCAAGAAAGACATAAAGAACTCCCTTAGAGAACAAGTAGAAGCCTACAGAGAGGAATCGCAAAAATCCCTGAAAGAATTCCAGGAAAACACAATCAAACAGTTGAAGGAATTAAAAATGGAAATAGAAGCAATCAAGAAAGAACACATGGAAACAACCCTGGACATAGAAAATCAAAAGAAAAGACAAGGAGCTGTAGATACAAGCTTCACCAACAGAATTCAAGAGATGGAAGAGAGAATCTCAGGAGCAGAAGATTCCATAGAAATCATCCACTCAACTGTCAAAGATAATGTAAAGCAGAAAAAGCTACTGGTCCAAAACATACAGGAAATCCAGGACTCAATGAGAAGATCAAACCTAAGGATAATAGGTATAGAAGAGAGTGAAGACTCCCAGCTCAAAGGACCAGTAAATATCTTCAACAAAATCATAGAAGAAAACTTCCCTAACCTAAAAAAAGAGATACCCATAGGCATACAAGAAGCCTACAGAACTCCAAATAGATTGGACCAGAAAAGAAACACCTCCCGTCACATAATTGTCAAAACACCAAACGCACAAAATAAAGAAAGAATATTAAAAGCAGTAAGGGAAAAAGGTCAGGTAACATATAAAGGCAGACCTATCAGAATCACACCAGACTTTTCGCCAGAAACTATGAAGGCCAGAAGATCCTGGACAGATGTCATACAGACCCTAAGAGAACACAAATGCCAGCCCAGGTTACTGTATCCTGCAAAACTCTCAATTAACATAGATGGAGAAACCAAGATATTCCATGACAAAACCAAATTTACACAATATCTTTCTACAAGTCCAGCACTACAAAGGATAATAAAGGGTAAAGCCCAACATAAGGAGGCAAGCTATACCCTAGAAGAAAGAAACTAATCATCTTGGCAACAAAACAAAGAGAATGAAAGCACACAAACATAACCTCACTTCCAAATATGAATATAACGGGAAGCAATAATCACTATTCCTTAATATCTCTCAATATCAATGGCCTCAACTCCCCAATAAAAAGACATAGATTAACAAACTGGATACGCAACGAGGACCCTGCATTCTGCTGCCTACAGGAAACACACCTCAGAGACAAAGACAGACATTACCTCAGAGTGAAAGGCTGGAAAACAATTTTCCAAGCAAATGGTCAGAAGAAGCATGCTGGAGTAGCCATTCTAATATCAAATAAAATCAATTTCCAACTAAAAGTCATCAAAGAAGATAAGGAAGGACACTTCATATTCATCAAAGGAAAAATCCACCAAGATGAACTCTCAATCCTAAATATCTATGCCCCAAATAAAAGGGCACCTACATATGTAAAAGAAACCTTACTAAAGCTCAAAACACACATTGCACCTCACACAATAATAGTGGGAGATTTCAACACCCCACTCTCATCAATGGACAGATCATGGAAACAGAAGTTAAACAGAGATGTAGACAGACTCAGAGAAGTCATGAGCCAAATGGACTTAACGGATATTTATAGAACATTCTATCCTAAAGCAAAAGGATATACCTTCTTCTCAGCTCCTCATGGTACTTTCTCCAAAATTGACCATATAATTGGTCAAAAAACGGGCCTCAACAGGTACAGAAAGATAGAAATAATCCCATGCGTGCTATCGGACCACCACGGCCTAAAACTGGTCTTCAATAACAATAAGGGAAGAATGCCCACATATACGTGGAAATTGAACAATGCTCTATTCAATGATAACCTGGTCAAGGAAGAAATAAAGAAAGAAATTAAAAACTTTTTAGAATTTAATGAAAATGAAGGTACAACATACCCAAACTTATGGGACACAATGAAAGCTGTGCTAAGAGGAAAACTCATAGCGCTGAGTGCCTGCAGAAAGAAACAGGAAAGAGCATATGTCAGCAGCTTGACAGCACACCTAAAAGCTCTAGAACAAAAAGAAGCAAATACACCCAGGAGGAGTAGAAGGCAAGAAATAATCAAACTCAGAGCTGAAATCAACCAAGTAGAAACAAAAAGGACCATAGAAAGAATCAACAGAACCAAAAGTTGGTTCTTTGAGAAAATCAACAAGATAGATAAACCCTTAGCCAGACTAACGAGAGGACACAGAGAGTGCGTCCAAATTAACAAAATCAGAAATGAAAAGGGAGACATAACTACAGATTCAGAGGAAATTCAAAAAATCATCAGATCTTACTATAAAAACCTATATTCAACAAAATTTGAAAATCTTCAGGAAATGGACAATTTCCTAGACAGATACCAGGTATCGAAGTTAAATCAGGAACAGATAAACCAGTTAAACAACCCCATAACTCCTAAGGAAATAGAAGCAGTCATTAAAGGTCTCCCAACCAAAAAGAGCCCAGGTCCAGACGGGTTTAGTGCAGAATTCTATCAAACCTTCATAGAAGACCTTATACCAATATTATCCAAACTATTCCAGAAAATTGAAACAGATGGAGCCCTACCGAATTCCTTCTATGAAGCCACAATTACTCTTATACCTAAACCACACAAAGACCCAACAAAGAAAGAGAACTTCAGACCAATTTCCCTTATGAATATCGACGCAAAAATACTCAATAAAATTCTGGCAAACCGAATTCAAGAGCACATCAAAACAATCATCCACCATGATCAAGTAGGCTTCATCCCAGGCATGCAGGGATGGTTTAATATAAGGAAAACCATCAACGTGATCCATCATATAAACAAACTGAAAGAACAGAACCACATGATCATTTCATTAGATGCTGAGAAAGCATTTGACAAAATTCAACACCCCTTCATGATAAAAGTCCTGGAAAGAATAGGTATTCAAGGCCCATACCTAAACATAGTAAAAGCCATATACAGCAAACCAGTTGCTAACATTAAACTAAATGGAGAGAAACTTGAAGCAATCCCACTAAAATCAGGGACTAGACAAGGCTGCCCACTCTCTCCCTACTTACTCAATATAGTTCTTGAAGTTCTAGCCAGAGCAATCAGACAACAAAAGGAGATCAAGGGGATACAGATCGGAAAAGAAGAGGTCAAAATATCACTATTTGCAGACGACATGATAGTATATTTAAGTGATCCCAAAAGTTCCACCAGAGAACTACTAAAGCTGATAAACAACTTCAGCAAAGTGGCTGGGTATAAAATTAACTCAAATAAATCAGTTGCCTTCCTCTATACAAAAGAGAAACAAGCCGAGAAAGAAATTAGGGAAACGACACCCTTCATAATAGACCCAAATAATATAAAGTACCTCGGTGTGACTTTAACCAAGCAAGTAAAAGATCTGTACAATAAGAACTTCAAGACACTGAGGAAAGAAATTGAAGAAGACCTCAGAAGATGGAAAGATCTCCCATGCTCATGGAATGGCAGGATTAATATAGTAAAAATGGCCATTTTACCAAAAGCAATCTACAGATTCAATGCAATCCCCATCAAAATACCAATCCAATTCTTCAAAGAGTTAGACAGAACAATTTGCAAATTCATCTGGAATAACAAAAAACCCAGGATAGCTAAAGCTATCCTCAACAATAAGAGGACTTCAGGGGGAATCACTATCCCTGAACTCAAGCAGTATTACAGAGCAATAGTGATAAAAACTGCATGGTATTGGTACAGAGACAGACAGATAGACCAATGGAATAGAATTGAAGACCCAGAAATGAACCCACACACCAATGGTCACTTGATTTTTGACAAAGGAGCCAAAACCATCCAATGGAAAAAAGATAGCATTTTCAGCAAATGGTGCTGGTTCAACTGGAGGGCAACATGTAGAAGAATGCAGATCGATCCATGCTTATCACCCTGTACAAAGCTTAAGTCCAAGTGGATCAAGGACCTCCACATCAAACCAGACACACTCAAACTAATAGAAGAAAAACTAGGGAAGCATCTGGAACACATGGGCACTGGAAAAAATTTCCTGAACAAAACACCAATGGCTTATGCTCTAAGATCAAGAATCGACAAATGGGATCTCATAAAACTGCAAAGCTTCTGTAAGGCAAAGGACACTGTGGTTAGGACAAAACGACAACCAACAGATTGGGAAAAGATCTTTACCAATCCTATAACAGATAGAGGCCTTATATCCAAAATATACATAGAACTCAAGAAGTTAGACCGCAGGGAAACAAATAACCCTATTAAAAAATGGGGTTCAGAGCTGAACAAAGAATTCACAGCTGAGGAATGCCGAATGGCTGAGAAACACCTAAAGAAATGTTCAACATCTTTAGTCATAAGGGAAATGCAAATCAAAACAACCCTGAGATTTCACCTCACACCAGTGAGAATGGCTAAGATCAAAAACTCAGGTGACAGCAGATGCTGGCGAGGATGTGGAGAAAGAGGAACACTCCTCCATTGTTGGTGGGATTGCAGACTGGTAAAACCATTCTGGAAATCAGTCTGGAGGTTCCTCAGAAAATTGGACATTGAACTGCCTGAGGATCCAGCCATACCTCTCTTGGGCATATACCCAAAAGATGCCTCAACATATAAAAGAGACACGTGCTCCACTATGTTCATCGCAGCCTTATTTATAATAGCCAGAAACTGGAAAGAACCCAGATGCCCTTCAACAGAGGAATGGATACAGAAAATGTGGTACATCTACACAATGGAATATTACTCAGCTATCAAAAACAACGAGTTTATGAAATTCGTAGGCAAATGGTTGGAACTGGAAAATATCATCCTGAGTGAGCTAACCCAATCACAGAAAAACACACATGGTATGCACTCATTGATAAGTGGCTATTAGCCCAAATGCTTGAATTACCCTAGATCCCTAGAACAAAGGAAACTCAGACGGATGATCAAAATGTGAATGCTTCACTCCTTCTTTAAATGAGGAAAAAGAATACCCTTGGCAGGGAAGGGAGAGGCAAAGATTAAAACAGAGACTGAAGGAACACCCATTCAGAGCCTGCCCCACAGGTGGCCCATACATATACAGCCACCCAATTAGACAAGATGGATGAAGCAAAGAAGTGCAGACCGACAGGAGCCGGATGTAGATGGCTCCTGAGAGACACAGCCAGAATACAGCAAATACAGAGGCGAATGCCAGCAGCAAACCACTGAACTGAGAATAGGTCCCCCGTTGAAGGAATCAGAGAAACAACTGGAAGAGCTTGAAGGTGCTCGAGACCCCAAAAGTACAACAATGTCAAGCAACCAGAGCTTCCAGGGACTAAGCCACTACCTAAAGACTATACATGGACTGACCCTGGACTCTGTCCCCATAGGTAGCAATGAATATCCTAGTAAGAGCACCAGTGGAAGGGGAAGCCCTGGGTCCTGCTAAGACTGAACCCCCAGTGAACTAGACTATGCGGGGAGGGTGGCAATGGGGGGAGGTTTGGGAGGGGAACACCCACAAGGAAGGGGAGGGGGGAGGGTGATGTCTGTCCGGAAACCGGGAAAGGGAATAACACTTGAAATGTATATAAGAAATACTCAAGATAATAAAAAAAATAAATAAATAAAAAAAAAATAAAATGGAGCTAAAGGCAAAACCAAACCTGAAGCTCAAATCTCCAGTAACTGGGACTGCATTGTAGCTTTAGTAACAAGAAGACAAAATACATATTAGACTGACAAGTTCTGTGTCTGTTTATTGGAGACTGCACTTACTCAGCTCAACACAAGTAAAGGATTTCATTTTTATGAAAAATGGAAAACCTTCTTGTCTCTACCTTCCAAGTGTTGTGATTAAGGGAATGCACCACCACAGCCCAGCAGAGTAGTTGATTTTTAAATAGAAAGTGTAATAAAATTATTCCTTCATGAAAGGAGGTCCAGTGACCAGACCAAATTGGGATCCAGCTCAAGGGGAGGCTCCAAGGCCGGACACTATCAATGATGCTATGGTGTGCTTACAAACAGGAGGAGCCTACCATGACTGTTCTCTGAGAGGCCCAAAAAGCAGCTGACCAATATAGATGTAGATATTTACAGCCAACCAATGGACTGAAAATAGGGACCCCTGTGGTTTAATTAGGGAAAGTCTGGAAGAAGCTGTTCAGGAGGGTGACACATAGGAAGACCAGCAGTCTCAACTAACACGAATCTCCAAGATTCCTTAGACACTGAACCACCAAAGAGGCAGCATATACTAGCTGATATGACGCCTGCAACATATACCCAGTAGAGGACTGCCTGGTCTGACCTCAGTGAGAGAAAACAGACCTAACACTTGAGAGACTTGAAGCCCTAGGGAGTTGGGAGGTCTGGTGGGGTGGGGATGGGGACATCTTTGAGACTGGAAAGGATGAATGAGATGTGGAACTGGCAAAAGGCAGAATGGGAGGGGAATAAGGACTAGACTGTAAACAAGATTAACAAGTAATAAAGAAAAATAGTTTCCCCCCTTATCAATTCCCCAGATTCTAATAGAGGTTGAATACCAGAGTGACTGAAAAGGAAATATTATGCATTTATGGTAAATTGAGCATAACATAATCAGATAAGTATAATAAATTGCACATTTCATGAAAAGAGTTCACAGAATAACAATTCTATTTGGAAATTTTCAATATGTAGGCTTCATTGATGTATTAAAACTTTATTAACATGCATTCATGATATTATAATGATAACATTAGAATGATTATCTATTTGGGTAATAGGGTCAACGAGCAATATTCCATATACAACTCAAAGGTAAAAAGTACTGTATTTTTAATGGAACAGATATAAGTGCTATTATCATATGAATGTGGCATCATAGAAAACAGGACCATTCTGAGCACTGGCCTTTTTTTGTTTATTTGCTGTTTATTTATTGGGTATTTCTTTTTTTAAAAATTTTTCCATCTTTATTAAATTGGGTATTTCTTGTTTACATTTCAAATGTTATTCCCTTTCCCAATTTCCAGGCCAACATCTCCCCAACCCCTCCCCCTCCCATTTTTGTGGTTGTTCCCTCCCCATCCTTCCCCCATTACTGCCCTCCCCCCAACAATCTCGTTCACTGGGGTTCAAGCCTTGGCAGGGCCAAGGGCTTCCCCTTCCACTGGTGCCCCTACTAGGTTATTCATTGCTACCTAGGAATTTGGAGCCCAGGGTCAGTCCATGTATAGTCTTTGGGTAGTGGCTTAGTCCCTGGAAGCTCTTAATTGGGTATTTCTTATTTACATTTCAAATGTTACTCCCTTTCAAGTTTCCTGTCCATAAGCTCCCTAAATCCTCCCCCTCCACTTCCATAAGGGTGTTCCCTTCCTCATCTACCACCCCTTACCAGCCTCTCCCCCATCCCCAAATATCCCCTACTCAGGGGGTCCAACTTTGGCTGGACCAAGGGCTTCTCCTTTCATTGGTGCCCAGCAAGGGCATCCTTTGCTACATATGAACTTGGAAACATAGGTCATTCCATGTATAGTCTTTGGGTAGTGGTTTAGTCCCTGGAAGCTCTGATTGGTTAGCATTGTTGTTCTTTTGGGGTTGCAAGCCCCTTCAGCTCTTTGAATCCTTTCTCTAATACCTCCAACTGGGGGTCTCGTTCTCAGATCAGTGATTTGCTGCTAGCTTTCGCCTCTGTATTTGACAGGTTCTGGCTGTGTCTCTCAGGAGAGATCTATATCTGGTTCCTGTCAGCATGCACTTCTTAGCTTCATTGATCTTATCTAGTTTTGGTGACTGTATATATCTGGGTCACATGTGGGGCAGGCTCTGAATGTTCCTTCAGTCTCTGCTCCCTATCACCTCCTATGTGTATTTTTGTTGCCCTTTTTAAAGGAGTGAAGCCTCTGCATTTCAGTCACCCTTCTTCTTGAGTTTCATGGATTACATTTTGGGTAATTCAAGCTTTTTTGCTAATTTCCACTTATCAGTGAGTGCTTATCCTGTGTGTTTTTTCTGTTATTGGGTTACTTCACACAGGATATTTTCTAGTTCATTCGATTTGCCTATGGATTTCATGAAGTCATATTTTTTGATAGCTGAGTAGTATTCCACTGTGTAGATGTACCACATTTTCTGTATCCATTCCAATATTGAAGGGAATCCGGGTTCTTTCCAGCTTCTGGCTATTATTAATAATGTTGCTATGAATATAGTGGAGTATGTGTTTTTGTTGTTTGTTGTTTGGCTACATGCTCAGGAGAGCTATAGTTGGGTCGTCAGGTAGTGCAATGTCCAATTTTCTGAGGAACCTTCAGTTATAGTCTATGATGATCTGACAGGATGCGTGCGATTATTTTAATCTTTTATTTGTTAAAGCCTGCTTTATGACCAATTATATGGTCATTTTTTGAGAAGGTATTGTGAGGTGCTGAAATCAAGTTGTATTCTTTATTTTTAACATGAGCACTGGTTGAGATTAATTTTATTAACTATATATGCCATAACACTTATAGTTTTCAAGCATATATGTTTATTATACAATGAATTATGTCCAAATAAGTGCAACATCAGCATGGAGATATATACTGTCTGTTACTCTATTCACACAAATGTCTGAAAGCATTTAATGCGTTTAGAACTATTTTGTTTTTAATTTTATTTGCTAGTAACAAATGTAGAACATCAAAAACATTTACTAGATGGTTCAAAGTTTATTTATACCCATATCATTGTTCAGTCACAACTATTATCTCTTTTTATAGTCTTTTCAATTGTAGAGCATTAATTGTTAATTTAGCCATAATGCATAACTCTCTGGCATCCATCATTCATTTTGCCAACTTTATGAATTATAGTTCTCAAAGTATCATATGTAAGTAAAGCCAAATATTTTATGAGTATTTTTTAAATTTTGCATAATACATTTAGTTGATTCATGTTGTCAAATGAGGACAAATAACCTTCATATTAAGACTGAATAAGATTATGTTGCAGGCATATATCTCATTTTGCTATTATATTTATCTATCTGTAGTGGACTGTAATATTGCCACATTTAAATTCCTATTGATAAAGCCATACTAAATACCTCTTACCATGATTTTAATTATCCTATCCATGAATATAGAAGTAGATTTCTAACACTGTAGTAATTATTCTTTAATTTTAAACTAATGTATCATAGTAAATGAATAAAAACATGCAGAGATAATGGCCTTGTCAGACGTCAATAGGAGTAAAGGCGCTTGTTCCTGGGGAGGCTCAATGCCCCAGTGTAGGGGAATGCCAGGGCAGGAAGTCAGAAGTGGGTGGATGGGTTGGGGAGCACTCTCATAGAAGCAGGAGAAGAGAGCATGGAATGCAGTTTTCCAGAGGAGAACCTTGGAAAAACAATAATATTTGAAATGTAAATAAATAAAATATCCAATACAAAATACAGAGTAGACCCAAATTTACACATCATAGCTAATTCTCATTTTCTGTGCTTGTTTTTGTCTTATTTAATTTGAGACAGAATCTCACATGTTAGCCTTTGTTGGCTTACTACTCACTATGAAGATCAAGTTAACCTTTAAATCATAAAGGTCTACATACCTCTGCATCCCAACTGCTGGGGTTTAAAGGATCACCATGCATGGTTTGCTCTGTGATGCATGCATGCATGCATACATACATACATACATACATACATACATACATACATACATACATACACATAGATCTGAAGAGTGGAAGTTTATTATAGTTCAGATTTCCACTTTTTATTTTTCCTACTTAACAAGTGATGTGGTTCTATGATTGCTTCAGTGGCCATCTGCTAGGCTTTTTTGATGAGTGTGCTAATTTTTTAATGTGCTGCTATAACTGGTTAGTAACATTTTCTTGATAATCTTTGCATCAAGATACATAGAAGATCTTAGGCTTTATACATCTGGAGTGCTATCCTAATCTTTGATGTTAGGAATGCTGTCCTCAGAGACGAAGTAAGACAGTTTCTTTCCTCTTTAATTGTTTTGAAAAGTTCAGGAAGAATGTGTATCTGTTCAAATCCTTAGTATTTGGGACAATTCAAATATTTTAAAATGCAAATCCAACCTAGAAAAATGAACAACTTTTGTCTTTTTATTTAGGGAATTGACTGTTGATTCAAATTTTTTCTACCCTAAGGATCTATTCATGCTCCTTTCTTTTCACTTCTGAATCTGGTTCAGTTTTTTCCTGATTCTGGGATCTTTATTCAACATTGTCCTGGCAAAATAAACTACAAAAGCTGAATTCATAATTATTATTGTACACCATTTTTAGAGATATACACTTACTTAGATGTTGATATATGCAGATAAAAATATGTTCAATGAATCCATACTATAGTTTGCTTAATAATACATGTGTGAGATTTGATGAGGAACAGTGTTTCTTGAGCCACATCTCCTCATTCAGCAGGCAATTGTACAGACTACTACTGATGTTGACCAAAATCTTCCTCTCTAACTATAGATAGTGCTGGAAGATATAGAGGTCAAAGACATAAAGATGATGTGCATCAGAGAGATCAATAGACCCTATCCTAATGTAATGTACTAAAGTAGAAATCACTGGGATACGTCCATTAATAAGTTATAGCAATGAAAAACTGAGTTTGAATGCACAGTCAATGCTTACTGACCTGTCCTACATTAGTAAAGATGAATGAAACAACCCTGAGAGTCCACCTTACACCAGTCAGAATGGCTAAGATCAAAAACGCAGGTGACAGCAGATGTTCGCGAAGATGTGGAGAGAGAAGAACATTCCTCCATTTCTGGTGGGACTGCAAGCTAGTACAATCACATTGGAAATGAGTCTAGAAATTCCTGAGAAAATTTGAAATAGTTCTCCCTGAAGACCCAGCTATACCACTCCTGGGCATATACCCAAAAAATGCTCCAACATATTACAAGGGCACATAAGGACACATGCTCCACTATGTTCATAGCAGCCTTATTAATAATAGCTAGAAGTTGGAAACAACAGAAATGTCCCTCAACAGAAGAATGCATAGAGAAAATATGTATGATACAGATACACAATGAAATAGCATGCAATGATTAAAAACACTGACTCCATGAAATTCAGAGGCAAATGGATGGAACTAGAAATATCATCCTGAGTGAGGTAACCCAGTCACAAAAGAACACACATGGTATGTATTAACTAATAAGTGGATATTAGCCCAAAAGCTCACAATGCCTATGATACAACCCACAGTCCATATGGAGCGTAGGAAGAAGGAAGATCTAGGTGTGGATGCTTCCATCCTGTATTGAGGGGCAGAAAAGAACAATGGTGGGAGGTGGAGGGAGAGTGGCACCTGGAAGGGATAGTGGAGGGGGAGGAAATAAGGGAGCAGTATCAGGAAATGGAGGAGATGAGAGAGAGGTACAAAGGGTTAGAATATCAAATGAAAAGATGTAGCAGCGGAGGATGAGGAACTGGAGATAGCCACTGAAGAGTCCCAGAAATCAGGGAAAAGTCAGGCTCCCGGGACACAATGGAGATGACTTTAGCCAAAATGCACAGAGAAGGGGGAGACAGAACCTGTTGAGACCACCTTTAGTAGATAGGCACAGGCCCTTGTTGAGGGATGGTGCCACCCACTCATCTCAAAGTTTTTAACCCAGAAATATTCCTGTCAAAAGGAAGAACAGGAACAAAAATTGGAGCAGAGACTGAGGGAAGGGCCAACTGGGGATTGCCCCACCTGGGGAATCTATCATTTCTGCAGACATCAAATCCAATACTGTTGGAGTGGACAAGAGGCACTTGCTGACACGAACCTAGTGGGGTGGTTCCTTGGGAGGTCAAGCCAGCAACTGACCAATGCAGATGCGGATACTTGGAGCCAGCCATCAAGATGAGCTCATAGAATCTGGTGGGGGAGCAGGCAAAAGGAATGGAGGAGCAGAGGAGGATTGCAACCACATTGGAAGAACTACGTGACTGGCATGACCACCCAGTTCTCCCAGAGTCTAGACCACCAACCAAGGAGTGTACCTAGAGGGATCCATGGCTCTAAATGCTTATGTAGCAGTGGATTGTTTTTCCTGAAGGGAAGCCCTTGGTCCTGGGAGATTTGATGCGCCAGGATGCTGGAGAGGTGGGACTGGAGAGGGTGGGTGGGTGAGGGAGCACCTTCATAGAAGCAAATGGGAAGGAGGAGAGCAGATGTGGGATTGGGCAGGGGTGTTGGTGGATGGGTAATCGGGAAATAGGATATCATTTGAAAGGTAAACAAATGGAATGTTTAATAAAAATTTAATAAAAATAAAGATTTTCTCAATGCTCTGATTATCTTTATAGAGTTGGTTTCTTGGCCCCCAATTACCTCCCCAACTGGGTAGACCAAGGTTTCCAGGGTACTTCACAATTTCAATTCCATCCTGAGTACCTCAGTACAACTGGTGATGATTAAAGCAGAAAACATAAGTATGCTTCAACTGGTGGTCATCCAACATGGTTGTATTGTCTATTGCTGGGAGGTGGGTGACAGCAGAAGTTAATAGACTCTTATATTTCTTGTATAATACCTAGCACAAGCAGCGAAATACATATGAGAACTGAAAAGAATCATCAGAATGTAACCAAACTCCACAGAAGGGACAAGGCAATTATTCATAAGTAGCACACACTGACTTTCTTAAAATGTATATTCTATTGAAAATAATTTATTCATAAAATATACTATTGTCAAAGTTTTACCTGTCTAAATTTTTCCAGGTACCCCTGCCTCCCATCTAAAGAGAGAAAGACTCATATATTTCTTAAATACACGCGCAGAATTTTCCATGAGATACTATGTATTATATCACAAATTAAACAATTTTAAAAACATATAGATCTCTCCTGACCACATAGAGTGAAGTAAGATATAAATAACAGAAAGAAAATGGACAATTCTTAGATTAAACAGCAGTCTCATACAATTAATGAATCAAAAAGATCACAGAAGAGTAGAGAAAAAATATACATCTGAAACTACCATAATTTATTAAAACTTAGTAAAACAGATGTGTCAGTGAGAAAAAGAGCAATAAAAAGCACCTGGGCACAGGGTCGCCAATGGAGGAATTAGAGAAAGGACTGAAGCAGATGAAGGGGTTTGCAACCCTTCGGAAGAACAATATCAACCAACCAGATAACTCAAAGCTCCCAGGGACTAAACTACCAACCAAAGAGTATACATGGAGGAACCCATGATTCCATTCGCATATGTAGCAGAGGATGGCCTTGTTAGATATCAATGGGAGGAGAGAATCTCTTGATCCTGTGTAGGGAATGCTAGAGAGGTGGGTGGGTGGGTGCGTGGGGAGCACCCTCATAGAAGCAGGAAGAGGGAGGATGGGGTAGGGGGTTTCCAGGGGGAAAACAGGAAAGAGAAGGGGCTTGAGACCCCAAATGAACAACAGTGCCAAACAATCAGAGCTTCCAGGATTAAGCCACTACCCAAAGACTATACATGGACTGACCCTGGGCTCCAACCTCATAGGTAGCAATGAATAGCCTAGTCAGGGCACCAGTGGAAGGGGAAGCCCTTGGTCCTGCCAAGACTGAAGCCCCAGTGAACAGGATTGTTGGGGTGAGGGCGGTAACTGGGGGGAAGGATGGGGAGGGGAAGGGGGTTAGCGGGATGTTTGCCTGGAAACCGGGATATGTAATAACCATTGAAATGTAAATAAGAAATAACCAATTTAATAAAGATGGAGAAAAGAAGAAAAAAGACTGAAAAAAATTCAGTAGCACTTTGGAAGCCTCTTTTATCTTATGTGGGATATAATATTCTCTTGATGGTACATCTGTCCTGGTCTTTCACTTGGTACAGAACCATAGCAATGTTAACTCATACTCACTGCTTTATCAAGGAAAAAAAAAAACAAACAAACTCTGAAACCTGGAGCTTGCACTGCATCCCACAAAGAAAAGCAAAATCTAATTTCAATAAAATGATTTTGCTGATGTAAAAGTTCATTATTTATTCTTGAATAAATACCTTATTGCCTCTCAATAAATAAATAGAAATAGAAATAGAATAATAAAAAGAAATGTAAATACATGAAATATCCCAAAAATTCAAAAGCAAAGCATGAAATATTTAAAATTAGCCACATAATTTCATAACTCAAAGAAAGAGAATGAAATCAGAGCAAAAGAAGAGACACCGGGAGGTAAGTAGTCATATTGCATGAGGGATAGATGAAATGTAGTATAAATACCAGTTTAGCTAAAAGTTTGAAATCATAATTAAGAGAAAACTATGGTCTATTCTGCAGAAGTGAGCAGTATCTATGATAATTTAAAAATATGAACGAATAAGAGAATCTACTTGAATTGAAATAGTTACTAAAAACACAGACTCTCCCTTTTACTTTGTTTGCCAAATGATTGAAGAAGATAGATCCCAAAATCAGTGATTTAAACCAAACATTTGATGTCAGGTGATATTATCAGAATTAGCATAAGGTTAAACTTTACATCTGTCATAAGTTGAGAACCAACGATTGCGAATCTATGTTGTCTTGAAATTTTATATTACATTTTAATTAGCTCACGTAGAATTCTGTTCCTTTCTAATTCTTTCATGATTTTCTATGGTCTCTCATGTGCACCTCTGTCTTTGCTTATATGGATATCTCATTTGTTTCCATGAAAACAAAAATCTAATTTGCCACACTTCACTCTAAAATAAAGAAAAGGGAAATTTCAACCATCTTTATGTGTGACTGACTGCATTTAGGAAAGCTGCTGCTTCATCTGGCTAGTTGCTTTATATCATAGAATCAGACCTGAGTACGTCATTCAGTTTCTAAATGCCAAAATGATATTTTATTCTATTGCATTTTCTTAACATTTCTTACAGGCTTATTTAGTGTGAAGAGTTATTGTGTAAACATTATTACAACATTGGTTTTTAAAAGTATAAGTACATAAATATGATATTTTCATTCTTCCTATCTTTGTGTTTGGCAAAGAAAAAAATATAAACCAAATTATTTTATAGACATTATTCCAAGACACAGATATGAACTTCATTGGGATACAAGTACAATATAGCAGTGAGTCCAAATTATTAGTTTAAATGCGTTTGACATTATGTGTGTGATGCTGCAAAAGAAACTTGACAGTGGGAGGGTGAAGGGGGAAGCTCATCTTGAGCATCAGCAGCTGTGGGTCATATGCTAAGTATCAAGCCGGTGGTATACAGTTAGAATATGAACATTATTTTCCTTCAAATAATTACATTTTCTGAATCTTTTAGTTATCTCTTGATGAATACTTTTTATGAGTTTGTTAGGAAAACTGACTATACTGTAGCTGAAAGAAATGGGCATCATAAGTATTGAAGCAATGTTAGCTGAGACAAACCCTTAAGATCAACAGCTTCTTCTTCATTGGGGAAAATTTTAATGTGTCCTTATATTTCACCAAATTTCAAATGAAATATCAATTTACATTTATAGTAATGTACATTCTAGTGATATTTAAATGAATATAGCAGTTTTTATTTTTTTGTTTTATCATCTATACTGAAATTCCTAAGGAATACTTTCTGTTATTCAGAAAATATTTTCAAAATTATTACAAAAATATAAGTCCATAATAACCACACAATGTTCAGTATAAAAATAATATATAATAAGATATTTTCCTCACTAGTATATAAACATCCAGAAGTATCAAAACAATGGCCAGGAAATATTGATTAAAATATCAGAAGTGTCTTCATTTGCCACAGGGGTTGTTGTTTTCTAACCTTTCTTTGACAGCTTATGTCATCTTGACAAACCAGTTAGCATCGATGCCTGCACCCTGCATTTAACACAGTCAGTCTCCGCACTTCAGATTGCCATACTCCATTATCATGTTTCTGTATGTCAGACATGTTTGAAGGATATTATTTCCTTGAAGTGTAAATTCCTCTATTTGTCTTTCAGTGTCAGTGTCAAAATATGTGATCTTGGATCACTAATCTAATACTTTATAAAACGGTAAACAGACAAAAACAATGTCAAATTTGATTTTGATTGATAGATTGTTATTTACGAATTTGAGATTCAGATGAAGACTTCTCAGATTGCTTATGTTCTGTGTCATCAAGGATCAAAACCAAACTATTCATACAGAATTTAAATGGCGATACCTAAATATGTTCAACAACTCACAGCTTTGACAGAACTTTTAAATACAGGGTTCAGAGCAATTATTTTACAAAGGCAGATGAATTAATAAGCTTTGAATCCTTTATAATGTCAATGTATAGCAAATAAATATTATCTTATATAACATATACCTATACAACATATATAAATATCTTTAAAATAATTAAATTCTAGAAATTCTGTGCCTTCATCCATCTAAGAGAGGAAATTGTTGAAATAAAGTAGATATCTGTGATGATTACCTCTTCTCCAATATTAACCAAAAGTCTCCTCTGGATTAGAAATTGTATCATACCAAATGAACAAAGCTAAATACTTATACCTGCATATGGCAAGTATACAATTATAAGTAATGGTGAACTGATGGCAGTTGAAGTATACATTAAACAAATGAACAGTGTAATAGATCATCTCATGCCAAGATATGTGAAGACAATATTTTATTTTCCATAAGGAAAATTGGTTATTTACTGGGTTATTGATGAGTTGGGATTAATGTCTCATCAGCCTGAATAATAAAGAACAAACAAACGAACGAACAAAAGCTTCCCTAAGCAACAGAAATTATTAGTTTTAATTTATTTTTACAGTCCATATTTTATTCTCCTCCAGGTACACCCTCTGACCTGTCCAACATACCATACCTCCTCCCTGCTCTGCACTCTCCCCCACTTCCCTTCCCCAGTCTTCACAAGGAGGTTCCCACCCCACCCACACCATAAGACCTCTAAACTCTCTGGGGTAGCCAGTCTCTCCAGGGTTAGGTGTATCTTCTCCAACTGAACCCAGACCTGGTAGTCCTCTACTATTTATAAGTTGAAGGCCTCATAGCAGCTGGTATATGCTGCCTGGTTAGTGATCCAGTGTCTGAGAGATCTTGGGGGTCCAGGTTAATTGGGACTGATGGTCCTCTTACAGGGTTGCCCTCCTCAGCTTCTTCCAGCATTTTCCCAATTCACTCACAGGTGTCAGCAGCTTCTATTTGTTGGGTGGACATATCTGCATCTGACTCTTTCAGCTTCTTGTTGGGTCTTTTGGAGGGCAGTCATGATAGGTCCCTTCTTGTGTGTGCCATAGCCTCAGCAATGGTGTCAAGTCTTGGGGCATCTCTCTAGATGGATTCCACGCTGGGTCTCTTGCTGGACCTTCTTTTCCTCAGGATCTTGTGCATTTCCATACCTACAGTTCTTTCAGACAGGACAAATTATGGGTCAGAGTGTTGACTGTGGGATAGCAACCCCATCCCTTACTTGATGCCCTGTCTTTTAGCTGGAGGTGGGCTCTACAAGTTCCCTCTTCCCACTGTAGGGCATTTCATTTAGGGTACCCCCCTTTGATTCCTGAAAGTGTCTCACCTTCCAGGACTCTGGTACATTCTGGAGAGTCCTCCCAACTCCAACTGCTTGAAGTCACCTGTTTCCATTCTTTTTGCTGGCCCTCAGGGCGTCCCCACACCCAGTACCAGATCATGTTCCCCTCTCCCCCAACCTGTCCCCTCTCCTTCCCAGGTCCCTACCTCGCTCTACTCTTATAGTTGCTGTCTTCTCCCTCCCCAGTGCTCTAAGGCCTCCTAGCTTGGGTCCTTTAGCTTGTTGATATTTTGAGTTCTGTGGATTGTATCCTGGGTACTCCATACCTTTTTTTTGGGGGGGGGGGCGGGTGACTAATATCCGCTTATTAGTGAGTACTTCCCTTGCATGTCCTTTTGGATCTGAGTGACCTCACACAGGATAATATTATCTAGTTTCATTCATTTGCCTGCAAACCTCAGGATGTCCTCATTCTTAGTACCTGGGTAGTAATCCATTGTGTAAATGAACGACATTTTCTTCATCCATTATTCTATTGTGGGTTGTTTCCCACTTCAGACTATCACAAATAAATCATCTATGAACATTGGGGAATGTGTGCCCCTGTGGCACGGTAGGGCATCTTTTGGCTATATTCCCAAGAGTGGTATAGCTTGATCTTCAGGTAGATCTATATCCAATTTTCTGAGAAACCTCCAAATTGATTTCCAGAGTGGTTATACCAGTTTGCAATCACACCAGCAGTAGAGGAGTGTTCCCCTTTCTTCACATCCTTGCCAACATGTTTTGTCACCAAAGGTTTTAATCTTAGCTATTATTCTTGGTATAAGATAGAATCTCAGTGTCATTTTGATTTGCCTTTTTCTGATAACTAAGACTTTTAAATATTTTTAGGTGCTTCTACGCGGTTTGAGATTCTTCTGTTATGAATTTTCAGTGTAGTTCTACACCCCATTATTTGATTCACTTGTTTGGGTTTTTGGTGGTTAGCTTCTTGAGTTTTTTAAATATTTTGCATGTTATCGCTCTATTGGATGTGCTGTTAAAGATTTTTTCCCCACTTTCTAGGTTGCCAAATTGTCTTATTGACTATGTCCTTTGCCTTACAAAAGCTTTCCCATTTCATGAGGTCCCATTTATCAATTCTTGTCCTTAGAATGTGAGCCACTGGAGTTCTGTTTTGGAAAATTCCCCCTGTGTCAATGAGTGGAAGGCTTTTTCCCACTTTCTCTTCTATTAGATTCAGGGTATCTGGTTTTATGTTGAGGTCCTTGATCCACATGGATTCGAACTTTGTGCAAAATGAGAAATCTGGGTCTATTTTCATTTTTCTACGTACAGACACGGTTTATTGAAGCACTATTTAGACCAGCACCATTTACTGAAGATGCTTTCTTCATTCCATTTAATATTTTTAGCTTCTTTGTCAAAATACGTACATCTACGAAACCCAGACAATATTGCTGATGCTAAGAAGTGCATGCTGACAGGAGCCAAATGTAGCTGTTCCTTGAGAGGCTCTGCCAGAGCATGACAAATACAAAGGTATATGTTCACAGTCAATCATTGAACTGAGATTGGGGTCCCCACCTGAGGAGTTAGAGAAAGGATTGAAGGAGTTAAATGGGTTTGCAACGCCATAAGAACAACAATACCAATCAACCAGAGTACCTAGTGACTAAACCATCATCCAAACAGTACATATAGACAGATCCATGTTCCCCCCTCCAGATGCATATGTAGCAGAGGATGGCCTTGTTGGGCACCAGTAGCTGGAGAAGCCGGTGATCCTGCCAATGCTGGACCTGGAAGTATTATGGAAAGTCAGGGCGGGGAGGTGGGATGGGGTGGTTGATTTGATGGGGAACACCCTCATAGAAGAAGGGGGAGGGAGGATGGGATAGGGGATTTATGGACATGAAACTGGGAACGGAGATAATGTAAGACCCCGAGGTGGACTTAGCTCAGGTGTGCAACCCACAAAACACAATTTGATGACGAACCGATGCGATGGCAAGAGGCTTAATAATCCACATAAGTGGGGTTGCTCATCCAAGCAGGGAGAGGCAACCCCGAACTCAAAAAGGACACATCTTTTATTCTTTACAGAGGGCTGACTTGAGCAACAGGGATAGCTAGCTTACTCTGTTGGTATACCGGACAAAGGATCTTATCAGGCATTGGTTGGCCTGCCCAAAGGGCTGTTCTTGGCTTAGTCAGCCAACTTCCTTATCCAGCTCTGTACCTGGCCTTGGAAAATCCCTGGGAAAAGGCTAAGTTGGAAAGTCCCTTAGAGGAGGAAGGAGCTGTTGTTAGAATTACAGTGTTGTTAGCTCCAAGGACTTTCTCCATATCCAAACTTGATTTTCATTTGTTTCTTGGTTTTTGTTTTTGTTGTGTTTTTTCTTGTTGTTTTAAGAAATATATTGTAATACATTTGCCTTCATCAAATGTAGTATTTTGTCAAAATCTCTTTTATATAAAATTAAATAAATGAGAATAAACAGCAACAAAAACAATAAAAGAAACTCAATAAATAGCATTGCAATAGAAAGTTATATTCTAATATTATAAAAATAATTTAGACACTTATTTAAATTTGTTTTAAAATTCAACATAAGTGAAGTAGTAAATTTATCTGAATATAAAATTTATCTAAAGATCAGAACTATCAAATTTAATTTATTGTCACTAATTTATTGTGAAAAGTTTTCAAAATTTTAAAAAGTGTTTAAATATTATTAGATGATAAATGGTGGCCATGACAAATATGATGAAATAGTAACTTTGATTTGATTTGGAGATAATTTATTTGTGTCCCCTTTAAAGATTTATTTATTCCTATGCTATGTTCATCTGTAATTTGCTTCATGTATTTTGTATGTGATTTATATTCCTGGTGCCCATGGAGGCTAGAAGAGAACATATTAACCTTATGAAATAGAGTTACTGATATGTAAGGATTTTCTCTGAGATAAATCTTCTGTCTTGCATTACCACCCCATTGTATAAAGATTTGCAGCACAACTGCTTTCTGGGGCACCATCTGAAGGGTCTGAAGCTGCCTCAAACCTGAGATGAGCTGCAGTTGAACTTTTTGAAACCTAGAGCATGGCAGCAATGACATTCAACCCACATGTTGAATATTCAAACCCCAAAAAAGATAAATTTTTACAAGAAGACTCATTTTTGAATGAAGATTTAAATCAATTAATGACAAGATATTGTAATGAAGCTGCTTCTGAGAAATCACTGAATTTCACCAAGTGTTTGAAAACATCATCACGGTAGTACAAAGAGTTAATGGACTGTTTTATATATTTGCATGTGCGTATACAGAGACACATGCAGATATGTGAGGGCTGGTTTCTTTTTGTACAATGAAGGCTTCCTAAGAATGATTGAGAACTGAAGCAGGGCCACCGAACACACTGCTTATTGGTTTGCTTTTCACGCCTTGCTAAGCTTGCTTTTGTCTACACTCCACACTAACTTGTCCAGGAGTGGCACTGCCTGTCAGTCATGAATAAATGCCCTACAGACATGTCATAATCTAGTCTAATGGAGGCAGTTCTTCAGTTGAGATTTCCTCTTCTTAGCTGACTCCAATGTATGTTAAGTCGACAAAACCTAAACAAGACAGTTATTCAATTCTCTTTATAACTAAGTAAATATTGTTATTGCAGCACCATAGATAAAAGCAAAAAAAGTATTTTGTGATTTTTTTTTAAAACCTCTGTCTTAGAGAAAACTTTTTAAGACAGAAAATTTTTACAGGGAGGTAAAACATTCCATCCTGCAGAAAAGCTCTTTAAACTCAGTAAATTAATTCAGGAAGTACCTGAAATAGATCAGATGCAGTAAGCTATCAAACATAAACGTATATAAAGACACTACTGAAGCACATATAAGCAGAGCCACACTCCCAGACTATTTGACCTGCATGAAAAGGACTGACCAGTCAAGTTACTAGGAAGAGGGAGAGACCAACTACACTTCATGGAAGAAACATTTCCAAGCTATTGCCACAAGTTGTATAGTGAGAGTGAGCTCTAAGTTTCCAACAACTTTTTATGTTCTCATCTTTGCAGGTGTAGGCTTTTTTGGTGATGCAGCTGTTTCTGAGACATTCCTCCTACTATAACATCTCATCCATGCTCCTGTAGGTAACAAAAGTAAAATTAAGTACTTCACCATTTTGGACACTGGGAGTATCTGTACTTTGTCCTTTTGTCAGTTCCTTATCTGCAGTGAACATATATTTATTCACATCTCATGAAGAATAGGGTCGTATGACAGTTACATATAGTTGATAGTGGGAACAAAATCTGAGTAATCTGAAAAATCAGCTAGATTCCTAACCCATGATATCACTGCTCTGTCAATCCAAAGTCTGACAACTTTAATGTTCAATAAAACAGAGAAATTATAAATTGCACATGCTTTTTTTAGCTTATTCTTGGATTAGCTCTGTTGGATTTTTATTTCCCTGTTTATTTTGTCTTTATTTTTCATTTGAAAAAGAGAGCATTTTTCCTCCATTATTTATGATTAGGAAATACCTTTATGTTTCATCAGAAGGAAAGTGCAGCATTTTCACTATTTGTGTTTCCCAGGAAGATGTAATGAGAATGTGTTAAAGAGAGAGCATCCAAAACCTCCCAAGGATCTCCCAGCCTGCATGTGGAACATCAGTTGTCATAGCTCTTTTCTACTGCTGTGAGAAAACACTGTGAACAAGACAGCTGATAAGAGAAATAAGTCTCAGGCAGTGAATGATGGTAGAGCAAACCCAAGGTAGCAAAAACAGTCAACAGATGTAGATTCATATTTTCATCTGTAAATAGGAGGCAGAGAGAAGCATTATGAATGGAATATGTCTGCTGGAACTTTAAAGAATACCCATAGGAACACAGCCCCTCAAACAATGCCATGTATCTTAATCCTTCACAAACAGTTCCAATAACTCTATCATGATATTCCAAAGTTGTAATTGAGGAGTGACAGAATATGTCCAAAGTGGTGGTGGGGTGCTTATGGTGAACATCTATTCCAGCTATTTACATTTTGAAATGAAAGCTTTTCTTTTAATCCCTGAGACATGGTAAAAGGAGTGGTCTGTCTAATGTCCACACAGGCATTTTCCAATGAAAATGGGAGCAAGATCCCGGCCCGCAGCAGCTCTCTGCTCCCAGACCCCGTGAGAGAGAGAGACCTCACCGCGTGGTCATGTGGGCACTCCTGAGGCTGCAGAGCAGAACAGACCACCAACACTGCTCACCCCTGCCCACATCCCTGGACCAAGAGGAAACTGTATAAGGCCTCTGGGCTCCCGTGGGGGAGGGCCAAGGAGCGGCAGGACCCCTGCCTGAGACACCTCCGGAACCTGAAGGAAACAGACCGGATAAACAGTTCTCTGCACCCAAATCCCGTGGGAGGGAGAGCTAAACCTTCAGAGAGGCAGACAAGCCTGGGAAACCAGAAGAGACTGCTCCCTGCACACACATCTCGGACTCCAGAGGAAAAAGCCAAAGACCATCTGGAACCCTGGTGCACTGAAGCTCCCGGAAACGGCAGCACAGGTCTTCCTGGTTGCTGCCGCTGCAGAGAGCCCGTGGGCAGCACCCCACGAGCGAACCTGAGCCTCGGGACCACAGGTAAGACCAAATTTTCTGCTGCAAGAAATCTGCCTGGTGAACTCAAGACACAGGCCCACAGGAACAGCTGAAGACCTGTAGAGAGGAAAAACTACACGCACGAAAGCAGAACACTCTGTCCCCATAACTGACTGAAAGACAGGAAAACAGGTCTACAGCACTACTGACACACAGGCTTATAGAACAGTCTAGCCACTGTCAGAAATAGCAGAACAAAGTAACACTAGAGATAATCTGATGGCAAGAGGCAAGCGCAGGAACCCAAGCAACAAAAACCAAGACTACATGGCACCATCAGAGCCCAATTCTCCCATCAAAACAAACATGGAATATCCAAACACACCAGAAAAGCAAGATCTAGTTTCAAAATCATTTTTAATCATGATGCTGGAGGACTTCAAGAAAGACGTGAAGAACTCCCTTAGAGAACAAGTAGAAGCCTACAGAGAGGAATCGCAAAAATGCCTGAAAGAATTCCAGGAAAACATAAATAAACAAGTAGAAGCCCATAGAGAGGAGACACAAAAATCCCTGAAAGAATTCCAGGAAAACATAAATAAACAAGTAGAAGCCCATAGAGAGGAGACACAAAAATCCCTGAAAGAATTCCAGGAAAACATAAATAAACAAGTAGAAGCCCATAGAGAGGAGACACAAAAATCCCTGAAAGAATTCCAGGAAAACACAATCAAACAGTTGAAGGAATTAAAAATGGAAATAGAAGCAATCAAGAAAGAACACATGGAAACAACCCTGGATATAGAAAACCAAAAGAAGAGACAAGGAGCTGTAGATACAAGCTTCACCAACAGAATACAAGAGATGGAAGAGAGAATCTCAGGAGCAGAAGATTCCATAGAAATCATTGACTCAACTGTCAAAGATAATGTAAAGCGGAAAAATCTACTGGTCCAAAACATACAGGAAATCCAGGACTCAATGAGAAGATCAAACCTAAGGATAATAGGTATAGAAGAGAGTGAAGACTCCCAGCTCAAAGGACCAGTAAATATCTTCAACAAAATCATAGAAGAAAACTTCCCTAACCTAAAAAAAGAGATACCCATAGGCATACAAGAAGCCTACAGAAATCCAAATAGATTGGACCAGAAAAGAAACACCTCCCGTCACATAATTGTCAAAACACCAAACGCACAAAATAAAGAAAGAATATTAAAAGCAGTAAGGGAAAAAGGTCAAGTAACATATAAAGGGATACCTATCAGAATCACACCAGACTTCTTGCCAGAAACTATGAAGGCCAGAAGATCCTGGACTGATGTCATACAGACCCTAAGAGAACACAAATGCCAGCCCAGGTTACTGTATCCAGCAAAACTCTCAATTAACATTGATGGAGAAACCAAGATATTCCATGACGAAACCAAATTTACACAATATCTTTCTACATATCCAGCACTAAAAAGGATAATAAATGGTAAAGCCCAACATAAGGAGGCAAGCTATACCCTAGAAGAAGCAAGAAACTAATCGTCTTGGCAACAAAACAAAGAGAATGAAAGCACACAAACATAACCTCACATCCAAATATGAATATAACGGGAAGCAATAATCACTATTCCTTAATATCTCTCAATATCAATGGCCTCAACTCCCCAATAAAAAGACATAGATTAACAAACTGGATACGCAACGAGGACCCTGCTTTCTGCTGCCTACAGGAAACACATCTCAGAGACAAAGACAGACACTACCTCAGAGTGAAAGGCTGGAAAACAACTTTCCAAGCAAATGGTCAGAAGAAGCAAGCTGGAGTAGCCATTCTAATATCAAATAAAATCAATTTCCAACTAAAAGTCATCAAAAAAGATAAGGAAGGACACTTCATATTCATCAAAGGAAAAATCCAAGAAGATGAACTCTCAATCCTAAATATCTATGCCCCAAATACAAGGGCACCTACATACGTAAAAGAAACCTTACTAAAGCTCAAAACACACACTGCACCTCATACAATAATAGTGGGAGATTTCAACACCCCACTCTCATCAATGGACAGATCATGGAAACAGAAATTAAACAGTGATGTCGACAGACTAAGAGAAATCATGAGCCAAATGGACTTAACGGATATTTATAGAACATTCTACCCTAAAGCAAAAGGATATACCTTCTTCTCAGCTCCTCATGGTACTTTCTGCAAAATTGACCATATAATTGGTGAAAAAACGGGCCTCAACAGGTACAGAAAGATAGAAATAATCCCATGCGTGCTATCGGACCACCACGGCCTAAAACTGGTCTTCCATAACAATAAGGGAAGAATGCCCACATATACGTGGAAATTGAACAATGCTCTACTCAATGATAACCTGGTCAAGGAAGAAATAAAGAAAGAAATTAAAAACTTTTTAGAATCTAATGAAAATGAAGGTACAACACACCCAAACTTATGGGACACAATGAAAGCTGTGCTAAGAGGAAAACTCACAGCCCTGAGTGCCTGCAGAAAGAAACAGGAAAGAGCATATGTAAGCAGCTTGACAGCACACCTAAAAGCTCTAGAACAAAAAGAAGCAAATACACCCAGGAGGAGTAGAAGGCAGGAAATATCAGAAAGATCAGAGCTGAAATCAACCAAGTAGAAACAAAAAGGACCATAGAAAGAATCAACAGAACCAAAAGTTGGTTCTTTGAGAAAATCAACAAGATAGATAAACCCTTAGCCAGACTGACGGGAGGACACAGAGAGTGCGTCCAAATTACCAAAATCAGAAATGAAAAGGGAGACATAACTACAGATTCAGAGGAAATTCAAAAAATCATCAGATCTTACTATAAAAACCTATATTCAACAAAACTTGAAAATCTTCAGGAAATGGACAATTTCCTAGACAGATACCAGGTATCGAAGTTAAAGCAGGAACAGATAAACTAGTTAAACAACCCCATAACTCCTAAGGAAATAGAAGCAGTCATTAAAGGTCTCCCAACCAAAAAGAGCCCAGGTCCAGACGGGTTTAGTGTAGAATTGTATCAAACCTTCATAGAAGACCTCATACCAATATTATCCAAACTATTCCACAAAATTGAAACAGATGGAGCACTACCGAATTCCTTCTACGAAGCCACAATTACTCTTATACCTAAACCACACAAAGACCCAACAAAGAAAGAGAACTTCAGACGAATTTCCCTTATGAATATCGACGCAAAAATACTCAATAAAATTCTGGCAAACCGAATCCAAGAGCACATCAAAACAATCATCCACCATGATCAAGTAGGCTTCATCCCAGGCATGCAGGGATGGTTTAATATACGGAAAACCATCAACGTGATCCATTATATAAACAAACTGAAAGAACAGAACCACATGATCATTTCATTAGATGCTGAGAAAGCATTTGACAAAATTCAACACCCCTTCATGATAAAAGTCCTGGAAAGAATAGGAATTCAAGGCCCATACCTAAACATAGTAAAAGCCATATACAGCAAACCAGTTGCTAACATTAAACTAAATGGAGAGAAACTTGAAGCAATCCCACTAAAATCAGGGACTAGACAAGGCTGCCCATTCTCTCCCTACTTATTCAATATAGTTCTTGAAGTTCTAGCCAGAGCAATCAGACAACAAAAGGAGATCAAGGGGATACAGATCAGAAAAGAAGAGGTCAAAATATCACTATTTGCAGATGAAATGATAGTATATTTAAGTGATCCCAAAAGTTCCA
This sequence comes from Rattus norvegicus, assembly GCF_021556685.1. NCBI lineage: Eukaryota > Metazoa > Chordata > Mammalia > Rodentia > Muridae > Rattus > Rattus norvegicus. The sequence goes on from NC_141535.1 coordinate 160,789,271, forward strand.
CCAGAGAACTACTAAAGCTGATAAACAACTTCAGCAAAGTGGCTGGGTATAAAATTAACTCAAATAAATCAGTTGCCTTCCTCTATACAAAAGAGAAACAAGCCGAGAAAGAAATTAGGGAAACGACACCCTTCATAATATACCCAAATAATATAAAGTACCTCGGTGTGACTTTAACCAAACAAGTAAAAGATCTGTACAATAAGAACTTCAAGACACTGAGGAAAGAAATTGAAGAAGACCTCAGAAGATGGAAAGATCTCCCATGCTCATGGATTGGCAGGATTAATATAGTAAAAATGGCCATTTTACCAAAAGCGATCTACAGATTCAATGCAATCCCCATTAAAATACCAATCCAATTCTTCAAAGAGTTAGACAGAACAATTTGCAAATTCATCTGGAATAACAAAAAACCCAGGATAGCTAAAGCTATCCTCAACAATAAAAGGACTTCAGGGGGAATCACTATCCCTGAACTCAAGCAGTATTACAGAGCAATATGGATAAAAACTGCATGGTATTGGTAGAGAGACAGACAGATAGACCAATGGAATAGAATTGAAGGCCCAGAAATGAACCCACACACCTATGGTCACTTGATTTTTGACAAAGGAGCCAAAACCAACCAATGGAAAAAAGATAGCATTTTCAGCAAATGGTGCTGGTTCATCTGGAGGGCAACATGTAGAAGAATGCAGATCGATCCATCCTTATCACCCTGTACAAAGCTTAAGTCCAAGTGGATCAAGGACCTCCACATCAAACCAGACACACTCAAACTAATAGAAGAAAAACTAGGGAAGAATCTGGAACACATGGGCACTGGAAAAAATTTCCTGAACCAAACACCAATGGCTTATGCTCTAAGATCAAGAATCGACAAATGGGATCTCCTAAAACTGCAAAGCTTCTGTAAGGCAAAGGACACTGTGGTTAGGACAAAACGGCAACCAACAGATTTGTAAAGATCTTTACCAATCCTACAACAGATAGAGGCCTTATATCCAAAATATACAAAGAACTCAAGAGGTTCAAATAACCGTATTAAAAAATGGGGTTCAGAGCTAAACAAAGAATTCACAGCTGAGGAATGTCGAATGGCTGATAAACACCTAAAGAAATGTTCAACATCTTTAGTCATAAGGGAAATGCAAATCAAAACAACCCTGAGATTTCACCTCACACTAGTGAGAATGGCTAAGATCAAAAACTCAGGTGACAGCAGATGCTGGCGAGGATGTGGAGAAAGAGGAACACTCCTCCATTGTTGGTGGGATTGCAGACTGGTAAAACCATTCTGGAAATCAGTCTGGAGGTCCCTCAGAAAATTGAACATTGAACTGCCTGAGGATCCAGCTATACCTCTCTTGGGCATATACCCAAAAGATGCCTCAACATATAAAAGAGACACGTGCTCCACTATGTTCATCGCAGCCTTATTTATAATAGCCAGAAACTGGAAAGAACCCAGATGCCCTTCAACAGAGGAATGGATACAGAAAATGTGGTACATCTACACAATGGAATATTACTCAGCTATCAAAAACAACGAGTTTATGAAATTCGTAGGCAAATGTTTGGAACTGGAAAATATCATCCTGAGTGAGCTAACCCAATCACAGAAAGACATACATGGTATGCACTCATTGATAAGTGGCTATTAGCCCAAATGCTTGAATTACCCTAGATCCCTAGAACAAACGAAACTCAAGACGATGATCAAAATGTGAATGCTTCACTCCTTCTTTAAATGAGGAAAAAGAATACCCTTGGCAGGGAAGGGAGAGGCAAAGATTAAAACAGAGACTGAAGGAACACCCATTCAGAGCCTGCCCCACATGTGGCCCATACATATAGAGCCACCCAATTAGACAAGATGGATTAAGCAAAGAAGTGCAGACCGACAGGAGCCGGATGTAGATTGCTCCTGAGAGACACAGCCAGAATACAGCAAATACAGAGGCGAATGCCAGCAGCAAACCACTGAACTGAGAATAGGACCCCCGTTGAAGGAATCAGAGAAAGAACTGGAAGAGCTTGAAGGGGCTCGAGACCCCAAATGTACAACAATGCCAAGCAACCAGAGCTTCCAGTGACTAAGCCACTACCTAAAGACTATACATGGACTGACCCTGGACTCTGACCCCATAGGTAGCAATGAATATCCTAGTAAGAGCACTAGTGGAAGGGGAAGCCCTGGGTCCTGCTAAGACTGAACCCCCAGTGAACTAGACTATGGGGGGAGGGCGGCAATGGGGGGAGGGTTGGGAGGGGAACACCCAAAAGGAAGGGGAGGGGGAGGGGGATGCTTGCCCGGAAACTGGGAAAGGGAATAACACTTGAAATGTATTTAAGAAATACTCAAGTTAATAAAAAAAAAAAAAGAAAATGGGAGCAAACATGAAAACAAACACTCACACAACACATGCATAAATATGAAAACAAATTCAAATAAACAAACATTCTCACATGCATGCACACATAAGCATACTCAAGCATATATGTGTACACACACATGAACTCCTACACACTAAGTAAATATAAAACGTAGGCTTTTGTTGTGATTATTTTAGAATTTTCTGATTTGAAGTTATATTTTTCCTAGACATATATTTAAGCTAGCATATTTTTTGTTATATAGTTCAGCTCAGTTTCTTCTAATTCAACAGGAAGCTGTCTAAAATTATGGGCCTTGGTAAAAAAAAAATAAAAACTTAATTTTTTTCTATGTCAAAGGCAAAGTGACCTTCTTCTTAATAAGAAACTTTTGAGAGATTTATCACTGAAATAATTTTATCTTTTTTACAAGACTTGAGGACTGAAACCACCTTGTTTTTCTAATCTAGCAAGATGACAGGCTTCTGGACTTTATTGTCTGATATTCTACCTGAAAACTGTCAATATTTCTCTGTACCTGAACTCATTTCTCATGTTTAATGCTCTAGTAAATGCAGAAAATAAATGTTAATAAGCATGGTAGTTACATTTCTCCCCAAAATTTCCCACATAGCTAAAGTGTTGTTCAGATCCCAGGTTGCCTTCCAAGTTGTCAACTATGGCAATTTTACTAACCAAGCTGTTTATAGATTGAAATTGAGAATGTTACTTTTCTAGTAGCTCATAAGAAGTTCTTGGCAAAAGTCTCTAAACGCCTCAGATAATTATATATTTCCATGCCTGACTCGGATGCGGGGAACAAGTAAAACTGACTGTTTTATCCCAAAGTTGATAGCTCTGTTGAAGTGAGGATTGTTCAGTAGGAGTAATGAGCAAGGCTAGGTTACCTAAGGCATTCACTAGGCATCGGCAAGGAGGGTTGCCTGTATGATCCTCGTGTTTTCCTTAGCTCCTTACTGTAGTTAGAGGCAGAGATCCATAGGAGAAAGCAGCACAGATGTCTGAAGTATCTACCTGTCTGATTTATTCAGATAAGCTTCACCTCAGTATTGATTAGCTGAAGATAGAATGCTAATGTCTTGATGTTGGGCAGACCAAACTACAGTAGTACTTTGTGTTATCTACATGGGAATAGAAATAAATAACATGACTTTGTTGTCAACATAGTACATTTTCACATATTTTTAGCTATTATTAAATTGTTACATTTTGGTTATATTTTTTTAAGTCTTTGTGAAGTTCATTCATGCAAATGGTGTTTTTTATTTGTATTCGTACATCTGTCTTTCCCTCATTCCAGTTCCTATGAGGTACCATTCCCATGTTTCATTTTCAGTATCATAAGAAAAACTTTACCAAACACCAATCAGTGTCCTCCCCAAAATCAGAATTAGACTATAATTACAAATCTCAGAGCTGAGTGATAGAAATTTGTGCAGAGGCTCAGTATGACTTCATCACTGGAAAATAAGTCAACTTCGTCCTCCATTAGTCTTCCCATCCTTGAGAAAAGGGGTATTTAACATATTTATTCTGATCTTTACTATGCATTAAAATTTTATTGTGAATAATGTCTTTTGTGTCCAAAGGTTGAAATTCATGAGGAAAGGCACATGCCTATTTAAAAGATCTATATCTTTGTAGGTTATTTAACATTTTGACATACATAGAATAACAAGTTATATCTATGTGAAAGTTATTAAATCAACATATTACATATGGTCACTTTGGAGTATCTTTACTGAATTTTTTAAAAGCTATCAATATATTTCTTTTACCAATGACATCATAGTGAAAGATATGTGAGTCTTCTGATCTATAGGAATATTTAAAGGAGAAGACAAATGTGGTAAAAAGGATGTTAAGAAATGGCATTTATGAAAAGAGTACATATTTAGAAAGATGCAATCCCTGTTCTTAGTGAAACCTTAGTTTTGGAAAATCTTTATTATAATATTAAAGTTTACAGTCATGTATTCTGAGGTTGGCAGCATCCTTTTGGCTCATTGGCTTTGAGCTATAAATGAAAAGATGTGACTGAACATTACTATTAAATGCCATGAAGTCTGAATATTTATGCCACTCTCTATGAAATGTGACAGGCAGCCAATACTTAAGAGACAATTTCACCTTGTGTGAGGACAAGAAAATATTACAAATACATTCCTCTAAGCGAGTCGTGATGATTCATGACAATAGCTATGACAACTGGATGTAAATATGAAAAAAGACAATTGAAAAATTCTAGCGACTGTTGTTCATTTGTAAAATCATCTACTGTAGAAACAACTAAAAGACACATTATTTATCTATACAAAATTTTAACATATATGTTTATGATTCTCTTGACATTAGAAATTTATATAAATATACATTATTTAAATATATATCTTTTGTACATATATGTATACACATATATACAAGTGTTCTATACATATCTATTGCCTGATTGACACATTCTAAATACTTTTATTAAAATGTTGATTACAGTGTACTGTGCTCTTTGATACCACATTGCTACTTCTTGTCCCTGTATAAAACAAGAAATTAGTTATAAATAAAATATTTCTAATCAAAATAAATTTTAGAGAATAAGAAATGTAATGAAAAGTATACTATAAATCTGAAATGTGAAAATGCAATGAGTTTATCAAAGAATTGGAGAAGGAGAATAAGAACAGCAAAAAATATGGGGAATTTAAGTGTATATTCTTGTAAAACAAGTATATACAAATATTGAGTATGGAATGTATGTCACTAACTACTTAGTTGCCCACTTACATTGTTTGTTTGTTCAGTTATTTTAAACATATAGTTTACTAACTGTGAAATTTATTCTCTATAATCAATACTCATAGTTACCTAGTTTTCTCTTACTTCCAGACCTGGACAGCATAAGGAAAGAAGGAGGAGGGGAAAAGGAAGGATAGAAAGAGAAATAGGGAGAAATAATTGCTATTGGCATCAGTGTGTTAGCTGCTGAGGCTGCTCCGACTGCTGCTCAAAAGTTCATAGGTATTTTCCTTGTTTCCTAGCCTGCTGGTTTTTTGCTGTCATAAGCACTATGACAATAGCAACTTGGTGAGGAAAGTGTTGGTTTAGCTTGCATTTTAAGATCATCTTTTTAGGATGCAAGGTTAGGAACTAAAAGCAGGTACCTAGGTGGGAAAAATAAAAGACAGACCATGCAGTAACACTGCTTGCTGGCTTGTTTCCCATAGGTCATTCAGGTTGCTTTTTGATAGAACCCAAGGTAACTTGCCTGGATGATGCAACATCCAGGGTGACCAGGATCCTGTTATATTATGAAGAATATATCCTCACAGATGTGTACAGGCAAATCTATTCTAGGCATTTCCTTAGGATTCCCCCTTCTTGGCTGGGTCAATATATTAAAAGGAACTATTCTAACAGTTACAGAGACTAAGTTAAAGTCTGAAACTGAGCTTCTTTTGCATATCAATACGAAAATATTCTAAAGAAGTGTTTTGGGATTGTGATCACGGTAGTGTGTGCTCTTATCTTTCTTGTCAAGAAAAAGTGGACATTACTGTAAATATTTAGAAATAAACAGATTTTAAAAGAAGAGGTTTGAACAAATATTCTGAGTGAAAATTCACCCATGTTGAAGCCCAGCTGAGGTACAGACAACATGAAGAACACTGAATATTTCAGTCTAATAATCTCATGAAATATTATAGACTCTAGGGCTGCTGCTGCAAGTTGATCGATAGGTGATATACATTTCTTGCAGGTGGCAATGACAAGAGGAAGCCTCAGGCCCGGAAGCTATCGTTTGACAGTCTTCATATACTTCATGCAGTCCATTATATTTGCCATGCACAATATTTATATGTCCATGCTTATGTTGATTGGGGAAGCCACTCCTTTGGTATTCTGGATGGGTTTCTTCTTCGGGGAAGCTTACCATGAGAATTATGTTGGATGATTTATGGCTGCTTGTAGCACAAACATCTAGAAGGCACAAAAATATTCTTCTTCATCCTCTACTTACCATTGTAAATTCTAATAGCACAGGCAGTTATCACGTTAGTAAAATCCAGCAAATGATTTTGAGAAAAGTAATGATGGACAAAACAATCAAATATTCAGGAAGAATTAGGAATAATGTGTGTACAAATAAATGGCAAATAATATTCAGATTCCATATAGCAAAATATAAAGTATAAAAGCTCTACAAAGTAAACAACAACAACTACTACAACAACAAAACCATCACCACCACCACCAACAACAACAACGAAATCCAAACCCAAAACAAATCTATAGAGCCTAAAAAAACATAATAACTGAGAAATAGGTTAGAATCATCAGGGAAGAGTAGTGATGAGAGCCAAGTTGTTATCATAAAATGTGGAAGACAACATGGCCTTCGGTGACAAAACTTTCAAATGAAGATTTTCCAAATAGCTCAAAAGTCTTTTTCTAAATTTTTAAATTTTAAAAATGTTTTAAATACAAATAATATACTTACATCATATTGATCTTTCTCTCCATTAATTCGACGTCTCCCATCTTCCCCCAGGAACTCTCAACTTAGGCATTCTTTTCCTATTAGTATTATTTTTTTCATAATGATATTTCTATAAAACTGATATGTGAAAATTATCATATAATCACTCTATTTGTCCATTTAGTATTATTGTAGCAAAATACCTGGGAAAACAACTATTAGAATAAGAAAGGGTGCTTTAGTCTATTTGACTCCCTGACTTTGATTCCAGACCCTGCAGTTGGAGCACATGACAAAGGCTCATCACAGGAAAGTGTAAAGCAAAGCAACAAAAGACTGACAGGAAGTCCTGGCATCCCCTGCGAATACACATTACAGGGATTCAACTCCTCCTGAGGAGGACTGACTACAGAAGTGCTAGAGCTCCTGCTCTTTTTAACCAAGAGACTGTCATTCTATGAGCCTTTATGGAACACTTATCCACCATAGCACTCAGACACATGCATAGATCTATCTGACTGTCTTTCTGTTTCTTTTATGCTTTACATTTTGAAAATCAGATTAAAATCTTCAGCTCTACCAATACTTTGGATAGACTGTAGATTTCTTCACTTCTAAATTCACTACATCTTAATGTTAACATCTTACATTTTGGAATATTCAATAAATAAAAAAAGTCAAGTTGATATTTTTAACTCAACTTTAAGTTTCAGGGAAGGTTACAAAATATGTGCTGGTTGTTATTCACATTCTTTAAGTATCCTTCTTAGGAAGTAGAAGAGAATACAAACTGGACTTATTGTATAATATTTTTATAGTTGACATCATTTTGATAAAGGAAATTTACAGATGTACTTATGTTAAGGAATATATCATTAGAAAATTTTGGATATTCACGTATCTCCCATGAATAACATGGTTTTTCTTTATAACAAATAGAATATGAGAGCATCAAGGAGTTGTTACATATAAACACAACTACAGATAGACATTGTTCAACTATAGGCCTTGATCCACTGCAGCTAACTGAGTCTGGAAGAAATAAAGCAGTGTATCATCTAGAAATTTCAGAGATCATGTCCTTGGAAATGCTACAAATCTGAATACGTACATCTAGAACTATAAGGGGAAGAAATTCATTTCAAGTCTTTCATTTTTGCTCATGTATACTTGTGTGTGTGTGTGTGTGTGTGTGTGTGTGTGTGTGTGCACGTGTGTGTACAAAGTGACTCAAACTAGTATGAGTTGAAAGGTTTTTTTGCTGTTTAGATTTCAGAAATGCAGCAATTTATTTTATGATTCAAATTAATAAAGATTTTTTTCTCTTTCAGCTCTTTATTTTTGCCTTTGATTTAAAAACTACTATATGATATTTTATGCTTGGACAGTACAGCTATGGAAGTCCAATTGTTGGCTTTCAAATCTACAGATTCAATGTGTCTCCTAAGAGACACCATCTTACAAAAATTTGATATATTGCTATAAATAGAATATGAATGATGGGTGCCATTATTAAAGAATTTATTAATTCAATAACTTTTATTTTTTCTTTATATAATTTGTTTTACTCTAGGCATTATCATAGAAATCATCAACCATGGAAAAATACACAGAAATAATAAGAAAAATGGTGTGAAATTAAGAGGTAAGAGTAGTTCATGAGCAGATCTGAAGAAAAGAAAGGAAAGGGGAAAATGATGTGATTATAATCTCAAAATAATAAAAAAAGATTACTGAGTAAAGATCAGTGGATCATCTATATTTATATCAATTTATGAACATAAAATTCCATGGAATTATTTATTCTTGTGAGAGCTATGATTAGTATAATCATTTGTCCCATTTTTTGTGATTCAACAATCTGTGACTTTTTCTCTATAATTATTTAACTAGTTTACATATTTTACTGATTTTTAGAAAAAGAACTGACTTTTCATAGTCTCTTGTTTGTGTTCAATTTATACATTTTGTTTTGATTTGCACCATTTCCTTCCTCATGTTTCCAGCATTGTGTTGATTTTCATTAAGTCTACTATATTTTGCCTCCTACATTTTGAAATTTAGTCATTAGATATTATCACGCACTATGAAGTCAACCACAGAGTATTTTCTAAAGGACTTCTTAGTTTTCTATCCCTCATTACCTATTGTCTGGTATCTAATTGAATTTATTGTTTTATTTTTTCTGTTTACTTTTTGTCACGAATTTTGATAACTGCTGTGGCTTATTGCTTATTAAATACTTATATATTATTCCATACTTCAAAATAGTCATGTTACACTGCTAAACATTGGTTTCCATCTGCATTCTCTGACTATTTCTTCCAATTTAAAAATTGACTATTTTTTACTACAAAGGATACGGCTATATGCTCAAAACATCTTGTGTTCTCCAGTTACTTTTGACATTGTTCAGTAAGTTACCCTTGAAAAGGTTATACATGTTTGGAAAAGAAAAATTGCAACTTTTATATAGTGTGTATAATTGAATATACTTGATAGTTTTACTTGATATTTAAAACTATAATGAAAAATTTTGAGTATATAAACAATGATCATTTAATCAACATTTTTGGTGTTTAATGAAGATATATATATTCTCAATCAATTAGATCAAAGTAGAGTGTTATTTGGAATATATATATATATATATATATGACCTATATTATTTTTATTTGCTAATAAAATGTAAAGGTATTATAAATTTAATTTGTAGGCACTACTCCTACTACTATTAAGGAAATTCTATTTCTATAAATAAATGTTATTTCTTTCTGGCTACAAAACAAACTCAGGCTATCATCCAGAATCAGAAAGCTAATATACAGAACAAGAGATAATAGGGTCAATTATGTATTATTTTTCATATATAGTCTTAAAGATAATTGCCTAGATACAATTTTATGCTGACTATGTTTATATACTACATTAATAGAACTTCATATTCGCTCTGTTACATGGTACTTATGGGAGTTTGTTTTAGAAAGTAATATGTAATATTATAAACAATAAATTCCAAAAGTTGTATTAAAGCAAATTACTGTTTTTAATAAGAAAAATTTAAAACTGAGTTTAAATTCATGTTGTACATGAAGGAGTGTTGTATTCTGTCAAATGCTTTCTCTGCTTTATCTGTGATAGGCAGAGGCTGGAAACAACCCAGATGTCCCACAACAGAAGTATGGATACATGTAACTATGAATGTGGTTCATGTACACACTGGAACACTATTAAGCTATTAAGAATGAGGACATCCTGAGTTTTGCAGGCAAATGGGTAGAACTAGAAAATATCATCCTTAGTGAGGTAACTCAGACTCAAATGGATATACATGGTATGTTCTAACTAATGAGTGGATATTACCTCCCCCAAAATAAAACAGTACAGAATACCCAAGATACAGTCCACAGTACTCACAACTGTCAACAAGCTGAAGGGCCCAAATGAGCACACTTCAGTCCCACTTGGAAGGGGGAAGAAAGCAACCACAAGGGGGGAGGGAGGGCGGCACAGTAAGGCAATGGGTATAGGGGTGGAGTGAGAAGGGAACATGATGTGGTATTGGATGGGGGGAAAGTACTGAAGCCCGGAAGGCCAGCAGAAAGAATGGAAACAGATGAATTTGGGAAAAAGGAGGTTGGGAGGGCCCTCCAGAATGTACCAGAGACCTGGGAAGTGAGAGACTGTCGGGAATCAAGGTGCGACCCAAGATGAAATGCTTCACAGCGGGGATAAGGAACGCACCTCCAGCAGAAAGACAAAGCATCAAGTGAGGGATGGGGTTCTTATCTTACAATCAAAATTCTGACCCGTAATTCTTCCTGTCTGAAAGAAATGCAGAGACAGAAATGGAGAAGAGCTTAAGGAAAAGAAGGTCCAGTGACAGAGCTAAAGTGGGATCAAGCTAAAGGGATACCCCCAAAATCGAAACCTTTTCTGAGGCTATGGGGCATTCACAAAAAGGAACCCATCATGACTGCCTATCAAAAGACCCAACAAACAGCTGAAAGAGTCAGATGCAGATATGTGCACCCAAACAATAGAAAGAAGCTGCCGACCCCTCTAATTATATTAGGGAAAAAGCTGGAGGAAGCAAAGGAGTGCAAGTCTGCAGGAAGACCACCAGTCTCATTTAACCTGGATCCCTGAGATATCTTAGACACTGGATCACCAACCAGGCAGCACACATCAGCTGAGATGAGGCCTACAACACATATACAGCAGAGGACTCCTGGTCTGGGTTCTGTCAGAGAAGATGCACCTAACCCTCAAGAGATTGGAGACCCCATGAAGTTTAGAGTTGGGTGGGGGGGCATCCTCATAGAGACCAGGGGGAGAGGGTGGGGGAGTTGGGAGAAAGTATGGGATGTGGAATAGTTGAAGGGTAGACCAAGAGGGAAATAAAATTGGAATATAAATATAAATTAAAAAAATCATGTTATACACATTAAAGTTGAAAAAATGTAGATGCAGTGATTCATATAAAATGAGAGATTGAATCTACTGATAGATAGCTATTTCATTGATGGACAAGAATTTTACTGCTTCTTGTCCTTCACTAGAATATCTTTTTTGCTTCATGTTAAAAAATTGATGGGAGGATCACCTGGGGAACGTAAGGGTAGAGAATGTAAGGAAGAGAATACAGGGATTAAGAGCTAAGATTAAGGGCTAACTGAAGGATAGTATAGAAACCTACTACAGAAGACACTTATGAAAAAATATACATATGTGGAAGAAATCCAAGTCGAATCACTCTGGTGAAGACAAATCCCCAACTAGATACCTCTCACAATCAAATGAAACGTCTTGTGCCAGAAATGAGTTACAATTAATTGAATCATTGACTAAAAGAGTCTTGTTGAGACCTTCAAATAATGCAATCTATTGCCAAGGCCATTCGTTGCTCTCCACAAACTAATGGTGTGGCCCTATTCCTGAAGAGAATACTTCTATAACTCATTGAACACAGAGAAGTCCAGTTGTATCTAACTATAGACTTCACATCTGACTAGTGTTCATGATAATTGAAGGTACTATAAATGCTGCCAGAAAATAAAGGTAAGCACTAACCTAGCTGCAAACCTTATAATCTACAATGATTGCATGATATGTTGGTGAATTATTGGCACAAAATTTATGGGAACGTTCAAACACTTAATGATTGAATTTAATATTCACTCCTTCAAATGGAATCAGCATTATAACTTTGTGGAAGCCAGTTTTTCAAACACTTGAAACTAATTGGGCTGTTAACCTCAAGAAAAAACAAATACTACTACTGTTTTGCTTAAAGGATTCACACACACACACACACACACACACACACACACACACACACAATTCCTGATGACATTAGGCTATACCTAAAATCAGTATCTCACTCAACCCTCTTCACAGGAGGAGCCTTCTGCAATGGATGGGAATATTTAAAGAAAACCATAGTCAGAGTCAGTGCAGAGAAAATAAGTGACTTTTAAACACTCAAACCTGATTAAGATTTCTTTGTCAAATCCTTACCCCTCGGGTATAGAAAAATTTTCAGAAGACAGTTTAGAAATGTTGCAAAAAACAGTGTGGATAGTGACCATCAAAGAAACAAGATACTCTAGGCAAAGCAGAACCTCTACACATATAAACACATAGACTGAGTCCAATGGCCCTGAGGAATTCTGGGGTCTCAGTGCTGAGAGATGAAGTGAACAACCTCCTCTCTCTAATGCAGAAGATATCTCTAATTGATCACTATCACAAATGATATACTATGCTCATCAGTAGATGGTCAACGAAAAACAAATTCAATCTTATTCTCAGTATTTTGTATGAGCTTTTTTTTAACCTTCTACAGGTGTTTTTGTTGTTGTTGTTGTTTATTGATTGGATTTTTAAATTTACATTTCTACCTTCCCAGTTTCCCTTTCCACAACCCCCTATCCCATCCATCCTATACCCTGCTTCTCTGAGGGTACTTTTCCACTCACCTACTCCTGGCCTCACAACCCTAGTATTCACCTACCCTGGGGCATCAAGCTACCAAACAGCCAAGAGCCTCCCTTCCCATTGATGCCAGATAAGGCAATCTACAACTAATTGTGCAGATGGAACCGTGGGTTCCTCCATATCTACTCTTTTGTTGGTAGTTTAGTTCCTGGGAGCTATGGGGTAGGGGTGGGGGGTTTGGCTGGTTGATATTGTTCTTCCTATTCAGTCACAAACAGATCATTCTTTCCCCTACCTCCTCCATTAGGGTCACCATGTTCCAATGATTGGCAACGAGCACCCACTGCATCGGAGCTTCTCAGGGAAGAGCTATATTAGGCTCCTGTCAGTAAGCACTTCTTGGCATCAATAATAGTGTCTGGGTTTAGAGTTCACAGAAGGGGATGGATCATAAGGTGGGGTAGTCTCTGGATGGCCTTTCCTTCTGCTCTACACTTTGTCCCTGCATTTCCTTTAGACAAAAGCAATGTTAAGTTAATATTTTTGAGATGGGTGGGTGGTCCCATCCCTCAAACAGGTGCCTTGCCTAATTTGTGGATATGGTCTGTACAGGTTTCTCTCCCCACTTTGTTGTGTATTTCAGCTAATGTATTCCCTGTTGGGTCCTGGGAGCCTCTTGCTTTCCAAGCATCTGAGACTTTCTAGTGGGTACTCCCATTTCATCAACCCCCACTCCTACACAGCTCCTTTCAATTCCCTGATCCTCAAGTTCTTTCCTTTCAGTTCTTATACCTAACCCTGCCCCCCTTTCCCTCCCCTCCTCTCTCCCTCTCAGATCCCTCCCTCTTTCTAACTCCTGTGATTATTTGGTTCCCCATTTCTAAGTAGGACTGAAACATCCATACTTTGGTCATCTTGAGTAAAGAGCCTGCTGTGGAAGATAGAGGGAGGGCATGATTTTAGATTTCTAATACATGAATTCTGGGTAGCATTTATAGTGTGTACTTGTAACCCCAATGCTCTAAGAGTGGAGAAAGTAAGATCCAAGGGCTCAATTTCTAGTCAGCCTACATTATAAATCAAGCTTCCAATTCAGGGAAAGTTGCTCTATCAAAAATGAAGATGAAGAATAATAGAATGAGATACTAGAAAGACACACACACACACACACACACACTGCAGTAGGTAGTTGACAACATTGAAAAGTAAGTGATATATAGGATTAAGTATTCATTTCTGTTTTCATATTAAGATTTATAGTCAGTGTAGGCTCTGACTTTCCTGTAGAGACAGGAGTATAGAAGGCTGCTTTACATTGATAGACACAATCCAAATATGTAACATTATATATATATATATATATATATATATATATATATATATAATCTGAGAATAAAGATTTACATAGAATGGGGGATTTATTTACATAGAAAAGATACAGGAAAAGTTTATAATGACCAATTTCTAAAGACCAGTATGTGATAGGACACATGTGGAAGACATGATGTCATGAACAAAAGTTGTTAAAAATTTAGTTCTAGTGAGAGAAATGTTATTGCTTTAGTTTATTACTAATAGTTCATGGTTTCTGAACAGAAATGTATATGTTAAGTTCTTAATAAAACAATTTCTCCAAAAAAGACTGTTCTACAAAATTTAAGGAAGATTAACTAAGAATTATAATAAGTAAGAGTCTACCGCATCCTCCTTTTTCTCCTATAATATCCACAGGCACTGAATTCTGTTTTGCAGACTATTCTGGTAGGGCTTGTTTAGGTATTAAAAATAGAAAAAGAAGGTGGTGTGTAGTGGAATCCAAAGTACTACTGAGATTTTTCTAGTCATTTGTAATTACATACTCTGATTTGAAAAGCTAAATGTTTCCAGAATGTTCCATTTTAAGAATGTAGCTGGATAATTTCTCATGAAAACACTATTGGTATTCTCTTAAATTGTAGGACTTGAGTCAGATGAAACAGAGAATGTAAAAAAAAGAAGACACTGACAAGTGTCTAAAATAGTCTAGGCATGCTTAGAGAGCAAGGAGTTGATGAGGCTAAATAAAGAAATAAAAATTATTTTGAGGGAGTGACAGAATAAAATCATGGAATCTCTATTGCCTTAAAGTTATTAGTGATCTTCGGATTTTAGTGAGTCATAAAAATAATTTAATCAACTTTGGAAATAAATCTACAGTTGGAGTTCCCTAAAAGAACTTTTAATCAAGGAGAGGATCCTACACATCAAGGACATGAAGAAAGTACATATAAAGGCAGGACAGAACAGGAACAAGATGCATGAAAAAGAAAAAAAAAAGCAAGGGCTGTCTCAGAGATGGCGCTTGAAATAAGTTTACTTTGGTAGCATCTGCAAAAAAGCAATTCATTAACCTGGACCCCCAATTCTCTCAGACACTGGATCACCAATGAGCCAGCAGACACCAGCTGAGATGAGGCTCTCAACACATATACAGCAGAGTAACTCCTGGTCTAGGTTCATTCAGCGATGCTGCACCTAACCCTCTAGAGGCTCCAGGCAAATTAGAGGTCTGGTGGTCTGAGGATGGGGAAAGATGTGGACATCAACGCGCAGACAGGTTGGCGAAGAAGAGGTATATGATGGGGAACAATCAGAGGGTAGCCCAGGATGGGGCTCAAAACTGAGGTGTAAAATATAATATTAAATATTTAAAAAAAATGAAAATAGTAATTCATTATTTGATCTCAGACCATTTCCTCTATCACATATGAAATCAAATTTTTATCTGTAACTTTTGAGCCCAATGTTTAGGTGCTACTTGAAGTCAGTCTTTGGTACTTTATAGGGTTTTTCCCCATACCATTTATAACCCTGATTTCAATACCTATCACCTCTCAGAAATCGAAAGAGAGAGAGAGAGAGAGAGAGAGAGAGAGAGAGAGAGAGAGAGAGAGAGAGAGAGAGAGTCTAATTTCTTTTTGTTATTTCTACTTTACCTGTAGCTGGTACTTGCTATTTTGCGAATTTGTCTTTTTATCTCCATTTATCACTCTCACCCCTAGCTTCATCCTCTATCACTAGATAGGAGAAAAAGAATGATAGAGGACGGGAGAGACAGAAATCCTTGAATCTCACTTCTTCCTTCTTGTTTCTTCTTTGAGCACTACTACTAACAAACCACAACCAATCTTCATAAAGGATCAACAACCACTAGCCCTGCTTCTCAGGTTTACCACATTAGATAGCCTCAGAAAAGTTCCCAGAATTCAAGCTTCACACAAGAGCAGAAACTGTATTCAGCTGGCAAAACCATGCCTCTGCTAGATCACAAGTCAACTATAGTCAGCTGCTGTGGAAAATCTGAAGAACCCGATATCCCCATACATGGGATTAAAACAACCACTTATTCTTTTAATAGTTCTCTGGTTTTTTATATCTAAAATTGTCACTGCAACTACTCAGAGCTTGTAGTTTTAGAATAAAGAAGCTATATAACACACTATGTTCTCTATTTTCTATCTTGAAGAAAGCAGTTGTAACAGCCCATATAAATCAAGTTTCATCTACCTTACTGTCTGCTATTTGTGCAGAGATTCCAATCGACTGAACATCATCTTCAAAGGAGCTACAGAGAGACTCAATATATAAATCCCATCATAGAATAGGTGGAATTTTTAAAGTGCATAAGCTTAAACTTAATTTAAAGCATTTCTTACTTGGTATTTTTACTTCTTAGTAAATATTGGATTAAAAAATTTCCTAAGGCTCTGAGAATTTCTTCTTCCCATTATATCTTCAAAGAATATAACAACAAATGGTGCTGGTTCAACCGGAAGTCAACATATAGAAGAATGCAAATTGACCCATTCTTATCTTCTTGTCCTTGGGATCTATCCCATATGCAGCCACCAAACCCTTTTACTAACACTGATGCCAAGAAGTGCTTGCTGACAGGAGCCTGATATGGATGTCTCTTGGGAGCCTCTACCAGAGCCTTACTGATACAGATGAAGATATTTGCAGCTAACCATCAGATTGAGCACGGGACTCAAATGGAAGAGTTAGAGAAAGGACTGAAGAAGATGAAGGAGTTCGCAATTCCACAGGAAAAAACAACAATATCACCCAACCAGACCCCCCTACCCCCAGATCTCCTGGACTAAATCACCAACCAACGAGAAAAATCTATGACTCCAGCTGCATATGTAGCAGAGGATGGCACTTTCTGGCATCAATAGGAAGGGGTGCCCTTGGTCCTGTGAAGGCTAGATTCCCTACAGTAGAGAAATGGAAGGATGCTGAAGTGGGAGAAGGTGGCTAGGAGTGGGAGAATCTTCATAGAAGCATAGGGAGGGGAGGAGAAATGGGAGAAAGGCAAGGAGGTAACATTTGAAATGTAAATACATAAAACATCCAATAAAAAATAAAACATACTCGTAGACCCACTTAGGCAAATGTTGCTTGAAATATCATCATTTGAGTATACATAAATCATCTCATCACTGTGTACTGTGATGCTTGTGAGCTTTTTTCAAAATTGAGTATATTTCTTTATTTATATGTCAAATGTTATTCCCTTTCCCAGTTTCCTGTACATAAGCTCCCTATCCACCTCCCTCTCCCCACCACATTCCCTTGCACTGGAGGTGCAACATTGGCAGGACCAAGGGCTTCCTCTTCAACAAGTGCCGAAACAAGGCAATTCTCTGCTACATAAACAGTTGGAGCCATGGGTCAGTCCATGTATAGTCTTTGGGTAGTGGTTTAGTCACTGGGAGCTCTGGTTGGTCGGCACTGTTGTTCTTATGGGGTTGCAAACCTCTTCAGCTCTTTCAATGCTTCCTCTAATTCTCCCAAAGAAGGTCCCATTCTCAGATTAGTGGTTTGCTGCTAGCATTCACCCCTGTATTTGACATGCTCTGGTTGTGTCTCTCAGGAGAGATCTATAGCTGGTACCTTTCAGCATGGACCTTTTAGATTCATCGATCTTATCTAGTTCAGTGACTGTGTATATATATACAGGCTCTAAATGGCCTTGCTTCAATCTCTGCTCTAAACTTTGCCTCCAAATACCCTGCTATGGATATTTTTGTTCTCTCTTTTTAGAAAGATTTTGATTTACTTTGGGGCTAATATCCACTTATCAGTGAGTGCACACCATGTGTGTTTTTCTGTGATTGGGTTAGAGCACTCAGGGTATTTTCTAGTTCACTCCTTTTGCCTATGAATTTCATGAAGTCATTGTTTTTTTTAAATTTATTTAATACTTAATAATAATTCTTTGGTTTCCGGGCAAACATCCCCCTCCCCCCTCCCCTTCCTTATGGGTGTTCCCTCCCAACCCTCCCCCCATTGCCGCCCTCCCCCCAACAGTCTAGTTCACTGGGGTTCAGTCTTAGGAGGACCAAGGGCTTCCCCTTCCACTGGTGCTCTTACTAGGATATTCATTGCTACCTATGAGGTCAGAGTCCAGGGTCAGTCCATGTATAGTCTTTAGGTAGTGGCTTAGTCCCTGGAAGCTCTGGTTGCTTGGCATTGTTGTACATATGGGGTCTCGAGCCCCTTCAAGCTCTTCCAGTTCTTTCTCTGATTCCTTCAACGGGGGTCCTATTCTCAGTTCAGTAGTTTGCTGCTGGCATTCGCCTCTGTATTTGCTGTATTCTGGCTGTGTCTCTCAGGAGCGATCTACATCCGGCTCCTGTCGGTCTGCACTTCTTTGCTTCATCCATCTTGTCTAATTGGGTGGCTGTATATGTATGGGCCCCATGTGGGGGAGGCTCTGAATGGTAGTTCCTTCAGTCTCTGTTTTAATCTTTGCCTCTCTCTTCCCTGCCAAGGGTATTCTTGTTCCCCTTTTAGAGAAGGAGTGAAGCATTCACATTTTGATCATCCGCCTTGAGTTTCATTTGTTCTAGACATCTAGGGTAATTCAAGCATTTGGGCTAATAGCCACTTATCAATGAGTGCATACCATGTATGTCTTTCTGTGATTGGGTTAGCTCACTCAGGATGATATTTTCCAGTTCCAACCATTTGCCTACGAATTTCATAAAGCCGTTGTTTTTGATAGCTGAGTAATATTCCATTGTGTAGATGTACCACATTTTCTGTATCCATTCCTCTGTTGAAGGGCATCTGGGTTCTTTCCAGCTTCTGGCTATTATAAATAAGGCTGCGATGAACATAGTGGAGCACGTGTCTTTTTTATATGTTGGGGCATCTTTTGGGTATATGCCCAAGAGAGGTATAGCTGGATCCTCAGGCAGTTCAATGTCCAATTTTCTGAGGAACCTCCAGACTGATTTCCAGAATGGTTGTACCAGTCTGCAATCCCACCAACAATGGAGGGGTGTTCCTCTTTCTCAGCATCCTCGCCAGCATCTGCTGTCACCTGAGTTTTTGATCTTAGCCATTCTCACTGGTGTGAGGTGAAATCTCAGGGTTGTTTTGATTTGCATTTCCCTTATGACTAAAGATCTTGAACATTTCTTTAGGTGTTTCTCAGCCAAGTCATTGTTTTTAATTGCTGAGTAGTACTCCATTATATAGAGGTACCACATTTTATGAATTCATTCCACTTTTGAAGGGCTTCTGGGTTATTTCCAGCTTCTGGCTATTATAAATCAGGCTGCTATGAACATAGTGGAGCATGAGTATTTGGTATATATTGGAGCATATTTTGGGTATATGCCCAGGAGAGATATAGCTGGGTGATCAGATTGTAGAATGTCCAATTTTCTGAGGAACCTCCAGACTAATTTCCAGAATGGTGGTACCAGTTTGCAGTCCTACCAACAATGGAGGAGTGTTCCTGTTTCTCCACATTCTTGCCAGCATCTGCTGTCACCTGAGTTTTTTAACCTAGTCATTCTGATTGATGAGAGGTGGAATCACAGGGTTGTTTTGATTTGCATTTCCCTGATGACTAAGGATGTTGAACATTTCTTTAGGTGTTTCGAGGCCATTCGATATTCTTCAGCTGAGAATTTTTTGTTTAGCTTTGTACCCCATTTTTTAATAGGATTATTTGGCTCTCTGGAGTCTAACTTCTTGAGTTCTTTTTATATTTTGGGTATTAGCCTTCCAGCAGATACAGGATTGGTAATGATCTTTATCCAATCTGTTGGTTGCCATTTTGTCCTAATGACAGTGTCCTTTGCCTTACAGAAGATTTGCAGTTTTATGAGGTCCCATTTGTCCATTCTTGATCTTAGAGCATAAGTCATTCGTGTTTTGTTCAGGAAAATTTTCACCAATGCACATGTGTTTGAGACTCTTCCCCACTTTTTCTTCTATTGGTTTGAGTGTATCTGGTTTGATGTGGAGGTCCTTGATCCACTTGGTCTTAAGCTTTTACAGGATGATAAGAAAGATCGATTTGCAGTCTTCTACATGCTGACCTCCAATGGAACCAGCACCGTTTGTTGAAATGCTATCTTTTCCCCATTGGATCATTTTAGCTCCTTTGTCAAAGATCACGTGAATATAGGTGTGTGGGTTCGTTTCTGGGTCTTCAATTCGGTTCCACTGATCTATCTGTCTATCTCTGTACCAATACCGTATAGTTTTTATGACTATTGCTCTGTAATACTGCTTGAGGTAAGAGATAGTGATTCCCCCAGAAGTTCCTTTGTTGTTGAGGACAGTCTTTGATATCCTGGTTTTTTTTTTTATTCCAAATGAATGTGTAAATTGCTTTTTCTATCTCTATAAAGAATTGAGTAGGAATTTTGATGGGAATTGCTTTGCAAGTTATTTTTAATGGAAGGTTGTTGAAGAATGACCCACTCATTCCCAGTGTGATGCCATTTATAATCATAAGCCTTAAGGGAGATTCTTGATAATTTCACATGTTACAATTAGGTTGCCTGTGGCTCAAACAAAATAAAGTTTGGAATCAGGAGTTGTCAAAGGAATTATGCAACCAACTAACAACAAAAGATAGAAAGAAATTCTAGAAGTAATAATCTCAAGAAGTTTAAAGAAAATCTTCAAAATTTATTCAAAACATGTTACAAAAGGAAACATGAACATGTAGCTTAAAAACCAGAACCAAAAACTGGTAGATATAAACAACCATATTAATATCAGTACTGAGGTCATTTATGATAAAGCTTGTTTGCATTATTATTTAGAATTTGAGTGGGTGATTTGTCTATATTGAATATCAGGGCTTTATTTTAAATAGTAGACATAAAACAATGACTGTGGCATAATTGTGCCTGAAAAGGTCATCATCTATTATCAGAGGGTGGAAATGTTTGTTACTGATGTGAATCTGTTAGAGTGTATCACCAGTTTAATGTCACACATTTATCATCACCTAGCAACATGAGTCTGGGTGCTCTTTTTAAGATTCTTCTTGTCAATAATCACTGGCAAGAAATCCAAGCTATTCCTTCCTGTATTTTATTGCAGTAGCCTTTATCAATACAACCTTCTGTGTTAGTGAAACAGAAGCTTATGGATTGGTAAGTCTTACACAGGGTGAGATAGTCACAAAATGACACAGATTTATCTTTTCTGGAGCTTTTATTAGATGTAAATCAAAATTCTTTTGTATTTACAAGTTGAATGATTAAACAGGATCATAGACACTAGGCAGAGAAAAATAATAGCGCAAAACTGATATTTTATCCATGACTGAAGTTGATATGCAATGCAAGCATATAAACACAGAAAGAGACACAAGTTTAAACTGAAAAACCATATACAAGAAGGATCTAAATGGAAAAATTTATAAAGAAGGATCTATACAGAAAAAATATAACAAAACAGAATTTGCAGGAGGATAAATATAGGGAACTTCTTTAATGAGGAGATCCCTCCTATTAATTGCTAGCACTTTCATAAAACAAGATGAAACCCAGAAAGTGTGCTAAGAAAGAAGTCATCATGAGTAATAATGAAAAAATTTACATACAATATAGTTCTTTTTTGAAATGAGAAGTATGAGAAAAGAAGTACTAGCAAATGAAGCTAGTTTGAAATCCCATTTACATGTCTTAAAATTTGAACATCAGTTAACAGTGATTGATTTTAAGGAATTATTCTCAAATGACACTCAATGAAAGTTATAGGAAGTCTAGTAAATAAAAGTAGAATAAACACATTTTGAGGTCTGAGGAGTCCTCCAGTCACTAAAGTGCTTTTTGCAAAAGTATGAAGACCTGAGTGTAGCATGAGGTCTTGATAGTAGTTGTAGATGGATAGAAGTGTATAGCATAAATATGGATGGTAAACTTTGAAAATAGAGGACCTAGGTAACAGATATTAGTAAAACTGGAACCTAAAACCATGAAGATTGGTCAATCAACTCTATGAGCAACTATATCAAATAGGTAACAAAATTCTTCCCAGATCTAGCACATGAAGCTCAGCCTCTGTCCTTTTGATTTGTGAAAGAGAAAAACTGGGAGAGAATAAGCCAGGACTTTCAGCCCAAGAAATCTGAGATAATAAATGGGAATTGCCTTCAGGGACTAAATTTGAGATAATTTGTTATGCATTAATGGAATTCTAATATAATTTCCATCTAACTATGAGAGAAAGAAAGAGAGAGAGAAAACTGACATGAGGTTTTTAATATCATGTCTGGTGTTAGTAGTGACAGAGATTATGAATTCATCAAAATGTAATAATGTACATGATGACACATGAAATGACTGATGTTTAACTATTTTATGATTGCTAAAAATATAAATCTTTATAGTTAATACAAATATCCTAAAAGTGCCTGATTAGCTTGCCCAACAATTTATATTTAAAAAAATGACATGTGTTTCATTTCGGTATACAAGCTTGGAATGATTTTACAATATACCTATACCACCACCATTACTCATGTATATAATATAATAAATATAATATATATGTATATATTTATGTATGTATATTAATGAGATAGTAATACATTCTTCCTTATTTAAGATTGTGTTTTCTTATTCAAATCTTTAGTCAGGATGACAATACATAACTTTTGCTGTAGAAAACACCAAACTATAATTGTAGCAAAATTGAAGAGGATAGGAAGAATATAAAATATATACTTTTGAGTATAATTATGAAGATATCAGTTATCAAATAAAACTGTTTTAATAGAAAAATTAAAAAATTTGCATACCTCTCCAAATCAAGGAGCATTTGAACATATTCAATAGATTTTGTGCAATGCACAAAAGTGTGTTGACTTTTGTAATTGAGAAGAAAAGAAAATGTTATCAAATACACACTTGAAAAAAATATTGGGAAGATGTGACCTTTTTAAAGGTCAAAAGCTAACAAGCAGTTGTAAGTTAATTGATACTGGTGTGTACTTTGCAAATTGTGTGGAAAAGAAATACATTAGAATAAGTTTCAGTAAAACTTACAAAACAGATATGGTACGTTAGTGGGAAGGGAAATCTGTGAGGGCAAAGGGAAGGATAAAGAGGGATCCGTAGTAAATAAGCTCGGTTTACTTAGCACTTGAAGGCCCACAGATCATTTGGCCTGTTTCTGGACATTGAGTGATCTATTTCTAAGTAAGAGTGGAGAGGGATTTCAGTATACACACCCACATGAATGCGTGTAAAGAACATGAAGATATAAAAAATTAAGAAAATCCAAAGCTTTAAAATTATTTGCACTCATTGATAAGTGGCTATTAGCCCAAATGCTTGAATTACCCTAGATGACTAGAACAAATGAAACTCAAGACGGATGATCAAAATGTGAATGCTTCACTCCTTCTTTAAAAGGGGAACAAGAATACCCTTGGCAGGGAAGAGAGAGGCAAAGATTAAAACAGAGAAGGAACACCCACTCAGAGCCTGCCCCACATGTGGCCCATACATATACAGCCATCCAATTAGACAAGATGGATGAAGCAAAGAAGTGCAGGCAGACAGGAGCCGGATGTAGATCGCTCCTGAGAGACACAGCCAGAATACAGCAAATACAGAGGCGAATGCCAGCAGCAAACTACTGAACTGAGAATAGGACCCCCGTTGAAGGAATCAGAGAAAGAACTGGAAGAGCTTGAAGGAGCTTGAGACCCCTTATGAACAACAATGCCAAGCAACCAGAGCTTCCAGGGACTAAGCCACTACCTAAGGATTATACATGGACTGACCCTGGACTCTGACCTCATAGGTAGCAATGAATATTCAAGTAAGATCACCAGTGGAAGGGGAAGCCCTGGGTCCTGCTAAGACTGAACCCCCAGTGAACGTGATTGTTGGGGGGAGGGCGGCAATGGGGGGAGGATGGGGAGGGGAACACCCATAAAGAAGGGGAGGGGGAAGGATTAGGGGGATATTTGCCCGGAAACCGGGAAAGGGAATAACACTCGAAATGTAAATAAGAAACACTCAAGTTAATTAAAAAAATTATTTGTTATTAATTTGCACCTAGGGTGGAGATTGGGAGCCTGTAGAAAGTTTCAGAAACCTGGGATTTGAGAGGTTCCCACGACTCAATGGGGTGACCTTAAATATAATGCCCAACACTGGGGAGAAGGAGCCTGAAGAGACTACCTCCAGCAGTTTCAGACAGGGAACACAGTAGAAAGATTGGGCCACCAACTCGACTTCAAAATTTAGACCCAGAATTGTTTCTCTGTCTAAAGGAAATACAGGGATAGATATTGTCCAGAGACTAAAGGCAAAACCAACCAGTGACCAGCCCTACTTGAGATATATCTCATGGGCAGACACTACCCTGACATTATTACTGATGCTATCTTGTGCTTGGAGACAGGAGCCTAACATGTCTAACCACTGAGAGGTTCTACAAGCCGCTGACTGTGACAGATGCAAACATTGTAGCCAACTGTTGGACTGAGGTTGGGGAATCTTATGGAAGTGTTAGGGGAAGGATTCAAGGAGCTGAAAAGGATGAGAAAACACCATTGGAAGACCAAAGATGTCAACTAACCTAGACCCCTGGGAGATCCCAGATATTAAGCCACTAACCAGAGACCAAATGCAGGCTGGTCCACCCCAGTCACTTATGTAGCAGACCTGTGCTTGGTCGGAGTGCAGTGGGAGAGAATGCACCTACTCCTGTAGAGACTTGAGGCCCCAGGGAAAAGGGATGCCTGGAAAAGGGAGCTTCCTCTCAGAAGTGAAGGGGCAGAGAATGGGGTGAAGAATTCTGGTAAGGGGGACCCAAAAAGGTGGCAATATCTATGCTATAAATCAATAAAATAGTTAATTAAAAAAATAAGATAGAAAAAATGCAGCTCCATAAAAGATATATTCTGAATTTTTTTCCTGTAATAAATTATTCTCAATTTTGTGTTATGGTCAAGCGTGGTGTAAAGTATTATGAATGAGAAATTATTCAGTTAACGTTTAGTTACTTTAGAACATTGTAAAAATAACAGAAGGAAATTCAACTGAAGAAAATGCCAGGGCTTATGACAGCATATCACAGACATTTACTTAGTGACTCATGAAGTGAAGTAAATCTAAATGGCCTTTCACTGTGACATTTCTAAAAATAATAAGCATTAGACAGAAGCACAGATATGTAGGTACATACATATTTTACAATAAAGATGAGATTGATGTATAGATATAGTAAGTTAATCTTAAGTAAATGAAGGTAATATGCGTCTGGTTTTAAAAGGAGAATTAAGTATAAAATATAACTAACTTATAAATTATATTATAGATCATTGACTAGAAGTACTTTAATTCTCTTAATTGGAGACTTGACAGATCATTTCTGCTGAAAGAATCATAAGCACTTGAAGCAACAGGAGTGTCGCTGATCATTGCAAGGCTTGTTTAAGAAAAGTTGGATGATGTATATAATGATTTTCTGGCTCTCCAAAGATGCCAGATGAAGAGAATATTTGCCAAGAATAGTAAAAAAAAATCACTTTCATAAATTTTTTTCTCATTTAATGTCATGAGGGTATATGAAAAATACTGTTCTATAATATAATAAAGTATGACATAAAAATGGAAAATAAGTAATTTATGAAGTGACAATTAAAACTGGATACCATGATAAATGCAATCAATGTAACATTCTTGTACATTCGATATTAATTTTTCAGTTTCTTTTAGTCATTTTAAGATGATATAGAGTAGATTTTTTGCTGCATTTTTTTTAATTTTACGGGCTGTCTAACAAGCACACATTGTAAAAAACTGTTGATTCAATTAATATCATATATATATATATACACACACACACACACATACACACACACATATTTATTTATTTCCAGGGTTGATTCATATGACTGAATCACCTATCATGATCTTTTCCTTGGACAATCCAATGAAGTTACTCTTTTCTCAGCCACCATATAGCTCTTTAGCTAAGGGCAGGATCCCGTGAGCTTTCCACTATTTAATGTAGGTATGCGCTTTGTTATGGTCATATTTAAGCCATATTTATACAACTCTACTATTGAGATTTCATGGGTATGACTTTCCTGTCTATATGGAAATCATTGCATTGACACAGATGTGACTTCCTTTGGCTCCTCAAATACCTTTCACTACCTTTTATGCAATGTTCCCTGATTTAGAGGCCATATTGTAGATGTATCAGTTGTGGCTGACCATCGCCATTTCAGCAAAAAACAAAGCTTTTTGATGATAGATGAATGTTACAGATACTTCAGTTAAAAATTATATTGGCTTAGGGACAAAATCATTGGACATTCTCCTCATAATTATGCAATTTTATTATTGAGGAGGTTTAATTAGGTGTCTTTTGTGGTGTGTGTGTGTGTGTGTGTGTGTGTGTTTGTACACCTAGGAAAGTTTAAGAGTTTATTATATAAATTTGTTCTAAAGCTACAGATTATTGTTATCTGCTAGACAAAATACTGGGAACTAGACTTGCAGAAGACACTCTGGCAGAGCATCAAGTATTTTAAACTGCTCAACAATCTCCAAGCCTCAATAATGACGAAACTTTAATGTCATGGTCAGCAAGTCAATATATTTCAGAGGTGTTTATTGCTGCCCTATTTACAATTTATAAGAGATGGGCAAGACAAGGCTGTCCACTCTCTCCTTATCTATTCAATATAGTACTTAAAGTTCTATTTCAAGCAATAAGACAACTAAAGAAGATCAAGGAGATACAAACTGAAAAAGGAGAAGTCAATGAATTGTTGCTTTCAGATGATATGATAGTATACATAAGCCATCCTAAAAATTCTACCAGAGAAATATTTTGGTACTTTTACTTACTATAATAATTGTAGATATTAGAGTTTTTTAGTATGGACAAACCTTACTAACTGTCTATTATATTTTTGTGAAAATATCCACATTTCAATTTAATAAAAGCATTCTGGATTTTAAAGCTAGGTTTAAATAAGATTTTATCAGTCACCAAGTTAGTACAACAAATATGACTACTTGCATTATAGTTCATTGATTTTGAAACCTGAGGCTGAGTCAACCTCATATATTGAAAATAGTCTTTATCTTAACCCTCAATATCTAGACAATTCAGAAACATCAATTCTTGATGTCACCTCAGGGGAGTCATTGACATAGTATGATAATAACAAGTGATTCAGAAGGAAAGCATTTTCTTGTTAAACCATATAG
The DNA here is from genome assembly GCF_021556685.1 of Rattus norvegicus. NCBI lineage: Eukaryota > Metazoa > Chordata > Mammalia > Rodentia > Muridae > Rattus > Rattus norvegicus. Next base: position 160,816,631 of record NC_141535.1, read on the forward strand.
ATGTAACTGTATTTGTTGAAAATGCTTTTTGTCTTCATTTTGATTTGTTAGTTCTCATATTTTAGGAACATAATTATCAAAGAGATATGTACAAATATAATTCTGTAGAGAGATAATATATTTAACACAAATATTAATAGTAGAGCAGTTTCTATTGCACACAGGCAACATGAAGCTGCTACTGCCAGTTTGGAGTGTTAAAGTTTGAGCCTGGGTCAAGGATAGAGGGGTGATCAGGGCTGGCGAGTTTTGTTATCCTTTGCACCTCTGGTTTCTTAGGAATTGCTCTCATCACATGTAAGATTCTGAGAGATATAGCAGTGGATCTGCCATTACGTATGGCATGTATGTCACCATTAAATGTCATTGATGCATGTGTCCATACTCAATACTACATTAAACAAGGCAAAGTTTCCTTTTATTAATGATAGATTGTTTTCGTATACAATACAATCTGAATATGGGTTCCCTCCCTTTATGTAGTACAACAATTTAAGCTTACCTCTGGATAGATTGCAAATAAATGCATCTCAGACTCTGTTTAGTTTATTTGACTTTGAGAGTTACTGCAGTTTCACACCTAATTTATTATTTTAACTGTACGCCTGGCTACCTGCCCAATGGTGTACTCTAGATACTTGCTGTTTCTCCTGGCCATGTGCTCTTGGTTCCTCTCCCCTAAGTGCAGCTTCCTCCCTGGTCTCTATTTGTCCAACCAGGTTACTCCAAACTCACCTAACTCTAATCCTCCCCAGCAATTGTCTTTTAGTTTTATATCAAGGAACAAAGTTAGCAGAAAAAAAGCTTGTAAACAGAAGTCACTCTAAGGCCTAGATCTTGGGTATAGAATTCAGCATTATAGTACATAGCAAGAGACCAAACCTCAAATCCTTAACTTATTCCAATTCCTCTTCTATCCAGATCTTCACTCTTTCTGTCATACATTTTTTTAAAAAGATTTCTAAGAGATAACAACAAAAAGAAGGCAAAATAAAATATCACAAAATAAAGCAGTTACTATCCCATAAAAGTAGAATGAGGCAAGACAACAGAAAAAAAAAGAAGCCCAGTGAGAAGGAATAAGATCAGAGACCCATTCTTTTACAAAATTAGGAGTCCAATAAAAATAGTAAATTGAAATTTATAGCACTTGTGCAGAGGACTTTGTGCATACATGGGTATACCCTGTGATTGCTGGTTATGTCTCTGTAATTTTATATAAGTTTTGCTTTGTATTTTTAGAGCTACTTTTTCTTAGGTATCCTCTGTCCTCTCTTATTTTCCCATTCCTTTTGTCTCTTGTTTCATGGGTTTCTCTGAACTGTGAAGGGAGAGATTTGATTGAGAAATCTCACTTAGAACTGGTTGTTCCAAAGTATTTCTCCCTGCGTAACGTCTGCTGGTCTTTATATATATTTTATTTATCATCTCCTACAAGTGTGATCTCTGATGATGGCTGAATAAGGCAGTGCAGCAGAATATCATCAGGAGTCATTTTATTGTTACTATTTTTTAGACTAGTAGTATTTGTTTTTAACCTTCAGACTCTGGGTTGTAGAGGAATTTTAATCCAGTAACATGGCAATTCTGGAATGTAGGCATGCACTTACAACAGAGATTTAATCCTTCTGGTTAAAATACAGACGCACTCTTCGTACAACATTTTTGTTGTATTTCATTTATTTATTCATTTTACATCCCTATAGCAGAGCCCTTCTTCCCACTCCCTCATTTACAAAGACCTTCCCCTCATTCCGTCTGCCTCTTCTCCTCTGAAAAGAGGGAGGATCCCTCTGTGTACCAATCCACTCTGGGACATCAAGTCACTGCAAGCCTAGGCACATACATTCCCACCAAGACCAGACAAGGAAGTCCAGTTAGGGGAACAAGATCCATATAGGCAGGCAACAGAGTCAGGGACAGTACTTGCTCTAGTGGTTGGAGATCAGCATGAAGACCAAGTCTGATTCTTGGTCACCAAAACAGTGCTGAGTATGTAGTTTATGTCATGGGATGGACTTTACATCCAATCAAAAGTCAGAGTATTACATCTACAAGGTTGTATCACTGCTGTCTAAAGACATTATGTGAACATAATAGTGTAGAATTAGCCTTTATTCTCCAGATGTAATTGTCATTTCTGAGGCTTAGTGTTAAATAAACAAACCCTTTTTAACTCTATATGTTCTGACGGGTCAAACTCTAGCACCTGTCAGATTCAAATTTGCTTCTCTCGAAACTAACTCTGGCAATTTTTTTCTAATCTTCTAGCTCGTTCTCATTCTCTGGGTGATTCTGTTTTCACTTGCAACCTGTTTCTGTAAAACTGTTTAGATAAAACTTTCTCTCTCTCTCTCTCTCTCTCTCTCTCTCTCTCTCTCTCTCTCTCTCTCTCTCTTTCTCTGCCTCTCTCTTTCCTTTCTGTTTTAATGAGAACTGGACTTGTCCTATCTCTGATTCACTCTTTAAAATTTTTCTCTGATTTATGCTTTTGACTTCTCCTCAATTAGATGTTAATTTCAAACATGGCTTCTTCACTTACCAGTAGCTATCTAGGAGAGGTTAAAACTAGGAGGTGATCTTCCTTCTAGACAAGGCTGAAAGGAGTACATTTTAGGAAAATTGTTTATACTTAATATGCCTTTTCTGGTATTAAATATTATGTAATAATCACTATTTTTTAGCCAACTTTCAGGGGAAGATTTCTGTAGACTGACAAATATGTACTGTCTTGTAATAATGCTATATAGTCAAATAGATTATTTTTAATTCTTAATGATAATTCTATAACAATCATTAAAACTTTACTAGTAATTTTTAAGTTCTTTATAATAGGACTGCTATCTAAGCCCTCTCTGGTCTAAAGAACAAGGAGAACTTTGCAAGTCTTCTAGTTTCATGAGCTAATTGCTTCTGAGATAGAAAGCAGGCATTTACAACTGAAAATATACTCCAAGACGTAGCAAAATAATTAACAAAAGATCAAGAAAGGAAACTAAAGATTTATTGTAGGTGCAAGGACAGAACATAAAATATTGACTGGGTTTATCTATACAAAATTTCAATGTTAACCTAGAACAATAATTTCAAGAAATTTATTTATTTATTTATTTATTTTATTAACTTGAGTATTTCTTTTTTTTTTAATTTTTTTATTAACTTGAGTATTTCTTATATACATTTCGAGTGTTATTCCCTTTCCCGGTTTCCGGGCAAACATCCCCCTCCCCCCTCCCCTTCTTTATGGGTGTTCCCCTCCCAACCCTCCCCCCATTGCCGTCCTCCCCCCATAGTCTAGTTCACTGGGGGTTCAGTCTTAGCAGGACCCAGGGCTTCCCCTTCCACTGGTGCTCTTACTAGGATATTCATTGCTACCTATGGGGTCAGAGTCCAGGGTCAGTCCATGTATAGTATTTAGGTAGTGGCTTAGTCCCTGGAAGCTCTGGTTGCTTGGCATTGTTGTACTTTTGGGGTCTCGAGCCCCTTCAAGCTCTTCCAGTTCTTTCTCTGATTCCTTCAACGGGGGACCTATTCTCAGTTCAGTGGTTTGCTGCTGGCATTCGCCTCTGTATTTGCTGTATTCTGGCTGTGTCTCTCAGGAGCGATCTACATCCGGCTCCTGTCGGTCTGCACTTCTTTGCTTCATCCATCTTGTCTAATTGGGTGGCTGTATATGTATGGGCCACATGTGGGGCAGGCTCTGAATGAGTGTTCCTTCAGTCTTTGTTTTAATGTTTGCCTCTCCCTTCCCTGCCAAGGGTATTCTGTCTTAATGGGAATATATGTAAGCGTCTCTGCAGTAAAATCTTATTCAGTTTGTGACTTGAATTTATGTTTGAACATTTCGTGAATTTAAAAACAAAACAAAACAAAAGGATGCCTGGAAAAACAATGTGATCTATTATTTAGAAAAAGGGATCAAAAACAAACTAGGAATGATTACATTACATTGTATTGCATAATTACATCAGAGCAGGAAGAGATAGAAAGATTAGGAGGAGAATGTTAAAGAACAGCAGAGTAGAATAATTTAGAAATTAAAAGAATATTTAGAAATTAAGATAGCAATACAAAGAATACAGAGAGGAAGAGGGACAAAGAAGTACCTACAGAGAGAGCAGAAAGGGCAGGCAGTCTTCTCCTTGCCACGGGATGGACCAGGTCTTTTTTTAACAACCAGGCAGTCTTAGTCTTACTAAAGAGGGCTAAGGTGTTTTTTTGTTTGTTTTTTGTTTGTTTGTTTACAGACAGGTTTAATTCATTTATCAATAAAGAGGGAGAAGCTTTTTCTTTCTCTATACAATAAAGTTTGTAGTTCATTTTTCATTCAAAATGAGTGTGTTCTCTCTGTACTGCACTTGGTCTTCTGCTTCTTATGCATATGTAAGTATGGATTTATGTCCTTGTATGTATGTAATTAGGAGATTACCATATAGCTAGACTTGTTTGCATGAAGTATATGTGTATACATGCATGAATTTGTGTATGAATGTATGAGTTTCTGCATATTTGCTTGTGCAAAAATTTTCCTTATGTATACATAACTCACTTCCCCTGATTTTATAAAAGTGTATTGCTCCTCACCTCCCTCCCACTTGACAAGAGAGTGGTGAGGCTTCTGGGCAAGAGAGAATAAATCCCTAGCAATTAATCTCTCACTTATCTCCCTACTGTTTTATGAGATGCTAAACTTCAGAGACTATGCAGTTGCTGACCTCAGAGAAACTGAGAGAGGCAGGCCAACTACCATTACAAAGAAACTTAGAAACAAGAGAGGTAAACATTATTATTAAATACACTAATATCTCATGAAACTCTCTCTCCCTTCTGCTACCTTCAAGAGAACTAAAACTTTGAAGCTGCCCTCCTGCATTCCTCCTACAAACTAACCTTACCTTCATTGCTAGGGATTAAATAGTGTAGTAGGTGTATCTGTATTCTATCCAATGGGATCACACAGACCTATAAGGTCTTTGGGTGTGATTCTGATCCCTTACCAGAGCAGTCATGTTGCTGGATTAAAGTTTCTATTTAGAACAGATTATGGATCAATGGTTTTGGGGTTGCACTGGTGTTGTTTCTCTATTTGTAGTATGCAGATTAACTTTTTGTTATCCAAATCTCTAGAACATAGGGACAATTCAAATTCTTATGAGGGCAAATATAGTATAAATTGCTATCTCAAAATAATAATAAAGCATGATTCAAAAATTTTCTTTTGAGTACATGTGGTACTCAAAGATGGTTTTAGTACACCAGTTAAACAAAGTGACCATAAGAATAGAAATATAACTACTACAAAACTCAATATACAAAAACTGAAGATTGTTTCAAATTCCTGGTTTTTCAAGGAGTCCATTCTTCCTCAGTAATATTCCCCATAACAAGTGTCAGAAATCATCGTGAAAGAAGAGACATGTTAAAATGATAGAAGGCATGCGTGGAAAAATATTATGAACCATTATCCATGAAATGTCATTACCGGTGCTTATATTAACAGCTCAGATTGGGCTCAATGAATTAGAAGAGAAAATGTAAATATAAAAATTAATATAAAAGCTAGAAGATATGCAAACCGGAGTTAAATGTGCTGGAATAGTTCTGGAAGGTTTGGGAAGATATATATATATATATATATATATATATATATATGTGTGTGTGTGTGTGTGTGTGTGTGTGTGTGTGTATGTGTGTGAGAATTTTCTAATAGTATATTAAAAATGGTTCTAAAAAGAATTTTGTCCAAATGATATTTAATACTTCTAAATCAAACTATGGAAAAATTAGGTATATATGGAAAATTAAACTGGCAACTCCTCAGAAAATTGGAAATAGTTCTACCTGAAGATCCAGCTATACCACCCTTGGGCATAAACCCAAAAGATGCCCCATTATATTACAAGGACACATGATTCCCCATGTTCATAGCACCCTTATTTTATAATAGCCAGAAGCTGGAAACAACTGTGATGTCCCTCAATAGAAGAATGAATACAGAAAAGGTAGTTCATTTACAATTTACACAATGGAATTCTTCAGCTATTAAAATGAGGACATCATGAATTTTGTAGACAAATGGATGGAACTAGAAAATATCATCTGGAGTGAGGAAACTCAGACACCAAAAGGATGTGCATGGTGTGCATTCACTTATAAGTGGTTATTAGCCAAAGAGTACAGAATATCTAGGATACAATCCACAGACCATAAGAACTGTAACAAGCAGAAAGGACCAAGTGAGGATGCTTCAGTCCCACTTAGAAGGGGGAGGAAATCATGGATGGCAGAGGGAGGAAGGAACCTGAATGGGAGAGAGAGGAGAAAAGCAGAATAGGATCAGGTATGATGGCCTAGAAGAGAAACCCAGAGGGCCAAGAGAATGAATGGAAATAAGCAGCCTGTGGGGAGGGTGAAGCCCTCTAGAAAGTACCAGAGACCGTATAGGTGAGAACTGCTCAGGACTCAATGGTGTGACATTAGTAAAATGACCAACATTGGGGAGAGGTAACTCAAAGTGTTCACCTTCAGTAGATATGGTCTCAAGTGGAGGGACTGGGTTACTAATCCACAGTCAAAACTTCTGACCCAGAATTGTTCTTTTCTAACATAAATGCAGGGACAAAAATGAAGGAAAGACTGAAGGAAAGGCAATCCAGTGACCTGCCCAACTTGGAATCCTTCTCATGGAGGGAACACAAAGACCTGACACTATTACTAATAGAATGAAGTGCTTACAGATGGAAACCTGGCATGGTGGTCCTCTGAGAGGCTCTCCTAGCACCTGACTGAGAAAGATACAAATACACCCAACCACAGGGCTGAAGTCAGGTACCCGTATGGTTGAATTAGGGGAAGGATGAAGAAGCTGAAGGGAAGAGTGACCCCATAGGAAGACCAGCAATCTGATGTAACCTAGATGCCAGGAAACTCCCAGAAACTAAGCCACCTACCAGAAGCATACAGGGTCTGGTCCAGGTCCTTGGCACATAAGTAGCAGAGGTCTGCCTATTCTGTCCTCAGTGGAAGAAGGTGAGGTTAATCCTAGAGAGACTTGAGGCCCTAAGAAAGGAGGAAACCTGTCGGGTGGGGAGCACTCTCTGGAAGGCAAGGGGGAGGAGAAATCAGATAAGGAACTCTACGTGGTGATGAGGGTGCAAGGACTGGGATATAAATAAGTATATAATAAAAAAAGAAAAAGAAAATAAAATACATGTCAAAAACTAATGAAATTTTTCTTTAAAACATATCTGTCTTTGGTTAATAGTAAAAACTGAAAGCTTTACTCCTCAATAAAAATGCTTAAAGTTATTTTGTAATATACTTCTGTTACTTTTTAAAATATTCTTGTCTTTTTTGTGTGTGACAAGTTGTCACGCTGTTGCCCAGGATTGCCTGGGTCTTAGTATTTATTATTATATATTTAAAAATTGCTGAGTTTCTTTTGAGTCTATAAAGAAATATTCAAATAAGGTATTTTAATATATTAATGAGTTTACTTCTAAAAACATAAATTAAGATGTTACTGAGATGTTTTCATTTATTATGAGCATGTAGACTTTGTTTTATTTATTTTTAGGCACATTTAACCTGTGGCCTATATTAAAGTTACTAATTTATGCATGTTTGTTTGATGCCCATCATTACCAAAAATACTATCACCATTGGGTAATTGATTAATCTACTCCCTTTTTTTTATCTTCATTAACTTGAGTATTTCTTATTTACATTTCGATTGTTATTCCCCTTCCCAGTTTCCAGACCAAAATCCCCCTAACCCTCCCCCTCCCCTTCGATATGGATGTTCCCCTCACCATCCTTCCCCCATTAACCCCCTCCCACCAACAATCACGTTTACTATGTATTCAGTCTTGGCAGGACCAAGGGCTTCCCCTTCCACTGGTGCTCTTACTAGGCTATTCATTGCTACCTATGAGGTTGGAGCCCAGGGTCAGTCGATGTATAGTCTTTGGGTAGTGGCTTAGTCCCTGGAAGCTCTGGTTGGTTGGTATTGTTGTTCATATGGGGTCTCAAGGCCCTTCAAGCTCTTCCAGTTCTTTCTCTGATTCCTTCAACGGGGGTCCCGTTCTCAGTTTGGTAGTTTGCTGCTGGTATTTGCCTCTGTATTTGCTGTATTATGGCTGTGTCTCTCAGGAGAGATCTACATCTGGTTCCTTTTGGCCTGCACTTCTTTGCTTCATCCATCTTATCTAATTGGGTGGCTGAACATGTATGAGCCACATGTAGGGCAGGCTCTGAATGGGTGTTCCTTCTGCCTCTGTTCTAAACATTGCCTCCCTATTCCCTGCCAAGGGTATTCTTGTTCCCCTTTTAAAGAAGGAGTGAAGCACTCGCATTTTGGTCATCCTTCTTGAGTTTCATGTGTTCTGTGCATCTAGGGTAATTCAAGCATTTGGGCTAATAGCCACTTATCAATGAGTGCATACCATGTGTGTTTTTTTTTTTTTTGTGATTTGGTTATCTCACTCAGGATGATATTTTCCAGTTCCATCCATTTGCCTATGAATTTCATAAAGTCATTGTTTTTGATAGCTGAATCTACTCCCTTTTGAACCACTTTTTTTTTATATGATTTCGACATTGGCTTCATAAAGCGTACACTTACAATCATGCAGTTCTATTTCTTCTATTTTTTTCCTATGAGGAATTATGTAGTTGGCACTCTGCCTAATTGCCTACCATTAAATGATTCTTTTAAAAAGTGTAGAAACTTAACAATAGTAATTAGTGTGAAGTGATCCATTAGCAGTGTTTCTGAGTATTTCTTTTCCATAAATCTTTTAACCTCATAATTAGGAAAAAAAGCAAAGAAACATTTAAAATAAATCTGCAGAACATAGTTATTGGTAAAATAGTGTACACAATGTTATCATTTAATGGAGCAAAACTTCTTATGATATTTCTTTCAGGAAAGAATTTAATATAACTGCACCCTAAATTTTGACATTTTTCTCAACTTTCCCTCCTTTCTACTCCATTCATTTCTCTTGTTGTAAAGTAGTATTCTTTTGGAGATTTGATGCAATATCTACTCACTACAGAAAAGAATCTCACTATATAACGAAGTAAGGATTTCAAAATCCAAGTAATTGAAATGTCAGCTTTGGGACTTATTAACAAATATTGTTGAAGGATTATCTGTATGGAAGCAAATGACTCAAAGACAGCTGCATTATGAGTATCCCACCACACCATGGGTGATAGCTCATGAAAGTCGGAAAACAGGAACACATAGTTAAACTCAAGAAAACTCCACTGGTTAGAATGTCCTTTACAGTAGCTGTTCAAAGACTAGTCCAGACAGCCCTCAATTTCCTCAGAATTTTCTAGGTAGCTCCTCCTGTTTGAAAGTGTCTTTCAGCCATCTTTAACATTTATTATGTTTGGGAGTAAAATGCCTAGAGTGTCTGGGCAGCTACAGTGATTTGTTGAACAGTTTGAGCTGTTAACTTCCTTTGTTTCTTGAGCTTCCCTACATAATGGAATGTTTTACCTCCTCTTAGAACACTTGAGTTTTTTGTTTGTTTGTTTTTTAAATCATTTTATTTCATATGATATCCCCCTTCCCTTTTTCCCTTCCATAAATCCCATCCCATCCTCTTCCACTTTGCCTCTATGAAGGTGCTCCTCCACCCACTCACACACTCACCCACTCTTTCCTTACTACTCTAGCATCCTCCTACACTGGGGCATCAAGCCTCTACAGGACAAAGGGCCTCCCCTCCCAGAGATGTCAAATAAGGTCATCTTCTGCTATATGTGTAGCTGGAGCCATGGATCCTTCTATGTATACTCTTTGGTGCTGTAGTCACTGGGAGTCCTGTTTGGTATTGTTTGTCCTTGGGGTTACAATCCCCTTTTCTCCTTCATTCTTTCACCTAGCTCGCTCGTTCTCGAGCTCAGTCCAACGCTTGACTGTGACTATCTGCACCTGTATTAGTTAGGTGCTGTCAGAATCGCTCTGGGAACAGCCATATCCGGATCCTGCCTGCAAGCACTTCGTTAAATCAGCAATAGTGTCCAGTATGGGGTCTGGTGTCTGCAGATGGGATGGATCCCTAGGTGGGGCTGTCTTTGGATGGCCTTTCCTTCAGACTCTGTTCCTTTTTTTGTTGATCTTTTTCCTTTAGACAGGAACAATACTAGGTTAAAAATTTTGAGATGGGTGGGTGGACCCATCCCTCAGGTAGGGGCTCTGACTGTCTACTGGAGGTGCTCTCTGCAGGTTCTGTCTCCCCTGGGAGCCCCTTGCTTCCCTTGCTTCTGGAACTTTCTAGTGGCTAACCCAAGTTCCCCATCCCCCACTGCTACATATGTTTATTCTATTTCCTGATCCTCTCCTGTATTTCTCTCCTGTCTCTTCCCATACCTGATTCTACCTGCCTTTTCCCCTCCTCCTCCTCTCTAACTCTCCGATCCCTCCCTCCCTCTACCTCCTGGGCTTAGTTGCCAGTCGATAGACTGGGAAAAGATCTTTACCAACCCTATGTACTACAGAGGACTAATATCCAAAACATATAAAAAATTCAAGAAGTTAGACTCCAGAAACCGCATAGCCCTATTAAAATTGAGGTACAGAGCTAAACAAAGAATTCTCAACTGAAGAATCTTGAATGACTGAGAAGCACCTAAAGAAATGTTCAACATCCTTAGTTGTCGGGGAAATGTAAACCAAATGGAACCTGAAATTCCTCCTCACACTGATCACAATGGCTAAGGTCATAATCTCAGGATACAGCAGATGATGGCAAGGGTGTGAAGAAAGAACAGTCCTCTATTTCTGGTGGAATTGCAGGCCTGTAAAACCACTTTGGAAAACAATCTGACAGTTCCTCAGAAAACTCAAAATAGTCCTTCCTGAAGACTCAACTATACCACTCCTGAGCATATAACTAAAATATCCTCCAACACATAACAAGGGCACATGCTCCACTATGTTTACAGCAGCCTTATTTATAATAGCCAGAAGCTGGAAACAACCCAGATGCTCCTTAATGGAAGAACGGATATACCACATGTGGTATATTTACATAATAAAGTACTATTCCGATATTAAAAACAATGACTTCATGAAATTCATAGGCAAATGGATGAGACTAGAAAATATTATCCTGAGTGATTTAACCAAGACACAAAATAACATGCATAGTATGTATTCATAAGTGAATATTAACCCAAAAATTCAGAATACCCATAATACAACCCTCAAATTATATGAAATTTAAGAAGCCAGGCCAACATGTGGATGCTTTAATCTTACATAGAAGGGGGTACAAAATAATGTCTTTTGTTTTAAGGAGTTTCCTTGCAGAATGGGGTATTTTACTTTCCTTTAGATATGCTGTACTACATATGTTTTTTTTTTTTTTTTCGGAGCTGGGGACCGAACCCAGGGCCTTGCACTTCCTAGGCAAGCGCTCTACCACTGAGCTAAATCCCCAACCCCTACATATGTTAATGATCAATTTCCCTACACTATATTTCCATTGGGGAAAATTGTTACCCAACATTCCACCTTTTCTCCCACACCCATTGCATCTATTTTTCCACACATGCACACACACGCACACACACACACACACACACACACACACACACATTAAATGGTGAATTTGATTTATGTTATCTTTAAAATATTAAAATTCTATTTTCATTTTTTACATAATATGTTTAAAATATTAGAAGCAAATGAAAGTATAACATGCACACCTGGTAAATTTGAAGATACAAAGAAATATAATAGAAACCATTTCCAATTATAGAGGTTGTTAAGAAAATGTGTGAGGATTATTGTGAATATTCAAGAATTCAATAGTTCATTTCATTAATCTAGGAAGGTCCCTATAAGCCAGGTAGGGTAGAGGGCATCGGATCCCATTACAGATGGTTGTGAGCCACCATGTGTTTGCTGGGATTTGAACTCAGGACCTCTGGAAGAGCAGTCAGAAGTCAGGTAGAGTAGAAATAGAGGACCTTTCTGGAACTGTTAGAGAAAAATTAAAGTGATGAAGATTTTTTCTGAGCAACTTAACATTACTTAAACATTGAGACTTTACTAAGTGTGGGATTTCTGAGGAACGAAAAATGTAGTTTAGTTTGATGAACTATAATTGGTTGCCTCTACATTTACTTTTTATAGAGGCAAAAGAAATCAAATATAGGCAAAGGAGTTTAAGCAAAATTCCCAGGATGCTCCTTATGATAATCTTTGTTCAAATTAAATTTAAATTTCATATTGGGTAAAGAATATAATTTAAGACTGAAGAAGACAAAAATAAATTAAATCACTAAGAGAAAAAGTGAAAGACTATTTTCATCACACTAAAACAAAATAAATTTAAAAATCTCAAAATAACATCAAATTTTGCTGTCCAATTTCATAAACTGATTTGCTTGATTTTATGAATTGCTGCAAAAATTTTACATGTCAAGACCCTCTACTGTATTTGTCACATTGAAATCAAAATGTTAGAAATAAACTTTTTGACTTAAATTTCAACCTTGAGTCTATATTTTGCAGATGAATTTATGTTATTCAAATACAGTTTAATTTCTTCTTTTTGTATACCTGTGTGCATGTGTGTGCATCTATGAAGGTATATATGCATTTATGTGTGTGGGTATCAGGTAAAATTTCTAGGTATCATCTCTGTGGGACTAGTCACCTACTTTGGAGGACAGAGTTTCATTCTGTCCTGGAGCTAAATGGCTTTGCAGTGAGTACGAAGGAATATGCCTCTTTCCTGGATCTGAGATTATAATCTAGTTTCACATTTTTGTTGTTGTTGTTGTTATGGTGCTGGTGGTGTTTTAACATAAGTCTGCATATTTGTAAGGCAAGCACTTGATAGAATAGCCAGCCAAAAAGAAAATTGAATAAAATGTTCATCAAATTTTGAAGAAGATTCTGAATAAGACATTATTTTTTATAAAAAGAATGTAAAATATGATTTTAGAGAATATAATACAAAGGAAAATCTTAATTAATGTTTGATTGATTGCTTATTTTGGGGCAGCATCTCGTGTAGTCCACAGTGGCCTTGGATGCTCTATGTAGACAGAAATAATATAGATCTCTAACTTTCCGTGCCTATATTCCTCAAATGCTGAAATCCAAAGTATACTGTACTGTGTTAGATTTGTGTGGTACTTCGAATAAAAACAATGACTTTGTACATGCAAAGCACACTCCACTAATTTAGCTACATTTCTAGATCTGTGAATGTAAATTACTTATGAATAAATTTTTGCTTCCATACTCATAAGTATATGTAGTAGATTTTAGAGAGATTATAATCGTTTACTTAACTTTGAGAGAGATAGGTTCTCGGGAGTGTAGAGTGTGTTTTTTTATTTTTTTTTAAAGTAACTAAGATGGCTTTCATTTTCTTTAAGCTGATTCATTCTCTCTGTCTCTCTGTGTGTCTCTGTTTCTCTCTTTCTCTCCAAACCCTCTCCATTCCTTCCCCCACTTTCTCTACACATTCATATAATTTTTCCCTCCCTTCTTTGGAAGAAAAATGTTCAGGCAGTTTTGAAATATAGAATTCTAACCAGTTTCAAAATGTAATATTTAATTACAACATTTTGATTGTTATTTTGAAATTTGTATGTTAGGGAGGGGGCTCATCAGTTAATACTGTACACTGCTTTTGTAGAGGACCTATGCTCAATTACAAGCATGAGTATCAGGTGACTGGCAATTACCTGAAACCAAATCACTGTATTTCTCTAAAACGGGTGACCTCTGTGAGAAACTTAACTCATATTAACTTCTGACATAAACATGATGAGAAATAAAATACAATTAAAATACTATTTATTATTTTTAATATTTTATTTGAATAATAGAAAATGAGAGATTACTAAGGGAAAGTTACTAAAACTTATAGTAAACAAGTAATGTCTCATTTTCTATTCTTATCATCGAAAGACACATTTTTTTAATGTTTTTGTTTTACTTTTATTTTTCTTGGATATTTTATGGATTTACATTTCAAATGTTGTCCTCTTTCACCCTTCCCATTTTGCTCTTCCCCCATCTGCTTCTGTAAGGAAGCTCCTATTCCCACCCAGCAACTCCAATGTCAATGCCCTGGCATTCCACTACATTGGGGAAATGAGCCTTCATTGGACCAAGGGCTTTTCTTCCTTTTGATGCTGGATAATGACATCCTCTGTAACATATATGGCTGGAATCAGGGGTCCCTCCATGTGTACTCATTGGTTGATAGTTTAGTTCCTGAGAGATCTGGTGGGGTCTGGTTGGTTGATATTGTTGTTTGTCCTATGGGGTTGCAAACCGCTTCAGCTATGTCAATCTTTTCTCAACTTCCCTTGTTCAGTCCAATGGTAAGCTGCAAGCATCCTCATCTGTATCAGTAGGTCGCTGGAACAGCCTCTCAGACGACACCCCTATCTAGTTCCAGCAGAAAGCACTTTTTCTCATCAGCAATAGTGACTGGGTTTGGTGACTACATATGGGATTGATACCCAGGTAGGGCAGTCTCTGGATGACCTTTTCTTCAGTGAAGCATACACAATTTTTTTTTCCTTCTTCTTGGGCTCCACATAATCTTTGTATTTTTTTCTTCATTATTCCAAGCTTTTGGACTATTATCTGCTTATCAGTGAGTGCATACCATGTGTGTTCTTTTGTGACCAGGTTACATTATTCAGGATGATATTTTCTAGTTCCATCCATTTGCCTAAGAATTTCATGTAGTCATTGTTAAATAGCTGAGTAGTACTCCATTGTGTAAATGTACCACATTTACTGCATCCATTCCTCTGTTAAAGGCCATCTGGGTTATTTCCAGCTTCTGGCTATTATAAATAAAGCAGCTATGAACATAGTAGAACATTTGTCCTTGTTATATGTTGGAAAATCATTTGGTTATATGCCCAAGAGTGGAATAGCTGGGTCCCCAAGTAGTACTATGTCCAATTTTCTCAGGAATTACCACATTGATTTTCAAAGTGGTTGTACCAGCTTGCAATCTTACCAACAATGGAGGAGTGCTATTGTTTCTACAAATCTTAGCCAGAATCGACTCTAACATGAATTTTTTATTATAGCCATTCTGAATGGTGTAAGGTGTCCCACGCGACCTTGCCAACAAGAATACACAGGAACACACGAATCCTTACTGCAGCTAAACGTTTATTGAATCTTAAGGAGAGGCCAGGGGCACCGGCATGGTGCGGCTTATATACACCCTAGCAAGGCGCATCCACACCTGATTGGTCACTTACCCATGAGCTCATTAGGCATGCCCCGGAGTGGGCAAAGACCTGGCACGAAGGCACTCTTGCACATGTGCACACAGTTAACTTCCTGAAAGGAAGTCAGCTGGCACAGTGGAGGCCAGCGCCATCTTATAATGGTGAAAGCTATCCTGGCTTTCCACGTGGGGTGCAGTGGAAGCCAGCGCCATCTTGTGGTGGCGAATGTTATTGCGGCCCTCTACATCTCCCCCCTTTATTTTATTTATAACAATAAATTATTTTCTAGGGTGGTCTAGGTCCCTGTAGTTACGACCATCTGCTGTGGCTCCCGTCTTAGGTCGTTCCTCTATGTCACAGCCTTATCGAAGAGTAACCCTATCGCCACCGGACCCTGTGTACTGTGCATGAGGAAAGTTGCCTGTCTGTGGATACCACAGTGCTGTGTGACAGTAACTGTTAAATGACCTAGGGCGAACTCTAAAAAGAGGCCAGCCAGAAAATGAGTTAGTGGGGAAACATGATCATCCTATCGCGTGCAATGAGGAAACCTCAGCGATGTGGAAGGGCTGATCAAAGAATCATTGAGTCTCTCTCATCCCAGTGTAATGGATCCACAGATCCATGGGGTGCAACAGCAGAGAACTCAGATACCGACTAATTTTTGAAGATAAATAACCAAATTAAAGGGGGGAGTCCCTTGTACCATGGCCACAAGTGCTTGAGTGACAACGACCTTGTCACGTTTCTGTTGAGATCTGAGTTTGCAAACCAACCAGAGCATGAACACTAATCCACAGCATAGGGCTGCACCAAACAGAGCCACTCCCAATAAGTAGTGGGCACCTCATCTGGTTCTCCTCATCTGTTACCACCAAGGGCCGTAGTCAAGCCGCTCCTATAATAAAATTTAGAAATCCCAATTGTCAGCAACTTCTCCAGAAAGTTCACCCACCATGCTTGTCTAACAATAGATTGGAGGAGGGTAACTCCAGACACTGTGGACACAATGGCTATCGCAGTAAATGGCTGCTACAATAGCAGCGAAAGTAACAAGGTCTTTCCAAGGACAGTTCAGGACCTCTGGAACAACCAGCAGGCAATGGAACCATGTCTGAGATCTGCACAACCAGGACAGAGTTCCCCAGTCCACAGCAGCTTTATGTAGGTGGCATTCCTGTGAAGCTACAGACTGCAAGATGACAACACCAGTTAAGGCAGCAAGAATCACCAGGGGAATGGGGGGGGGGCAGCAACGGCTTGGAGTCCAGTCTTCTCCAGCAAGCAGCAGTGCACAGAGGGTCAGAGAGCAGGTCAAGTGGGACGGGACACACGTAGAGGTAACACTGACTGCAGCAACGCCAAAATCTCTGTGATGACAAATGATGAGGGGGAATCTTCCATCTTCCTCTCAGGGCAGAGGAATGACTCCAGGACCCGAACCACGAAAGCTGAATCTTCATGCAACCAGGATCAGCAAGTCTCACCAACCACCTCTGGCAGCTGACATACTCTTGTAGCATCCTGTAGAAAAAACACAAACATTCCCTCTTCCCCATATAAAATATCTGGAACAGGATCATGCCAATATGTGGAACTTTCTATTTCACCTAGGCAGAAGTATGCCTAGTTGTAGGGTGCCATAAACTTTGGCATCCAAATTTTAAAATTGAAATAAAAGGAGCATTATTTAGCATACAGGGGTAACTCCCCCTTTTTATTTATTATGATATAGTAAGGATATTATTTATTAAGGTAAGTCCTCAAGGATTAAATTGAGGACACTGAGCACTTGTATTTATAAATTGACTTATATACCAAATTATTGTCTCTAGCATTATTGTTTTGGATATATAAAGAATGAGATTTTTTGACTAATTGTTCCTATGTAAGGCCTATAATCTGTCTGGTATCATTGTCCTCCCTTGTTAAGGAGTCTAGGCAATCCAGTTTGAGTTCTTAATGTCCTATAAAGTAACAGTATTTAGTGTTCTTTATCACTAAGCCATTTCTCTAGCACCTCACAAACTTTATTTACCTAAACATAAGCATTAATTAGAAATACCAAATCCTGTAAATATTATCTAATTTCAGTCTTACTAGAAGTCCCTGAGCTGGCAGGGCGAGGCTGGGAATTGAAAGTAAGCAAATGGAGTCTTTCTCTTTTCATATCAACTCCATTTAAAAACTCCATTTTAAAGAGCTGGGTCTATGGTTTTGTTTAGTTGTCTGAGCCAGAGCACTGAAAGGACAATGAGTTGTCAGACAATTCACACTGAAACCATCACTCACTAATTTTAAGTAGAAAACCTGCCTCTAATAAAGCATTAAGTAATTGAAATCAATTGTAAACCACAAGCCACCCATTGGCTATCAGTATGTGAATTGAAGGCTTGATTTAAAAACAATGGCTAAACCACGGAATTTAATAATCTGTGTTGAAGCAACAGAAACTCAAGAGAATAAACAAGTGATCCAATAATATATGTAGCCTTTTCATTAGATGAACCACCTATAAATACAGTAAGTGCATTTCCTATGGGTTGCGTGTACAAATTTACAGTAAATACAAAAGCATATAAAGAGTAAAATTATCAATTTTGCCTGAGAAATTTATATATGTAATAGGTCAAATATCAGTGTTTTGTAATAACCAATTTAACTGCTGTTTGGAATGAGGTAAGTTTCACCAGGTTTCTTTTTAAAGTACTTTCATGACTTTAGCCTACAATTTTGTATTAACACAACTGAAGCTTTATCTCCAATGTGGATAACAAAGACCTAAGTCCCCTGGCAAGGTGAGGTACTTAGCCAATTAACATATCCTTAGAAGCTTAAAATTAGTTTTAAATATTCTTTTCTGGAGTAGTGTAACAGCTACTCCCCAAATATTAAAGCTCATTTTGAGAGCAGAATTTTGTAGTAAAAATTTCCATATACACTGAAAGATTTAAAGTTCTAACTTTTTACATTGAAGAAGCAACAAAATTACATAATACAAGGCTGTTAGCCATTCCTAATGATATCACTTTATGGGCTCTCTAAAATTATAAGCAACTCATGAAATGAAAACTCAAAATCAACCCTCTAAATCTATCTTGAAATGGCAGTTGGAGTAAACAAACTGGCTGTAATGCTCTCACAAGTTCCAAAACCTCATCAATCCTTTGTAAATCCTGTAACAATCTCTACCTGTTTGATTTTTTCTTAATTACAAATAAGTTTGAGTTAGTCAGTTTAACACTGGCAATCCTTAATCACAATCCATAATTTCCTCTTGTAACACCAGAGCACAACCACAATTTTGGAAAGTCACCTCAGTTCTGAGTACTGACTAGGCAGCTGTTCTTGGGGCAGTGGAATTAGCATCAAAATACAGATAACTTTAAGGCAAACCACAACTTTGGAAAGCAAAACTCAACCTCCAACAAACGATCTAGTCTCCAAAATCCAGTCTCCAGTCTATCCTTCATGCTACAAAGTTTGACTGCCAATTCTTACATTTGAACACACGATGGTGCAGTCTCCAATACCTCAACAAAGAGATATTGTCCTAAATTCTTTTAGAAGCCTGGTTTCTAGAATAAGAATTCCATAAAAATATTACCTCAATTTAGACCTGTTTCCCTAGGTTGGCTCATGCCACATGTTGTCTAGAATGACTTTATCCAAATTACCAGTTTTATGTCAACTTTCTGTTACCAATATTATAGCTTTTTAACTATATCCAATAACTTGAAAGCCAATAGTCCATAACCAAAGCATGTAGAGCATATTTATACATTTAAAACCAATCAGAAACAAAATTGAAGTGGCTACACATATCTTTAATATTTAGACCAAACACCATGTTTACCTTTTTAGATATGATTTTAAGAGAAGCACCTTGTCACCTGTTGAGTCAAATAATAAGTCAGGGATTTTTCTAAGAGAAACAGCCATCAGCTCTTGTACGAAAGAAGCTGAGGAGCTGCTGGCGCCTTTAAGATCAGCTTGTGCAGACGCTCATCCCCGGACAGCTTCTCCAGCTGACCTAGACTCCGGGCTACAGGTGCAGGGCTCTAAAGGCCTGATTGAAACTGCTTTTTATTCATTTGTTCCTTTTTTGAAATGAGTTAAAACCAAATCAAGATGTGAACGACCAGCAGATAAAGTTTTTACCATTTTCTCTTTTGAACATGAAACATAAAACATTTAAGCAACAAGAAACAAAAACCACAGACATAAACTGACATACAGGGACAGCTTGGTGCACCAAGGACAGACAATAGACAAAGAGGGAAAAAAACAGATGGTGTCAGCAGAGAGGTAGGATTTCCCCTTTCCCACCACTTCCACGGTGACTATCCACTCGAGTGGAGTTGATATGTACGATGGATTGTCTCAATTCCTGGACTAGTCCATCAACGTGTTGAAACCAAATTCCTGTAAGATACTGGGATATATTACGGGATATCTGAGCAGCATGACTGACATTCACAAATGGTATGGAAGTGAAACACAGTCCTGAATATTTCCATTCATAACCCAATTACATTAACTCTATCAAGCTGTGCATGGGCGTTGAGATGTCCTTTTGTTTGATTCTCCTGAATAAATTTTCAGGCGATCTACCTCTATCAAATCTGATCAGTATGACTCTGTGAAGCTTCCAGAGCCTAATCAAACCTTTTACAAGCACAAAGACAAAATTTTTCTCCCAAAATACTGTGTTCCTTTTATCTCCTCCCCTTTTCTCTCCCGGGGTTTTTTTTCCCCAATCTCTCGCCTCCGCAGATCTGAAGTCTTTAGAGGGGACTGTCTGCTTATTTTTATCTTTTTTCCTTGAGCTCTTTAATTTTTTTACCCCACCCTGTTTCTGATATGCCGTCTTGCACCTCCCCCAGTGCTCTCTGCTTTGCTATTACAGCTGGGCGGCTCCCATGCGACCTCTGAAGCTGTCTGGCAGTGGCTAAAAACTCAAAGGCCGATAGAGAAAACATGAGGGCTGCTAAAACGATAACAAAAACTTCCGCCGCATCTAGCAGGGGAGTGAAGTGGAACAGGTCAGGACTAAGCATGTCTCTCAGGGCCTACCTTTTAAACACTACAGTTCTGGATTCCTTCCGCAGATGGAAGACCCCCTCTTGGCGCCTGGCAATGGCGTGGTGTCCCGGGTTCTCAGCACCAAATGTCCCACGCGACCTCGCCAGCAAGAATACACGGGAATACACGAATCCTTACTGCACCTAAACGTTTATTGAATCTTAAGGAGAGGCCAGGGGCGCCAGCATGGCGCGGCTTATATACACCATAGCGTGGCGCATCCACACCTGATTGGTCACTTACCCATGATCTCATTAGGCATGCCCCGGAGTGGGCAAAGACCTGGCACGAAGGCACTCTTGCACATGCGCACACAGTTAACTTCCTGAAAGGAAGTTGGCTGGCACGGTGGAGGCCAGCGCCATCTTGTAATGGCAAAAGCTATCCTGTCTTTCCACGTGGGGCGCAGTGGAAGCCAGGGCCATCTTGTGGTGGCGAATGTTATTGCAGCCCTCTACAGTAAGGTAGACTTTGAGAGATGTTTTGATTTGCATTACCCTGATGCATGAGGGTGTTGAACACTTCTTTAGGTGATTCTTAGCCATTCAATATTCCTCAATAGAGAATTCTTTGTTTACTCTGTATCCCATTTTTAAATAGGATTCTTTGATTCTCTTCAGTCTAACTTCTCGAGTTCTTTGTAAATATTAGATATTAGCCCTTTATCAGATACGGCATTGCTAAAGATCTTTTCCCAATTTGTTGGTTGTTGTTGTGTCCTATTGAAAGAGTCCTTTGCCTTGCAGAAGTTTTGCAACTTTATGAGGTCCCATTTATTGTTTCTCGATCTTAGAGCATAAGCCATTAGTGTTTTCCTCAGAAATTTTTCTCCTGTGCCTATATGTTGGAGGTTCTTCCCATCTTTTTCTTCTAATATATTCAGTGTATCTGGTTTGGTGTGGGGGTCTTTGATCCACTTGGAATTGAGCTTTGTACAAGGAGATAAAAATGGGTAAATTTGCATTCTTCTACATGCTGACCTCCAGTTGAACCAGAACCATTTGTTGAAAATGGATATTACAATTGGATATTTTTAGCTCTTTTAAAGATCAAGTGAAAGGTGTGTGGGTTCATTTCTGGGTCTTCAATTCTATTCCATTGATTTACTTGCCTGTCTCTCTACCAATACCATCAAGTTTTATCACTGTAATACAGCTGGAGATTAGGAATGGTGATTCCCCCATAAGTTCTTTTACTATTGAGGATACTTTAAAATATCCCGGGTTTTTTGTTATTCTAAATGAATCTGCAAATTGCTGTTTCTAACTCTATGAAGAGACTTGGAATTTTGATGGATATTGCATTGAATTTGTAGATTGCTGTTGGCATGATTGCCACTTTTATTATATTAATCCTGTCAATCTATGAACATGGGAGGTCTTTCCATCTTCTAAGATCTTCAATTTCTTTCTTCAGAGACTTGAAGTGCTCCTACAGATCGTTACCTTGCTTGGTTAGAGACACATCAAGTTATTTTAAACTTTTTGTGGCTACTGTGAAGGGTGTTGCTTCCCTAATTTTTTTCTCAGCCTGTTTAGCCTTTGAGTAGAGGAAGGCTACTGATTTGCTTTAGTCAACTCCAGCCACTTTCCTGAAGTTTACCAGCTGTAGGAATTCTCTGGAGCAATTTTTGGTGTCACTTAAGAATACTCTCCTGTAATCTGCAAATTGTGATATTTTGAATTCTTCCACTCCAATTTGTATCCCTTTCAACTCTTTTTCTTTTCTAATTGCTCTGGGTAGAACTTCAAGTACCATATTAAATAAGTAGGGAGAGAGAGGGCAGCCTTGTCCATTCCCTGATTTTAGTGGATTACTTCAAGTTTCTCTCCATTTAGTTTGATGTTAGATTCTGGTTTGCTGTATATTTCTTTTACTATGTTTAGGTATGGGCCTTGAATTCCTGATGTTTCCAAAGCTTTTATCCTGAAGGGGTGCTGAATTTTGTCAAATATTTTCTCAGCATCTAATGAAATGGTCATGTATTTTTTTTAATTTGTTTACATCATAGTGGACTACTTTGACAGATTTCCGTATTTTGAACCATCCCTGCATCCCTGGGATGAAACCTGCTTGATCATAATGAATGATCATTTTGATGTGTTCTTCCATTCAGTTTGTGAGAATTTTATTGTGTATTTTTCATAGATATTCATAATGGTCTTTGTTTGATTTAGGTATAAGCATAATTGTGGCTTCATAAAAGGAATTCGATTGTGTACCTTCTCTATTTTGTGGAATATTTTTGACAGTATTGCTAGTAGGTCTTCTATGAAGGTCTGATAGAATTCTCCACTAAATCCTCTGGTCCTGGGCTTTTTTTGGTTGGAAAACTTTTAATGACTACTTCTGATTTTTTAGGTGTTAAGGAATGTCCAAATGGCTTACCTGATCCTGACTTAATTTTGCTACCTGGTATCTTTCAAGAAAATTGTCCATTTCCTCCAGATTTTCCAGGTTTTTTTTTTAAGTATAGGCTTTTGTTTTAGGATCTGATGATTTTTTGAACTTCCTCAGTTTCTGTTGTGATGTCTCCCTATTCATTTCTGATTTAGTTATATGGATGCGTTTTCTGTGTCCTCTGTTGAGTCTGTCTAAGGGTATAACTATCTTGTTGATTTTCTCAAAGAACCAGCTTTTAGTATAGTTGACTCTTTGTATAGTATTTTCTGTTTCTACTTGGCTGATTTCAGCCCTGAGTTTGATTATTTCCTGTTGTCTAATACTCTTGGGTGAATTTGTTTCTTTTTCTTCCAGAGTTTTAGGTGTGATGTCATGCTGTTAGTATCTCTCTCCAATTTCTTTGGAGGTACTCAGAGCTATGAGTTTTCCTCTTAGCACTACTTTCATTATATACCATAAATTTGGGTATGTTGTGTCTTCATTTTCATTAAATTCAAAAATTCTTAATTTCTTTCTTCACTTCTTCCTTGATCCAGTTGTTATTGAATAGAACGTTGTTCTGCTTCCAAGTTTATATGGGCTTTCTGTCATTTTTGTTGTTATTGAGACCAGCCTTAGTCCATCGTGATCCATTAGGAAGCATGGGAATATTTCAATCTCCTTGTAGCTATTGAGGCCTGAACAATTATATGTTCAGTTTTGAGAAGGTACCATGAGATGCTGAGAAGAAGGTATACTCTTTTGTTTTAGGATGAAATGTTATATACATGACTGTTAAATTCATATGGCTCATAACTTCTGTTTGTTTCTCTGTGCCTCTTTAGTTTTTGTTTCCATGATCTGTCCATTGATGAGAGTAGTATAATGAAGTCTCCTACTATTATTGTGTGCGGTGCAATGTACTCTTTCAATTCTAGTAAACTTTCTCTCATGAATGTGGGTGCCCTTACATAGATGTTCAGAATTGAGAGTTCATCTTGGTAGATATTTTTTCTTTGATCAGTATGAAGTGTCCTTCCTTATCTTTAACTTTTGGTTGAATGTTGATTTTATTCGATATTAGAATGGCTACTCCAGCTTGTTTCTTCAGACCATTTGCTTGGAAAGCTGCTTCCAGCCTTTTACTCTGAGGTAGTGTCTGCTTTTGTCTCTGAGGTGTGTCTGCAGCAAAATGCTGGGTCCTCTTTATGTATTCAGCCTGTTAGTCTATATCTTTTTATTGGTGAATTGGGTCTCTTGATGTTAAGAGATATTAAAGAATAGTGATTGTTTCCTGTTATTTTGTTGTTAGAGGTAGAATTATGTTTGTGTGGCTATCGTGTTTTGGGTTTGTTGCAGAAAGATTAAATTCTTACTTTTTCTAGGGTGTAGTTTTCTTCCTTGTGTCAGAGTTTTCCTTGTATAGAGTTGTATTTGTGGAAAGGTATAACATGGATTTGGTTTTCTCATGGAATATGTTGGTTTCTCCATCTATGATAATTGAAGGTTTTGCTGGATATAGTGTCCTGTTCTAGAATTTTTGTTCTCTTAGGGTATGTATGACATCTGTCCAGGATCTTCTAGCTTTCATAGTTTCTGTTGAGAAATATTGTATAATTCTGATAAGTTTGCCATTATGTGTTACCACCTTTTTCCCTTACTGCTTTTAAAATTCTTTCTTTGTTTTGTGAACGTGGTGTTTTGACTATTATGTGACAGGAAGAGTTCCTTTTCTGGTCCAATGTTCTGTAGCCTGCTTTTATGTTCATGGGCATTTCTTTCTTTAGGTTAGGGAAGGTTTCTTCTATAATTTTGTTAAAGATATTTATTTGTCCTCTTAGTTTGGAATATTAATTCTCTTCTATACATTTTATACCTTTTATTCTTTGTTATTTTCATGTGTCCTGAATTTCCTGGATGTTCTGGGTTAGTAGCTTTTTGCTTCTGCTTTTGTCACTATTGTGTCAATTTTTTCTATGGTAATTTCTGCTCCTGAAGTTCTCTCTTCTATCTCTTGTATTCTGTTAGTGATGACTCCTGATATCTTTCCTAGGTTTTATGTCTCAATACTTGTCTCCCTTTGTGATTTCTTTATTGTTTTTATTTCTATTTTTAAATCATGGATGATTTTCCTCAATTCCTTCACCTGTTTGTTTGTTTTCCTGTAATTCTTTCAGAGATTTTTGTAAAGACCTTTTCCTAATCTGTTGGTTGCCATTTTGTTCTAATGACAGTGTCTTTTGTTTTACAGGAGCTTTGCAGTTTTATGAGGTCCTATTTGTTGATTCTTGATCTTAGAGCATAAGTCATTGGTGTTTTGTTCAGGAAATTTTCCCCAGTCCCCACGTGTTTGAGACTCTTACCCACTTTTTTAATCTATTAGTTTGAGTGTATCTGATTTGATGTGGAGGTCCTTGATCCACTTGGACTTAAGCTTTGTACAGGGTGATAAGAATGGATCGCATTGCATTCTTCTACATGCTAACCTCCAGTTGAACCAGCACCATTTCTTAAAAATGCTATCTTTCTTCCATTGGACGGTTTTTGCTCCTTTGTCAAAGATTAAGTGACCATAGGAGTGGGGGTTCATTTCTGAGTCTTCAATTCTGTTCCACTGATCTATCTGCCTTTCTCTGTACCAATACCATACAATTTTTATGACTATTGCTTTGTAATATTGCTTGGAGTTAGGTATGCTGATTCCCCAAGAAATTCTTGAATCGTTGAGTATAGTTTTCGCTATCCTGTTTTTTTTTCTGTTTTTTTTTGTTATTCTGAGTTTGCAAATTGCTTTTTCTATCTCTATAAAGAGTTGAGTAGAAGGGCTATTATCCAAAATATACAAGGAACTCAAGAAGTTATACTCCAGAGAGCCAAATAACCCTATTAAAATGGGGTATGGAGCTAAACAAAACATTCTTACTGAGGATTATCTAATGACCTAAAAGCACCTACAGAAATGTTCAAAATCCCTAGTCATCAGGGAAATGCAAATCTAAACAACCCTGAGATTTCACCTCACACTAGTCAGAATGGCTAACACAAAAAGCTCAGGTGACAGCAGATGCTGACAAGGATGTGGAGATGAGGAACAATCCACTACTTTTGGTGGGATTGCAAACTTGTACAACCACTTTGGAAATCAGTCTGGAGGTTCCTCTGAAAATAGGGCATTCAACTACCTGAGTACCCAGCTTCACCTCTCCTGGGCATATACCCAAAAGATGCTCCAACATACAACAAAGACATATGCTCCATTATTTTCATTTCAGCCTTATTTATAATAGCCAGAAGCTGGAAAGAACCCAGATGTCCTTCAGCAGAGGAATGAATTCAAAAAATGTTGTACATCTACACAATGGAGTACTACTCAGCTATCAAAATCACTGACTTAATGAAATTCATAGGCAAATGGAATGAACGAAAAATATTATCCTGAATGAGGTAACCTAATCACAAAAAAATCCCACACTTGGTATGCACTCATTGATAAGTGGATATTAGCCAAAAAGCTCGAATTACCCAAGATGCAATGCATAGATCACAGGAAGCTCAAGAAGAAGGATGACCAAAATGTGGATGCTCCCACTCCTTCTTAAAAGAGGAAAAAAATATCCCAAGGAGGGGATATGGAAGCAAAGTTTAGAGCAGTGACTGAAGGAATGGCCTTCAGAGCCTGCTCCACATGTGGACCATATATATACAGCCACCAAAACTAGATAAGAGTGATGAAGCTAAAAAATGTATGCTGAAAGGGCCATATAGATCTCTCCTGAGAGACACATCCAGAGCATGTCCAATACAGAGGTCAATGCTAGCAGTAAACCATTGAACTAAGAACAGTACCCCCTTGTGGAGAATTAGAGGAAGGATTGAAAGAGTTGAAGGAGCTTGCAACCCCATAAGAACAACAATGCCAACCAACCAGAACTTTCAGTGTCTAAACCACTACCGAAAGACTATACCTGGAGTGACTCATGGCTCCAACTGCTTATGTAGCAGAGAATAGCCTTGTTCAGTCACCAATGGAAGGTGAAGCCCTTGGTCCTGCCAAGGTTAGACCCTAGTGCAGGGAAATATGGGGGGCAGTAAGGGGGATGGATGGGGGAATACCCATATGGGGAGGGGGAGGGGAGGGAGTCTTATGGACAGGAAACTGGGAAAGGGAATAACATTTGAAATGTAATTAAAGAAATATATCTAATAAAGAAAACTGCAGGAGACTTCAAACACATGTGGAAAGAGAGGGGGGAGGGGGAGAGAGAGAGAGAGAGAGAGAGAGAGAGAGAGAGAGGGGGAGGGAGAGGAGAGAGGGAGGTTTTATGTTTCCTCTTTAAGTGCTTCTACCTGTTTACCTGTGTTTTCCTATGTTTCTTTAAGGGAGTTATTAATGTGCTTCTAAAACTCCTCTATCATCATCATGAGATGTGAGTTTATATCCAAATCTTCCTTCTCTGGTATGTTGGGACATTCAATTTTGGCTGTGGAGAGAGAACTGGGCTCTAATGATGCCAAGTAGTTTTGGTTTCTCTTGCTTAGATTTTGTGCTTGCATCTCTCTATCTTGTCATCTCTGATGTTAGTAGGTCTTGGTGTCTCTGACTGGAGTTTGTCCCTTCTGTGGGCCTGTGAGCCTGTGATCTTAGGAGAGAGAGGCCTCCTGGGAGATCAGCTCTCTCAGGGTAGGTTTTGGTTTTGAGAACTGTGGGACAGTCCCAGTTCTGGGAGCTGACAGAGACTGGAAGGTTCCTGTCCTAGGCTGATCTGAGGCTCCTGAGCGCCTTTGCTCCTGGAAGGTCTCTATTTTATTGAAGGGAAAGCAATATCCTACCTCTGGTCTTTGGGCTTAGGAGGGAGAGTGCTCCTGGCAGACCTGCTGGCAAGTATTGGGATGGAGAGCTATTGGGAAGCTAAAGCCTTAGATGCAGATAGAGACCAGAAATGTCATGTGCTATGCTGCCCCGATTCTCCCAACCCCCCTGATTTCCTGGCATGGCTCTCCTTGGACAGTCAGCGGAGAGAAATGAGGTCCCACCTGTGGGTTGTGGGCTGTGGGCATAGGAGGGAGAGCACTTCTGAAAGATCAGAAAGCTGCCCTAGGTGCAGATGGAGACCTGTAAGACTCACTTTAAGTCATCCTTTCACATCTCTGTTTGTGTGTGTGTGTGTGTGTGTGTGTGTGTGTGTGTGTGTGTGTGTGTTTGTAGATACTGATTTTAATTATTGTTTCTTGCAGGAATATGGGCATGTTGATACACTAGTCACACTTTTAAAGACAAGAAATCAATAATAGACAATGTGGTCATTTGAGTAATTACTTTAGACAAAGGAAACATTCCATTCAATGCAATTATGATAGAGTTTTTTGAACTAGTATATAGTTTCTTGTATCAAATTTTGACAGCATATATAAGGATAAATTTTATAAGGCAATATGGTATTCTGGTTCACTGGAACAAGAGTTTTTAATACCAACAGCTAGGTAGAAACAAATTTAATTAATGGAAAGTCCCCAATGAGTCATTGCCAAAATCTGCTTCATTGTGATGAAGGGCATGGACCATAAAATTAGTAAAGATTCATCCCCTTACTCACTGGTAAGCATCATTGTGATGGCAAGTTGGGTAAAGTAACAGGGCCATGTGAAAGATGAGAATGTTTATGGGTAAATTAATTATTCTGCATCCTATGATTATATAAAACTAGAACAACAAACAAACAAACCACCCAAACTCAACAAATGCTTACAAAATGGTATCATGCTAATTAGGACATTTACTCCAATTAACCATGAGGACAATTTTTCTTTTAAGGCATCAGCAATATCACAGAAGGGTCTATAAATTGATAACCTAGGGTGTCACTAGACTTCCTCAAATTTTTTGCCCTTAAAAATCACTGAGAACAAAAATTAGCAATGTCTGTCATATAGAGCATTTAATAAATAAGGTAAGGGAAGACATATGGGTTAAATAGAGTGATGCCTTTTCTGCATGATGATCATTCAGTAAATTTTAAATGTATAATGGAAAGGCACATTTTGTTTCCAAGTAAAAACTTGAGTATTTTGCGGACAAAACATTTGAGAGCTACGCAGTTGTCAGCCACACATGAAGCAGCTAATGCTGTTAGCCATTAAGAAGCACATCTTTAAAAAGAGGAAATGGAAAACAATAGCCAGAATTTTAATAAACCAATATGTATTGGGATTATATATATATATATATATATGCATTTCTGTTTGTTTAATAACAATTATACCATCCTATTCTTAAGCATATAGTATCAGAAACAATGCAGAGCCTGCATTGTTTTATAGATAGATAGGAGGTAAGTTACACATATTTCTATTATCATATACATTTAATATGTTCTAGTAACTGTCAAGCAGTTTTCCATTGTATAAACATAAGAGATTTGGTTATTTCAAGTTAGCTTTCCTATTAGAAGGAAAGTTAGTATATTCAGGAAAAATAGTATGTGTACACATTTTCACTTCTTTTTGACAATTATAGAGATATTCACAATGATATATGTTAATTGGATGACAACATTTACCTAGGAGTGTTCACAGCTGGGTGAAACTACCAGTGTCTTTCTCATAGTCTTCATTGTACCATCTGTCACCATGAAAGCTAACAGTAGACATGAAGCTTCCAGCTGAATATCAGTTTGGTTACTTTATGTGCTTTGCCTGAGAAGTGTGGTCTTCAGCATTTAGGTCTTATAATCAAGTAATGTTTTCCAATCAAGAATAATGGCAATAACCTATGCACTTTTGTGGAAATCCAAGACCTATTTGACAAACAATTGAAAGCATAATCCTCCTCATGGCATTGATCTTTGTGTTTAATCACCTGTGACTTCTAGATTGATAACAATCTTTGATGAGTTATAGCTTCAATTACACTATTTGAAAAAATATATTTAACATGTTTATGTATTTTTATTCGATATTTTTATTTACATTTCAAATGTTATCCCCTTTCCAAGTTTCCCACCCATAAGCCCTCATCCAACCCCCCCTTTTTTTCTATAAGGGTGTTCTCCCTGCCTAATCATCCCCCTTCCCTCTTCGCACTTGACATTCCCCTACACTGGAGGTGGGGGTCCAGTCTTGGAAGGAACAAGGGTTTCTCCTCCCATTGTTGCTCATCAAGGCCATCATCTGCTACATATGCAGCTGGAACCATGGGTCTGTCCATGTGTAGTCTTTGGGTAGTGGTTTAGTCCTGGGGAGATCTGGTTGGTTGGTATTGTTGTTTTCATGGGGTTGAAAGTCCCTTCAGTGTTGCTGTAAAATTATAAAAAAATAAAACTGTCTTTTAGCCCCACTAGATCTGGCAACCCAGTGTCCCAAGATATCGGACAGATATCTTAATCTCAGTCAGCAAAGTGTCTCATCCCCTCTGTTCCATCCCATATCATACTGCCAAAGGCCTCTCTCTGAGCCTGGCAGCATTCTCTCTACCTATCTAGTTCCCAAGGCATGTTTCCATGACAGAAACAAGCATCCCAACTCCATGGTAGCCCAGTGTCTCCACCACCACAAACTTTCTTAAATTTAAATTGCCACAAGAAAGAACACACAACGCAATAACGTCTGATTCAATTGATAAGATATAATTGCCCAAATAAACATACAAAGCCCTGTACACATCCATCCTTAAGAATATTCATAACAACCTGTAAATACACAGAGTAGAATGTTAATATCACCCTCCATGTTCTCTTCCTGTCTCTCCACTCCTTGTCATTCCAGCCTCCTCCTCTTCCCTCAAACTTTTCTTCCACCCATCATTCCTTTTTGTCCAATGTCAGGCCTCATTTTATCTTGTACTCGCCTTCACCTGCATAATGAAATCATCCCACATTTCATCCTTTTTTCTAATAAAAAAAACTTTTCTCTCAAATATAAGCTAAGTACAACTATTATCATTTTGTAATTAAAAGCATTACATATATCTAACACCCAATCCAACACTTTATCAGTTAAACAGAACATATAGTTATCCATTCAAGCTTAAGAAAGAATTAAAATCTATATTATATCCTGGCTAGCTTGTATACTATCTGATAACTATCTAATAAAATAGGTATTTTCAAAGTTAAACAGCCTGATAGGCTATGAGACTATCAATCCAATAAGAAATTGATTTAGCCCTGCGTTTATTTCCTGCCTTCCACTCCTCTTGTGTTTATTTGCTTATTTTTGTTCTAGAGGTTTTAGGTGTGATGTTAACTGCTAATATATGTTCTCTCTAATTTGTTTTTGGAGGTACTCAGTGATATGAGTTTCTCTCTTAGTACTGCTTTCATTTTGTCCCATAAGTTTCAGTATGTTGTACCTTCCTTTTCATTAAATTCCAAAAAGGGTTTAATTTCTTTCTTTATTTCTTCCTTGACAAAGTTGTCATTGAGTAGAGCATTGTTCAACTTCCATGTATATGTGGGCTTTCTGTTGTTTGTTGTTATTGACGACCAGCATTAGTCAGTGGTGATCTGATAATATGCTTGGAATTATTTCAATACTTTTGCATCTGTTCATTCATGTTTTTTTGACTGATTATATGGTCAATTTTGGAGAAGGTACCATGAGGTACTGAGAGGAAAGTATATTCTTTTCTTTCAGGATGAAATATTCTATAAATATCTGTTAATTCCATTTTGTTTATGTCTTCTGTTAGTTTCTTTTATCTCTGTTTAGTTTCTGTTTCCATGATCTGTCAATTGAGGAGATTGGGGTATTGAAATCTCCTACTATTAGTGTTTGAGGTGCAATGTGGGCTTTGAGCTTCAGGACGGTTTCTTTTATGAATGTAGGTGCCTGTGCACTTGTAGCATAGATATTTAAGATTGAGAATTCATCTTGGTGGATTTTTTAATTTGATGAATACTAAGTGTCCTTTCCTATCTTTTTTTATAACGTTTGGTTGAAAGTTGATTTTTTAAAAAATATTCAATGGCTACTCCAGCTTGTTTCTTGGGAACATTTGGCTGGAAAATTGTATTTCAGGCATTTACACTGAGGTAGTGCCTGTCTTTGTCACTGAGAATTGTTTCCTGTATGCAGCAAAATGCTGGATCCTCTTTACATATCCAGTCTGTTAGTCTATGTCTTTTTATTGGGGACTTAAGTCCATTGATGTTAAGAGATATTAAGGAATAGTGATTGCTGCTTCCTGTTATTTTCATATTTGGAGGTGGGGTTATGTTTGTGTGCTTCTCTTCTTTTGGTTTTGTTGCAAGATTACTTTCTTGCTTTTTCTAGGGTGTAGTTTACCTCCTTTTGTTGGGCTTTACCTTTTATTATCCTTTGAAGGGCTGGATTTGTAGAAAGATATTGTGTAAATTTGGTTTTGTCGTGGAATATCTTGGTTTCTCCCTCAATGTTAATTGATAGTTTTGCTGGATATAGTAGCCAGGGCTGTTATTTGTGTTCTTTTAGGATCTGTATGATATCTGCCAAGGATCTTCTGGCTTTCATAGTTTCTGCTAAGAAATCTTGCATAATTCTGATATATCTGCCTTCATATGTTACTTGACCTTTTTCCCTTACTGCTTTTAATATTCTTTCTTTGTTTTGTGCATTTGGTGTTTTGATTATTATATGACAGGGGAATTTCTTTTCAGGTCCAATCTATTTGGAGTTCCATAGGCTTCTTATATGTTTATGGGCATCTCTTTCTTTAGGTCAGGGAAGTTTGCTTCTATAATTTTGTTGAAGATATTTAATGCTCCTTTCAGTTGGGAGTCTTTGATCTCTTCTACACCTATTATCCTTAAGTTTGATCTTCTCATTGTGTCCTGAATTTTCTGGATGTTTTGCATTAGCTTTTTGCATTTTACATTATCTTTGACGGTTGTGTCATTGTTATCTATGGTATCCTCTGCCCCTGACATTCTCACTTTTATCTTTGTATTCTGTTTTTGATGCTTATATCTATGACTTCTGATCTCATTTTATGTTTTTCTTTCTCCAGGACTGTCTCCCTTTGTGATGTGTTTATTGTTTCTATTTCCATTTTTAGATCCTGGTTAGTTTTGTTCAATTCCTTTACCTGTTTGGTTGTGTTTTCCTGTAATTCTTTAAGGCATTTTTGTGTGTCCTCTTTAAGTGCTTCTACTTGTTTACATGTGTTTTCTTGTATTTTTCTTAAAGGAGTTATTTATGTCCTTCTAAAATTCTTCTATCATCCTCATGAGATGTGAGTTTAAACCCAAATCCTGCTTTTCTGGTGTGTTGGGATGAATAGACATCATATCTGAATTATAATAAGGTGACTCAGTGTGGCCAGTATTAATATAAACACATAGTGGGTATTCTCAGAACTAAGACATGAGGTCAGAGTTAAACGTTTATATCTTGTGGCTCCTGTTGTATAAATAAGAATGGTTTATATAACATGGGCCTAGATAAGACTTTATATACCAACCAAACAATCAAAATTCTATGACAGAAATGGTAATTATTATCAATTCTTTTTAATCCTATTATTGTTTAATTTTTCCTTTATTCAAAGTTCTTCAAAAATAATATTATATTAAAGTGAATTAACTAAGATTTATTATACAGAGTTGTCTTGATATTTCTGTTTGACTAGAGTTAAGCATTAAAAATTAATTTGACATTTAAAATGATGTATTGACATCTTACTAATATGCTACATCATTTTTAAAAGAATGAGTGTGGAGCTGCATAAAATGCTTTGTGTTTAAACATGTCTACTGATCTTGCAGAAGACCTGGGTTTGGTAACTAGCATCCATTATCAGGTGGTTCATAATTACCTTTGATCTCAGCCCAAGAGTTATCAAATCTTTCTGACTTTTTAATGCCACAGCACTCACTTGTACGTGCTTGTAGAGAAACACACACACACACACACACACACACACACACACACTATATTTACACCATTTCTCCCTTTCCTTTTCTCCCACCAAACCTTTCATATAAAATGATCAATGCTTCTTTGCTCTCTTTTAAATTCATTGTCTTTATTGTTTTGAAAAATATCCTATTCTATATGTATACACATAGATATTCCTAAATATGGCCCATTTTATCTGAATAACGTTAGTTTATATATCTCTTCAGGGCTTAAAAACAAGTGTGATGAATTTAAGCAAATCCAAGAATGAATTAAAATAACTGTAAATGAATACTGAAAACATACTGTCTTAGGCAACATATTTATTTAGACATATGCTAAATATAGGTCACATAATCAAAAGGATATTCAAAAATGTTCATATTTTATTCTACTCTATTAGAAGAAAATATTTTCCTAGTAAGGAAATGTGAGATATTTAAGGAAGTATTCAGGCATATGTTACATAAATGAAAACACATAAATCAAATGTAAGCAGTTGTATATTCTTAAATGCATATGTACAATTTTATAAATGCCATAGCTTGACTAGCACATCTGCATGTACAACAGAGTTAGAGGAAAGTCCAGGTGCTAATTGTGAACTTCTACATTGCCTGAAGATGTGACAACTCCCAGCTCTCATGGATCAATAATTTTGGGAATATTTAATCAATGCCTTTTATCTGTTTATTTGAAAAGTGCTATTTCAGGACGGAGTGGGATTTTTAATCTAAGAAACTAAACATATTTTATAGCATTGGCAATTCTAATTAAAGCTGATGTTTTTTCACATATTGTCTTTATCTTGTTATCAGTGGCAAGAACAAAATAATGACAAATCAAAAGAACGTTACCCTTATTCCACATCCATGCCAGCATGACCTGTCATTTTTAAAGTTATTTTTAACCATTCTGATGAGTGTAAATGAAACCTCAAATTAGTTTTCATTTGCATTTTCCTAATAACTAATGATGGTGAATATTTATTTAAGTGTTTCTGAGGAGTATATGTTTCCTCTTTTGAGAGTTTTTTTAGACATGTCTGATATGTTCACTACATTGTTTTTTATTTATTTATTTTAATTGTTTTATTTATTTATATTCCAAATGTTGCTCCCTTTCCAGTCTTCCCTCCAAGAGTTCTATACCCCATCACCCCTCCTCTTTGCATCTGAGTGGCTCTTCCCCCAAACCCCCTCACAAACTCATCCAACTTTACCCCACCCACCCCTGCATCCTTCCCTGGTGTATCAAGTCTGTAGTATTAGGTACATCTTCTCCCTCTGAGGGTAGCCAAGACAGTCCTCTTCTACACATGTGCTAGTGTCAACAGACCAGTCCATATATACTCTTTTGTTCATGGCTTAGTCTCTTGGAGCTCCCAGCTGTTAGTTGAAACTGTTTACCTTTTTATGGGGTTGCTATTCCCTTCAGGTACCTCAATCCTTCTCCTGTCTCTTCTATAGGAGTCTCAGATATTAGACCAACAGTTGGCTGTAAGTAGCCACATCTGTCTCAGTCAGCTGCTGGTAGAGTTTCTCAGAGGACAGCCAAATCTTCCATGCTCACACCATCAGACTCAGTTGCCTTGCACACACTGCTCCTGGGCCAGCTCACATGAATATGCCAGGCGAGAGAGAAGTCAGTTCACCCCAACTCTCATGTCATTGAGGTTTGCTTTCTCAAACCCACCCACAAGACCAAACTGTACTCTCTTGCCCAGGCAAGATGCAGGGCTTGCTCTCTACAGTAATGAAGCTGGTGAGGGCAGAGTCAGCTTTCATGCCCTCAGATGCAACCCTACATGCTGCTCAGGTGAGGGGCATGGTCAGCTCTCCAAAGTTCTTGCCCTTAGGGCCAATTCAACTGTGTCCCTGCCAACACAGGCAGCGTAGTGTGCCCACCACAGGCAGCTTAGTGTGCTGCACAGGGAAATTTAGGACCTGTCCTCTTGAGTGTTGCATATGATAAGTGGAGTGGCTGACTCTCTTGCTCTCAAGCCTTCTGTGACAGTTTGATCAGGCTGCCAAGGATAGGGATGGGGCCAGATGTCCATCTTGCTACAGAAAATGCAATGGAAAGGGAGAGGAGAGTTTTTTTCTCACCTGTGACCCCATGACAACCCAGCACAAACAAGGGGCAGAACCGGCTCTCCCGTGCACACACTCTTAGGTTCTGCTCACCTAATAACCCAGCAACCAGGGGCTAGATCTACCGTGCTGTCTGTGTAAGGTGTGAGGCTACTTTCCTGGTACTGTGACACACGAACTAATTTTATTATTAAAGAAAAATATTTTGCTGGAAATAATACTGAGGGGCTAATTAATATTGTAAAATTTGACATCGAATACATACATTATTTTAGAAATTATGACATAAACTTATATATCACTCCATGGTTGAAAATAAAACCTGCTAATCTACTTGCATTGGAAAAAAGTTCAGGAAGGGAACTGAGAAGCCGGTAGTACTTAAATAGCTGTCTGAAAAAAAAAAGGTCATCTTCTGCTATTCAGGGGTTTTGCTGAGCTTTCTGGATATTCACTCAGTTACTGCAAGTGATAGGACAATGACATTAACACTGAAACCAGTGCTTTATCTTATCCATGAACTTTTCTTATGATTGAGAAATACTTCAGGGATGACTATGATGGTGTGTATTTGTAATCCCAGCACATTTTTAAAGTGTGTCTTACAAAAAAACCATCACTCACATTTTATATGAAAACATTGTTTTTATTTTTAAAAATAAATATGTTATCAATTACACGAGATAATGCAGCATTTTCTGGTTAATGTTATGGTACATTAATTGTGGATTCTTTTATCTCTAGAGGTCATTTAGGCCAGATGGTTTGCGTTTTATTCAACAACATATTTTAGGGAATAAAATGCATTTATAAACTAGTACTTGAAAATTTTTGTAATTGAGATACAAATATGGATTATTTTCTCAACTAAAATTATAGATAAAATTGTTTTTACTTATTTTCAAATAATGATTTTATTATTTTCAATGGGTAATAGATCTTTAGTGCAATATATTCTGATTATGATTTCTCCTCTTCCAATTCCTCTTAGATCCTTCCTACTTCACCTACCCAACTAAATTCACATTTACTCAACCAATATCTGTATAATCATACATATTCAACATTCATAAAAGGGGATATGTATGCATAGTTATAGACAAGACAAAGTGATACATTTAGTGTTTAATAAGGGGTATGAAAATATTAATGGTGGGATGATAAATGTTTTGACAATTGATAATTCAATCTTCAAGACCCACTATCCTTATTTAGCCTCCAGAAGAGAATATTCATGCAACATCACGACAGGCTAATCGAGATGTGGTTCATATACCTGTATATTTTTTCTGTCATAAACATCATTGAGTCACAGGTCATACCAAGTATTAAAAGGTCTTATGCTTGATTCTAAGATCATCTTAGTGCATTACCCCCCATGCAAAAAAATATTTAAAAGCAAGCCTTTTTAACTTCTAACACAGTAGAGTTTTCAGAAGTTTCTTATTTAATCAGTGACTTCCTATTACAGCTCTCCACAGTGTCTGATTAGAATATATTTTTAAAAAGACAAGTATGTGCTCCCAATAAAACATGAACATTTTCCTGTTCAATAATCCAATACTTCTGGAGTCTTATTTGTGCTTAACAGTCCAGTGGGATTTATTCTGCCACTTTGTTCTTCGGTGTAATAAGTATCTCAATTACATGTGAAATGTTACACTGCATTACTATGAAAGACTAATCAATAAATGGCCAGTTTATTCCGTATTTGAAGACTTTGCAAAATGGAAGGTCATGCCTTATGAGAATATAATTGCAAAAGTGTCATCAAGTGATTGTGGTGATTTGACAGTAATTAGAGTCTTGCTTCTACTTAGTTGCAGTATTTAACTTGGCTTCTACCTGAAGTGAAATTTAATATTGAAACCTTCTTCCTTTAAATACTTTAATGGCAACTTACTTTCTAACTAAAATGTAAGCTCAGCAGTTTCTTTTACTCATGTGTAGAGTCAAGTTCTTTCTTATTGTTCCAGACATGAAAGCAAACACTTTACAAATATTACAATATAAAATAAAGCTAATAAGGTGAGTTGTCAAATTTCTAATTTTTTTACAAAATGTGGACTTGAGAATTATACTGGATCTAGCATATTGGTGAATAGCAATGCTATAAGGAGCTATGTGAACTGAAATGTATTCATGAATGTATCATGAATACATTAATAAATATGCAAATATTTTGTAAAAGAATGTTCTTTTTTATATAAAGAAATGGAACAGATTAAAGTAAAATCATTGGCTTAATATCATGTAACTCTGGTTTGAGCTCATGTTTGATTGGAAAATTATTCTTGATGTATATTTTGAGAATTATTTTTGCTTTGTAAAACATATTGGGAATTGTCTAGTATTGCATTGCAAAAGTAACACAGTTAGCACACTTACCAGGCAGTAATTAATTAAAATTTGAAGATTTGAAAAAATAATGGAAATGTTATGAAAGTCCCTTTGAATATAATAGGAAAATAAGCCATAATTTTGATGTTTTGTGGTATTTAATCCTTGAAATGCATGTTAAATTTTGATGAAAAAATGTAAGATAGCTCCAAGTTATCAATACTGTGAGTAAAATAGTAGGGATCTATAGAGCTTTATATATCCAGGTAGAAGCACATAGCTTGGCTCCATCAGCACACAGGCTACTTAGAGAGGAGTGTGATAGACGTAAAAAAATCTAGTCAGAGATGACATTGTAGAATTCAGTTGAAGAGATTGTAGGAGGTTTCTCAATTTCTATTTTATAATATTTCACAGTTTTACTCCTATTTGCAAACATGAGACAAATATCATCACAGAAAAGATCTTTACCAATCCTACAACAGATAGAGGCCTTATATCCAAAATATACAAAGAACTCAAGAAGTTAGACCGCAGGGAGACAAATAACCCTATTAAAAAATGGGGTTCAGGGGCTGGAGAGATGGCTCAGCAGTTAAGAGCACCCGACTGCTCTTCCAGAGGTCATGAGTTCAATTCCCAGCAACCACATGGTGGCTCACAACCATCTGTAAAGAGATCTGATGCCCTCTTCTGGTGTGTCTGAGGACAGCTACAGTGTACTTATATATAATAAATAAAATAAATCTTTAAAAAAATGGGGTTCAGAGCTGAACAAAGAATTCATATCTGAGGAATGCCGAATGGCTGAGAAACACCTAAAGAAATGTTCAACATCTTTAGTCATAAGGGAAATGCAAATCAAAACAACCCTGAGATTTCACCTCACACCAGTGAGAATGGCTAAGATCAAAAACTCAGGTGACAGCAAATGCTGGCGAGGATGCGGAGAAAGAGGAACACTCCTCCATTGTTGGTGGGATTGCAGACTGGTAAAACCATTCTGGAAATCAGTCTGGAGGTTCCTCAGAAAATTGGACATTGAACTGCCTGAGGATCCAGCTATACCTCTCTTGGGCGTATACCCAAAAGATGCCCCAACATATAAAAAAAGACACGTGCTCCACTATGTTCATCGCAGCCTTATTTATAATAGCCAGAAGCTGGAAAGAACCCAGATGCCCTTCAACAGAGGAATGGATACAGAAAATGTGGTACATCTACACAATGGAATATTACTCAGCTATCAAAAACAATGACTTTATGAAATTCGTGGGCAAATGGTTGGAACTGGAAAATATCATCCTGAGTGAACTAACCCAATCACAGAAAGACACACATGGTATGCACTCATTGATAAGTGGCTATTAGCCCAAATGCTTGAATTACCCTAGATGCCTAGAACAAATGAAACTCAAGACAGATGATCAAAATGTGAATGCTTCACTCCTTCTTTAAAAGGGGAACAAGAATACCCTTGGCAGGGAAGAGAAAGGCAAAGATTAAAAGAGAGACTGAAGGAACGCCCATTCAGAGCCTGCCGCACATGTGGCCCATACATATACAACCACCCAATTAGATAAGATGGATGAAGCAAAGAAGTGCAGACTGACAGGAGCCGGATGTAGATCGCTCCTGAGAGACACAGCCAGAATACAGCAAATACAGAGGCGAATGCCAGCAGCAAACCACTGAACTGAGAATAGGACCCCCGTTGAAGGAATCAGAGAAAGAACTGGAAGAGCTTGAAGAGGCTCGAGATCTCATATTTACAACAATGCCAAGCAACCAGAGCTTCCAGGGACTAAGCCACTACCTAAAGACTATACATGGACTGACCCTGGACTCTGACCTCATAGGTAGCAATGAATATCCTAGTAAGAGCACCAGTGGAAGGGGAAGCCCTGGGTCCTGCTAAGACTGAACCTCTAGTGAACTAGACTGTTGGGAGGAGGGCGGCAATGGGGGGAGGGTTTGAAGGGGAACACCCATAAGGACGGGGAGGGGCGAGGGGGATGTTTGCCCGGAAACCGGGAAAAGGAATAACACTCGAAATGTATATAAGAAATACTCAAGTTAATAAAAAAAAATCTAGTCAGAGATGACATTGGAGAATTCAGTTGAAGAGATTGTAGGAGGTTTCTCAATTTCTATTTTATAATATTTCACAGTTTTACTCCTATTTGCAAACATAAGACAAATATCATCACAGAAATCTATTTGATAATGGTTTAAGGTAAAATGATATTGAAAGAACCTCATACCAGTATTATTATCAGAAGGTCTCTGATTTGGCTCATTGTGTAACATGTACCTCCAGCCTGGCAGGTCAAGTCTATTCATAGCCCAGAACCAATATAGTGCTGTAGTCTGACAGCCCTGTCCCAACCTACACCCTAGAAAAGCTGTAGCCATTTTGTTCCATGCCTGCCAATTATTTCATATTGTTACTGTAACATGCCTGCCATTCATTGCCAGAAAAATAACTACTCAGAACAAGGTCATGCGGACCACATACCCTGTTCTGTTCTGTTCTGTACATTCTGAGGTTTGTTAATCTTAAGAATTCCACAAAGTTTTGCATAGTACCCATCAATTTGAAGGTCAGTATGCAGAAACTGAAGGAAAGGCCATCCAGAGACTGTCCAGCTAGCAATCAATCTCATTTGCAGATACCAAAGCCAGACACTTTTGCTAATGCCAAGAAGCACTGGCTGACAGGATCCTGGTATGCTGTCCCCTGAAAGGCTCTTCCAGAACCTGACCAAAACAAATGTGGATGCTTGCAGCCAATCACTGGACTAAGCACAGGAACCTCAATGAAAGAGTTAGGGAAAGGACTTAAGGAAATGAAGGGATGTGCAATCCCATATGAAGAACAACAATATCAGCCAGACATCTCCCCTACCCACTGCGCAGGGCTCCCAGGGACTAGACCACCAACCAAATAGTACACATGGAGTGACTCATGGCTCCAGTTGCACATGTAGCAGAGGACTGATTTCTCTGGCATCATGGGAGAGGAGGCCCTAGGTCCTGTGAAGAAGGCTCAATGCCCCTGCTAAGTGGGATTCTACAGCAAGCAGAACTGGGTGGGTTCATGGGCAAGCAACCTCATAGAACTAGGGGATGGGAGATAGGATGAGGGGTTTGTAGAGGAGAAACTGGGAAGAAGGACATTTGAAATGTAAATAAACAAAATAATCAATTAAAAAAAACTCAGTGTGAACTTGAGTCAGTGTTGACCACAGCATAGAACCTACTGCACCTGCTTATGAGCTCATTTGTGTGTGTGTGTGTGTGTGTGTGTGTGTGTGTCTGACACAGAAGAATGCTAATAATAAGCCAAAAAGTTACAATTATAATGCTCATGCTCCGTTTTCTCAATATTCTGAAATTCCCTTCTTCACCACCCATCTACCACTGTTCTAACCTTACTCAGGAACAATAAGCTTAAAGATTAGCTGAAAATACTTTGTCTAGTAAGCCAAAATATAGTGCTGCTCTCTTCCTTGACTTTCAAACTTTTGAACCTGATTTTTGTTATAAAAGTCCTGCCCTGAAAATAGACTGGTAGCAAAGTTAGGCATCCATCTGCTTTTTGTGGTCCTGATCTGAAGAGTATTAGGGTATGCATTCAATAAACCATCCCTGTCTTACTGAGATCACTGTTCCTATGGATTTGGGGGTGACTCTGAGTCAGAGCAGAAAGTGAGATTAATTCAAACACAGTATCTTCTTGGGTGCCATAGGATGAGATTACCCCTTCCAATATACACATATAGAACAAATATATGAACACAAAATGCTTTAAAAATAAACTATTTACACTGATACTATTTAAGCCTTACCTATGATCAGATATATACATTCTTCATCCACATATCTAATTATCTACCGTGAAAGTTAAGGGAAAATGTACATTCTTTCATTACTGATATGTCTTTGGCCTATATTTTATCCATATTTTTAAAAAGAATTAATTTTACTGCAGTGGGAGGAATCTTGTTAAGTGAAAAGTATCACTGAAAAACAATCTTGTTCATGTTTAGAAACAGCACAAACATGGTTATTAAAAAATCTGATTTATTTTTAGAACATAGAAGAGGATCTTGAAACAATTCAAGTCTTAAAAGTCCCTAGCAGTTTTATTCTACCACTATAAAATTTATGTACAGACAAATCCTAAAATATTATCAGATATTGAAACAAAGAAGATGTGAAAATTAAGTGAAAAGTAGAGCTGTAGTCTGAATTCTGAGAGAGAAGTGAAATGAAAGTTTCTAGATGTGTCATGTGATACAGACTCACTGGGTGTTAAGCTGAAGCAGGACCTGTGGGAGGACACATGATGTTTAGAGAGAGTATAAATAGTGGCAGCATGCGTGCATAGCTAACTTCGCAATGCTTCATTGATCTTCCTCCTTTGCTGATCTTCACTTTTAGACAGAGGCAGAGAACTTCTGGCTTCTTGGCCTGTCCTAGTAGCTACCACTGACTTTTGCCAATTTGGAGGCGGCCTGGTAGTTTCTGATGTCTTTTGCTGCTGCTGCTATGCTGAAAAGCAGAGATTGGAATCATCCTAAAGAACTATTTCTAAACAGGTCCACATCTACTGATCCTATTCACCATATTTTCTCCTCCTCCTTTGGACAGTGGGCTAGAAAGGAGGTCAAAATGCCTGAGAACTTTATTTTGAAAAGGTACAACAGTAGAAAAGGTTTGTCAGGTCCACAAAGCACGCAGTCACTACTCTTGTTATCTTCGCCTTCATGTGGCTTCTCTTTAATCTTATACTACTGCTAACTTAAAATATGAAGAAGTTTTCACCTTTTACGTTAACAGAAAACATTAAATTATCTTTGAGAAATATTTATTATTTTCCAGGATTTCTTAGGATATGTCCATTCCTTTTCCTGTATGTTAGAAAGCTGTTTAGAGTACTGATGAGGAAAAACACAAATAAGTAAAATTAAATGAATATGAAGCTGAAGTAAGCATTTTTGAGTTGCTCTTTAGTAGAAAAATTATTATTTTTGACATTTCCTATATGTCAATCTACATTTCACTAGGTTTCAGAGTTTATTGCCCGTTTAAATCTCCTCCTTTTTTTCTTTAATTAAATTATTCTTTCTGCCTTTCTATTGCCTTTTCTTTCACCCCTCCCCCTTTGGCAATGATTTGGATTAAATACAATGCCACAGACACCTTTCTAGATAAGCATTTATCACATTGAATTGGAAGCCTTACCCCTTCAACGAATAGGTTTAAATGAATAATATTGTTGTGCTAGTATTGTCTTCGAGGTAAATATTGAATTCAGTAATGACTTCTTTTTTTTTTTAATATAAAAGGAAAATACATGCATTGTCTCACATTGCTATAAACCAGCACTAGAAAGAAAGGCTGATGTATCATCATAATTATGAGTATAGCATGATCTGCCTAAAAAGTTATAGGACAGAGAAGACTGCAAAGGGAGACTGTCTCAAATATAAATAAATAAATAAATAAATAAATAAATAAATAAATAAATAAATGAACAAACCAAGTCCAGTTTTAAATAGGTGCTTTTTTAAAGAAAAAGTAATATCTGTGTGTTTGTGTCTGGGTGAGTCTCTGTATGCATATAC
Source organism: Rattus norvegicus (assembly GCF_021556685.1). Classification (NCBI taxonomy): domain Eukaryota; kingdom Metazoa; phylum Chordata; class Mammalia; order Rodentia; family Muridae; genus Rattus; species Rattus norvegicus. Next base: position 160,860,279 of record NC_141535.1, read on the forward strand.
CTGGATGCAAATATGCACATGTATATGGCAAGTTCCCTTTTGTAATTTACCTTTCAATATTCAAGTGAACATGAATGAGACAAGATAATTGTAATAAATTTTATAAATGTGTCACAATTTAAAATTATTTGAAATATGTTTCTTCCACATTAATGTTTATGTATGAATATGCATGTTAACATTTTGAGTTCGTAAATAATGTATTATAAACTTTAATCCATATTTATATAGGTGATCAAAATATTCAATTCTATTTCTGCATGATTATTTCTTGATTAATTTAACTTCAACAAAATTTGCCTTGCCTTAAATTAATTTTTCATTGGAACTCATTTTATAATTGATTTTATAGTCCATTGATCATAGGTCAAATAATTTATGGTTGGATGAATAACTATAAATCTTCACACTTGAAAAAACTGAGTGTATTGCTAGCAGCGAATAACTGCTACTAAAAAAAAAGGAAGGTGTTATTTCATCTGTGATAAACTTAGATTAGGCAATGCATTTCAAAGTAAATTTGTAGAATTGTTAAATTTAAGATTCTAAAATATTTAAGAACTTGCATCTCTAATTTGTTTATATTTTGAAAAGAGAAGTTTAAAATTTCAGCATCAAAATTTATAATGGAATACAAGTGCTCAAACAGGTATGTATATATTGGCTTCTAGATAGTGACTGTTGACCTTGGACTTTGAATCTTCTCATGTATTGGTATTAATCCCACAGAATTGCCAGGAACTAAACCACTAACCAAAGAATGCACACAGAGAGACCCATAGCTTGAGCTGCATATGTAGCAGAGGATGGTCTTATCTGCCATCAAAGGGACAGGAGGTCCTTGGTCCTGGGAAAGCTCAGTGCCCCAGGGAAATTTTAGGGTGGTGATGTGGGAGTGGATGGGTGATTGGGAGAGCACCCTCATAGAAGCAGGGGGTATGGGGGGATAAGAGATTTTTAGAGGGAAAACCAGGAAGGGGGATAACAGTTGACATGTAAATAAAATATTCAATAATTTTTTTAAAAAATAAACAAAACCACAGCGTTCATGCCATCTTGATCCATAGAACCTACCACAGGTCTAACATATGACAGGTAATGAGACTATAAATACAGAGGTGCAGAGAAGGCCGACCTGTTAAAAACATGTACTGTTTCTGCAGTGAAATTGAGTTTGTTTCCTAGCACCCATGTTAGGCTCCTCACAACAACCTACAACTCCACCTCCAGGGAGATGTGAAGCCTCTAGCTTCAGTAGACACCTGTGTACATACACAACACACAAACTCATATGCATATACACATACCCCACATACACTAAAAATAATAAAAATAAATATGAAAAAATAATGCATGTACAAAATATGAAAAAAATGATTCGCTTTTTTTTCAAAATGGTTGGTACTTTTCATACTCAGCAATAGTTTTGTTAATCAGAAATAGAAATGCTAGATAATTTATCAGTACCTCTGAGATCCACAAATAGACATAGTGATGAGGAAGCTTACCTCTCTTTAAAAATAAGATCTTTTACACTCTCTTTATATTTTATAGAATTTGCAGGTCCCGAATTATTTTATTTCCAAACCATAATGGTGAGTTTTCTTCAGTGAATATACATCAATCTAGACAATACTTGTAACTGAATGTTTTCTTTAACACAAAGCATTAAATGTTTACTATATGCTAAGCCCATTTGAAACTTTCTTTAATCATTCTGAGAACATGCCTATGAGAAATGGACTAATAAACTTTTTGTTAGAGTAGTAAGTAAATGTCTGAAATAACCAGCTTATAAAGAATAAAGGAAAAAATAAATAAATGAAAACATATACAACCATGTCTGATTGGTATAGTGTTGGATGTTTTAAATCAGGGCTTCTGTCAGGCTAGACAATCACTCTAAAACATGATCAATAACATATAATCCCAAATAGTCATTGCTTTCATACTTATAAATATTATCAAGTTGTTTATAATCACAGTAAGAAAAATCATTGCTTATTACACAGTGATTTTTAAGTTTCAAGTACTTCAGTTCAATACTATTATTCCAAACATCCAAAGCAATCTCATTGATAATCCATGTCTCTCTAAATCAATTACTAGCAAGATGAGGTTGTTTGCATTTGTTTCTAATTTTGCGTTCATTTAAACTGATTGAAATACTTTACAGATTTAATCCAGTTTTGTAAAAGAAACTATAAAATGAACTTTGGCTATAATGGTTTTATTTATTTTATAACTTAATCCTTAGGAAAATTATGATATAGCTTTATTTTATCTCCTTTTGAACACCAGGCATATTCCCTTTGTTTATTGTCTTAGTACCAAAGAGTTGTACAAGTTGCAACAAATGCATGTATTATAATTTCACAACGTTTTTACCTCGGTTGTTTTATTTTTTTTCATAGATTAATGTAATCTGTGGAGCTAGTCAGAGATTAATATTTCATTTTATTTCCCATATATATTTTTCTTTCTAAACAATATTGAATGATAATTACTGGCTCCTTGAGTCTCTCGCATATAAATAGAATCATCCAGCCCTCTGTATCTGCAGTCTTCTTCAGTGGGGTGGCTCCTGATGTAGTCATGCTGATTCTCAGCACTGTAAAGGGAACACTCAGAAAGTGCCTTCTTGACACATTCCCAAGATACCTCAAGAGTCAACACTCCAAGGAATCTGGAGGTCATTTTCCATGGAAACTCCCATACTCTGGATTAAATATGAAATAACATCCTACTCTTTGGAGATGCTGTTGCAAATTAAAACAAAACATAACACTAGAGAACAAAACAAGCCATGCCTTAGATGGATTTGTCAGTATAGATTCACTTACATCCCCTGCACTGAACTGGCCTCTTCTACAGAACACCATGTAAAGGACCTGATCCCCAAACTAAAAACAGGACAGTGAGCCCTTGAGAGGCTTTAACCCATTAAGCTGAAAATCAAAGAGCCTGTCTTCCATTAAATAAATTCCATACAATTCTACTTCCAAGTTATAAACTTTACGTGAGTGTGAACAGCTTCTCAGCATTCGTATATCATGTAAATCTGTCACATAATGCTCTCCCTTTAGAAGCAAGTGGTTCTTCTGCGAATTAACACTTTTTCCAGTGTAGCCCAGAAACCCATATCTTAAAAGTTAGTGCATCCGGTCACAATAAGGTTCACATCTCTCAACAAGCTCTAAGATGCTTGTTACACAGAATTCTTTTCTAGATTTGGAGCTGGTTATAATTCCATATTCTAGTGAAACTCAATTTTTTAAAAAAATAAGCACCAATAGCATCAATAGATTGATTACTAAAAGATCTACAATGTTTTGCATTGCCATGAATCTATAATCTAATTAGCGGTTCTCTGGTCTTGCAGGCTTTCTTTTTGGAGACCTCTCAAATTCATTTTTTTTACAATTTATTTTTATTTTTCAAGATGGGATTACTGTATATGGCCTTGCCAGTGCTAGAACTTGCCAAATCATAGAAATCTGCCTTTCTCTGCCTTCCAAGTTTTTAGTTTGAAGCATACACCACCACAAACTGATTTCTAATTCATTATTCTTAATGTGAGAATTAATGGGCCTTTTTCTTGACCACAATGTGTAACTCTGCTTTCTCAGTTGACTTTGGAATAACCACTTTGCATCTTCTCTAGTTCCTTTCCTGATTTTTACCCAGTGTTAGTTGTGGTTTATACTGGGAAGGGTTAAATTATGTTTTTTTTTAATACAGTTTCTGAGAGAACTTTCATTCTTTTCCTTTACACTAAGCTGCCAGAATAGACATAGAATATCCACTGGTGATCAAATAATGTTAGTTTGTGCTTTGATCATGATACTCTGTTCTTTCCCTGTTGACTTTAAGTCCTTTGAAGTCAGCTTCGTGATTGGTTTTCATTTCCTGCTGACAGGATAGCCTGGCTGCTGTCTCTCTTCTTTGTTCTGAGTATCTCTATGTGGGTAAGAACAGTGATATGAGAGTCTAAAACTTTTCCCACTTTTCCTGACACCTCCTGGATCCTAGTTACTAGGCAATGTGATCCTTGAAAAGAAATATAGATTTCTCTGCTGGATGAGGAGATTGACTGACTAAACTAAAAAGAGGAACTTTTCTATCAATCCAACATTTAAACAGTTTATAGGACAGCTAGCTTCCCATTAATTACTCTGACACACACCTACCACAAATACCTGCTGAAGTTCTTAGCTAAATGCTTAGGGTGTTGTGCTGGTAAAGGGAAGGTAGAGTGTCTCTTCTTTGCAGAGAATGTGATTTTCCAGGCTGTCAGCTGTTCAACTATAGAACGCGTGCTTTGTTATTTGCATCCACATTTCCTTTACCCAACATTACTGCTGGTTTTGCTTTTTATTGCTATGAGTGTAGCTTTAATATAAAACAAGTCCATAAAAAAATCAAGATAAAATTGAACGGTGGAATACAAAGTGGAAATAGTAATATTTAACAATATCGATGAAGTTTTTAGGTCAGTACCAAATTGGCTTTTCCAACTTCTTTGTTCTATGACTGAAGTATTTTTTTTGCCCCAACAATTGGGTCTTACTGTCAAGTTCTGGAAGGTGTTTTTTTCTAATTTCTTCTATGTCAACTTGAAATACCTAGGGTCATTTGAGAAGAGGAACTCCCGGTTTAAAAGAAATTTCCATAGATACCTCCCTTTAGGTAAGTCTGTAGTGCATTTACTTGCTCTTGCTTGATGATTGATATGGAAGTGCCTAGCTGACTGTGTGCTGTGTCATTCCTGAACAGTGTTTCTAGATGATATAAGGAAGTAGGAAGAGCATGTCATGAGGAGTAAGCCACTAAGCAGTGTTCCTTTAAGGTATCTGTATCAGTTCTACCTTCCAGTTCATGTCCTCTTTGGTTACTATTTTGACTTCTGTCAGTAATGAACTGTTACCTGGTAGTTTAAAATAAATAAATCTTTTCCTTCCCAAGGTGTTTTTGTTCAAATGATTTACTACAATAGAAAAATTAACTAAGATTTTATCCAAGAGCATTGTCAACAGCTTGTAATGTCTCGGGATCTTTGGGACCTTAAGGACAACAGCTACCAAAAAAGTAATCCATCTAGTTATTACTAGAAGGAGCTTTGTACATAACCGTGAAAGGAAGGGGAGAGGGGACAAAAAACAAAATAAATATAAATAAATAAAGATGCCACCACCACCACCAAAACAAAACAATAATAATAATATTTTTTTAAAAATCTACAATCTTATTTTTCCATGAATCTTATTTTTCCAGTCTGCTACAATAATGAGTTAGAATGCAAGCTTGTCTACTGATAGAATAATGGTAGAAATATGATGCAAATATAATAAAATATTATATAAAAATTTATATTCTGGTTGAATATAAATCATCTTCCATAAGATGAAGCTCATACTTGGAATCAGTATTGGTTAAGATACTTCAGATAAATAGGTCATTTATTCTAGAAGAAAACCTACTACTATTATTCTGATAAATGGATATAATATTAAAGCAACTTCTTCTGACTTACAAATATAACTATAATATATCTTTCAACCTATAGGTTGAGGTCTACATGCAGGTGAGGACTGGCACAAGTTAGGTCAAGGCCATGATTGGACAGTAAAAAGTAAGGTGGGGACAGAGTTTTTGAAAGGTGAGAGAGAAGGGAAAGAGAACCACGATGGAGATGGAAAAGGACGAACCAGATCCAGGTGGTCTTAAACGGCCCTAGGTAGTTCTGTATATTTCTTAAAGAATGGATTTCTGTAGGTAAATTTATCTTATCTAGTCAGTTTATATTTTTATCATTTTGGTTGTGAGTTTATCGTGTCGATGTATTGTGGATTGAGAATTTAACGCATAAATATTTGTTAAAATACTTAAGTCTTGATTTCACCGGGTAGTTGGGAGTTTATACCTTAACTACCAGGGAAACGGTTGCTGGGAGTGTGGGCACAGTCCTTGGCAGGGAACCGCAATAGGCTAGCCCTATGCTGTACTTCTAGAGCCCTGATTTTACCATAGAACTGAAACCAGAGAGTTAGAGTGTAACAGAGAACCGCCGGAAAGATACAAACCCAAGAGAAATTATCATTAGTTCCATATTGCCCTCCGGTGCTGGAACGAACTCTAGGGAGCAGCATGACAAGGTGCCATGCTGGCACTGCCTGCAGACTGCCTGGGCCAGAGAGTACTTGGGGCCAGCGTGGAACAGTGACTTGCTAGAATCAGCAGCTGCTGAGATAAAGATACCCCACAGTGCCATGTGGCCCAACGGTGCTGGCACTAAAACGGGATAAACGTTTACCTTTTTAAAATATTTACCACAACATCAACCCTCATCAGAAAAACTTCTATTCTATATTCATCATAAAGAGTGATTAAACAAAGACCTACAATTGGACAGGTTGAAGAGAAGATGAAAAGAAGAATAGACTTCAGAAAGCTCAATCCTAAATCAGCATACATAATTCACATACCCAGGGGTTCAATAATCATTACAGCAGAGATGTAGTGTTGAATTAGTTAACTCCTTTGGCTCCCAGAGGGTTGGAGATGCACTGTACCCACTCAAGAGCTGTCTGGATTGGTGAATGAAACAGACAGACACAGACACAGTCACAGTCACACACACACACACACACACACACACACACACACACACACACACACACACACCAGCTAATTCAGTGTTTGGCCATTTCTAATCCTCCCCATGGCTAGCATACAGTCTCCCCTCCAACTTTCCTGAGTCAACTTGATAAGTCAATATTTCATCTTTGCTACCCCAGACCCAATTGGATGAGTGTTTTCTAGGGCCACTTTTCTGAATTATTACATAACTGCTTGCTTTCTTCCTTCAGCTCTTAGATCTGAATCCCTCTGCTTCTCCATCGTGGTAATTCTCACCCTCTCCTTCCCCAGTATCTTGCCTGCTCAATCTTAAATTTCTTCCTCTTTCATCCTCCCAGCCATTGGCAGTTAGCAACTTTATTCCCCCCCACCAAAAAAAAGCCGACTTGGGGCAGGTTTCCATTAGCATCTGAGGGCACAGATTCCCCTGTGATTCTGGGAGCCAAATTAAGACATTAAGAACCAATCCCCATCCAAGAGCGGTAAGGTTTAAGAGCCAGAGGCAGTGGATGAACATAAGGTGAACAATGTGTTCTTAAAAAAACAAGTTAACCTAAAGCATCAATGAACTCTTCATAGTCTGCTTCCTTCACATTCATCATTCTATTTGTGCTTCCTGAAGCCCACCCCACACCCAGCCCTTCCTTCACTAGCTACCTAAGTTCTGAAGGTATTATAAATAAAACCCATATATATCATCCATCAAAACTAACATCAACCAAAGAAGGAAACATGCAATATTCTCTTTTCTGGGTTTGGATTCCTTCACCCAGAATGATTGTTTCAACCATTTTTAATAAGCTTCATAATCTTTTTCCCATATGAATTATTTATTTGAAATAAAATATATTGTGTAAAAACACAGTGTGGCTTGGACACAGAGGGTCAGGCACACAGATCCACTCACAACAGTTTTGAGAACCTACACCTGAACCGTGCAGGCCCAATCCAGAACAAACCCAGGCACGGAGAGAGAAGGCAGAGAGCAGTCTTACCAATAGCTTAGAATCTGGTGGCAATTTTTAGCTGCCATGATAAGGAGCATCAATTTTGTATAAGACTGAGGCTGTAGATAAGTATAAAGTGTTCATGTAGAAGGCCACACACTGAAGAATATTTGGAAAGTAAAAGTTGGGTCAAATGGTGGTGCGGGGGGGGGGGAACTGAAGGATTGTTAGTTTGGAGGCTGTTATGGTGGGAATGGATGGGTGGGAGGGAGAACATCCTCATAGAAGCAGGGAGAGGAGGAATTGAAGAGGGGGAAAAGGGAAAGGGGATAACATTAGAAATATAAATAAATAAACTACCCTTTAAAAATTGAGAGAGAATAGAGGATGAATATGCTCAAAACATGTAGATAATTCTCAAAACATGAATAAAAAAGCACAGTTTAAAAAATAACTTTTTGAGTTACAAAAAAATTATTAACAACCCATTAAGGGGAGGTGAATGTAGTTATAGATTTAATATAAGTTTTTGCAATTTATTTGTCATTGATGTTTAGTATTTAACCAAAACATCTTTTCATTTATTTTAAAATTGTATTTTGAAGTTAGACCGCAGGGAAACAAATAACCCTATTAAAAAATGGGGTTCAGAGCTAAACAAAGAATTCACAGCTGAGGAATGCCGAATGGCTGAGAAACACCTAAAGAAATGTTCAACATCTTTAGTCATAAGGGAAATGCAAATCAAAACAACCCTGAGATTTCACCTCACACCAGTGAGAATGGCTAAGATCAAAAACTCAGGTGACAGCAGATGCTGGCGAGGATGTGGAGAAAGAGGAACACTCCTCCATTGTTGGTGGGATTGCAAACTGGTACAACCATTCTGGAAATCAGTCTGGAGGTTCCTCAGAAAATTTGACATTGAACTGCCTGAGGATCCAGCTATACCTCTCTTGGGCATATACCCAAAAGATGCCTCAACATATAAAAGAGACACGTGCTCCACTATGTTCATCGCAGCCTTATTTATAATAGCCAGAAGCTGGAAAGAACCCAGATGCCCTTCAACAGAGGAATGGATACAGAAAATGTGGTACATCTACACAATGGAATATTACTCAGCTATCAAAAACAACGGCTTTATGAAATTCGTAGGCAAATGGTTGGAACTGGAAAATATCATCCTGAGTGAGCTAACCCAATCACAGAAAGACATACATGGTATGCACTCATTGATAAGTGGCTATTAGCCCAAATGCTTGAATTACCCTAGATCCCTAGAACAAACGAAACTCAAGACGGATGATCAAAATGTGAATGCTTCACTCCTTCTCAAGACGGATGATCAAAATGTGAATGCTTCACTCCTTCTTTAAATGAGGAAAAAGAATACCCTTGGCAGGGAAGGGAGAGGCAAAGATTAAAACATAGACTGAAGGAACACCCATTCAGAGCCTGTCCCACATGTGGCCCATACATATACAGCCACCCAATTAGACAAGATGGATGAAGCAAAGAAGTGCAGACCGACAGGAGCCGGATGTAGATCGCTCCTGAGAGACACAGCCAGAATACAGCAAATACAGAGGCGAATGCCAGCAGCAAACCACTGAACTGAGAATAGGTCCCCTGTTGAAGGAATCAGAGAACGAACTGGAAGAGCTTGAAGGTGCTCGAGACCCCAAAAGTACAACAATGTCAAGCAACCAGAGCTTCCAGGGACTAAGCCACTACCTAAAGACTATACATGGACTGACCCTGGACTCTGACCCCATAGGTAGCAATGAATATCCTAGTAAGAGCACCAGTGGAAGGGGAAGCCCTGGGTCCTGCTAAGACTGAACCCCCAGTGAACTAGTCTATGGGGGGAGGGCGGCAATGGGGGGAGGGTTTGGAGGGGAACACCCATAAGGAAGGGGAGGGGGGAGGGGGATGTTTGCCCGGAAACCGGGAAAGGGAATAACACTCGAAATGTATATAAGAAATACTCAAGTTAATAAAAAAAATAAATAAAAGATGATATCATGAACCTAAAAGAGAGTAGGAGCATGAAATTTCGTGGGAGACAAGAGAATGAAAATCAACTGCAACTTAATTATGAAAATCTCAAAACTTTAATAAAAGTGTCTAGAAGAAAAAAATCAAAATCAACCCCCCCCCAAAAAAAGAAATTATAGAACTTCTATTTCCTACCTCCAATTCTTCTCATCCCTTTCTCCTTTACTTCAAAGTCATCGCTTCTTCACCCAGTTGTTTGTTCCCTTCATTCTGCAAAAATTTCTTCATTTCATGAAGTTTTATTTATCAAATGTGAGTCTTAATTCCTGGGCAAATTAAGTCCTGTTTTGGAAGTCGTCTTCTATACCTATATAAAGTTAGGTACTCTAGGGTCTTTTCTGACTCCAATATGAATTTTAGGATAAAATTTCAACTTCTGCAAAGAACAAAAGGAAGATTTTGATTGGAATCGCATTGAATCTTTAAACATATATATGTAGAGTGGACATTTTTACAATGTTAATTCTATCAATTTGTGTGCATAAGATGTATTTTATTTTTCCTTTATCTTTCTTAAGTCTTTCTATATAGATGCTAAATTTTTATTATAGAGGTCTTTTACTCCCTGGGTTAGATTTTAATGTAAACTACTTTATTTACTTTGAGTCTATCATAAGTGGGAGCATGTCCTTGAGTTCCTCTCTATTGTTTATTGTTGGCACATGAAAATCTACTGTTGTCAGTAAGTTAATTCTGTAATCTGCTACATCCATGAATTTGTTTATTGTTTCCATAGTTTTCTGGTAGATCTATTGGGATCTATAATGTCACCTGTAAATAGGAATGTTTGACTGCTTCTTTCTCAGTTTGTATCCCTTTAATTTCCTTCTCTTGCCTTAGTGCTCCAATTAATATTTTAATCATAATGTTGAAAAAAATGGGGATAGTGGTCATCCCTGTCTCATTCCTGATTTCATTAAGATTCCTTCATGTTTTCCTCTATTTAGGATGATGTTTACTGTGGGTTTTTGTGTATAGTTTTTTTATGTTAAAGTATGTAAACAAAAGCTCTAGGACTTTTACCATGAAAGTATCTTAAATCTTGGTAAAGGCTATTGAGATGATTATTTGAGTTTGACTTTAAATTCATTATGTAGTTTACAATATTTATTAACTTGCCTGTTTTGAACTGTTTATGGAATTTAGGGTTAAAGCCAACCTGGTCATGTTCAATAATCTTTTTGATATATATCTATATTCTATTTGCAAGTATTTCTGAATCTGTGTTCATTACAGATGTAAACAGTAATGATTATGTCAATTTTGCCCACTAAATATGGATATCAGAATTCAAATTGGTGGAAGCTGGAAAAATAGCTCGGTCATTAAGACAGCATAGAGCTTTTGTAAAGGAATGGAATTTGTTTCCTAGCACTCACATCAGACTGCTCACAATAGCCTATAATTCCAGGTCCCAGATCTCCACAACAGTCATGCCTTCAAGGATATTAATTTCCACTGATTGCTACTTATACTACCTTTGTGGCTTACCATTTAGATATTTTATCTACCTTGGTATATTTTTGTAAAGGAGAGAAAAATGCAATACTTGGTAGATTTCCCCCTATGATGTCATAATTTCTTAGTGGGTTTACCTTCAATAAAAGTACCTGAGTAAAAACATATTGAAAACAAAACTGGCTAATATCACCTGGTGGTTTAAAAGTAGGTTGCCTAATTTCACATGCATTGCATGCTAACATTACCTCAAATCCTAGGTTGAGACTGAGTTGAAAATAGAAGCTTGATGATTGTGTCACCTTGGGACCAGAGAGATTTGCCAGGCACAATTTCTGGGAGTTTGAAGATATTCTCTGTGGATAAAGTAGAGGCTACTGCAAAAGACTTGTGCAGAAGTATAAGTCTCCTCAACTGCAAAGCCAGGAATCCTGGTGGCTGTTGCTAGGATTATCCAGTTTCAAGAGAATGCTATAGCTAAAGCAGCTGTTTACAGTGTTGTTTTCCAACAGTTAGTGACTCTCAACTGTAGTAAGATCTCCCATAGTTAGTTCATTGCTTAGCGTGGGTTTATTTTAGGGTTAATTCAGTGTTGGCCTTTGGAGGGTTGTAGGAAGTTTACTCTCAAGACATTGATTACTGTGATTCACTCTCTTAGAGGTCTGTCACAGTCTGTCACATTACTATGATAGACTTACACACACACACACACACACACACACACCTTATGTGACTGAGTTTCATAGAAAAGTGAAATTATGATTATTTGTTGTACGACTTGGACTGCTTGCATGAATGTAGGAGCTGCTCTATTAGTTTGAATTGCTCACAACAAACACTTAATATATTGTTTTAGTCAGAATGATATCAGATTAACAAAATCCACTTATCTGATTTGTATAATGTAAACTGAAGACAGAATAAAGTGACATAGATATATTTTGAAAGAGTCTCATTGATAAAAAAATGATTGATTAAGAAGCAAAAACAAAAATAGTTTCCAAATCTTGTTTTATATTTGTGATTCTATTTTCTTGTCTAATGTGTTGTTTTGATCTTTTTGTTTGGTATAGGCCATGTTTAAATATAAACAATAAAGTTCTAGGGGTAAAAAATATCCTCCTTTGGTGCTCACCACTGAATAATTTTTCTTTTAATTTTGCTCTTATGAATATGCATTTATGATAATAAAATATTGTCTCTGTAAAGAGAAATGAAATTTGTAATGTACATGGTTGGTTTCAGAGTTAAATGATAGGTATTAATCTATACAGAGTAAAAATATTCCAAAACATTAAACTTATTTTCTTAATATTCTTTTTAAACATTCTGTAAAATGCATGAAAATGATAAAACTCATAGTGACACACACACATATTCACACATGCTCAAAATCACAAAAATAAACATATATTATCAAAACAAATAATTAAAAATAGTAGGTATTTTTTTCTACCATGTTGCCCTTGTAATCATTAATGCACGCATACCAATTAAACTGATTTCTAAAAATTAATATTCAAACATGAAATGTAGATTGATCAAAATTTTCAAACCATATGAGAATTGATTTGAAAGAGGATATTTTTGAAATGCAAATTTTAGTCAAGCCTTAGATCCAATGAATTAAATTTAGAGTATCAAATACTTAAATGTGAGATATTCATTATAGACTAAGTTTTTTTTTTATTTTTAAACTTTCTTCAGTGTTCTTGAATAATGGATTGAAATTTAGTTTGCTCACACCGAGACTAAACTGTATTCAGAGTGAATTTCCCTGTTGCATTTGTTTGGTTGCCATGGCTTCAACCAGGGAACAGCCATATGATTTGGATCAGCTTTTTTTCTTTTAAATCTATGCCATTCCACTTATTAATCTTATCCTTGCTGATCTGTTTTGATATATTTCAGGCATGTGAACTCAAGTTTATTTAATATTTAATTTAGATTCATCAGTACCTACTCATTGGATATAAATTCATTTGTCAATATTACTACTTGACTTGAGATTTAAAAAATATTAAAATATAATAAGAATTATACAAGAAACATACTAAGTTATGAATATGTAGGGAATACTCATTTAAGAAATTGCAATAACCATTTGCTTATTATTTATATAGATGAATTCAACTATTTTTGGACAACTTTTCACCAAATAACTTCAAGGAAAAGTTACAATGCCACTGACAACACTTATACAAACTACTTAGAGCACAGCTATAAATAAAACTAAACTCAGACAATTATTTTCATTTAAAAATAAAGTACAATACTTGCTTAATGTGAGTACAATGTACATATCTTTAAGTTGATTACCATTTAATTCATCTTGCAACAATGCAATATATACCATATTTTATGGTATATGATTATACCACAAAATGATTATAATATAATCAGATAATGAGTATAATATAAGCAAAACTGTAAAAAAGTGATGATTAGTTTTTCACCTTTGTATGGTCAAAGCATTTCTATTCGTCTACTGAAAGAACATTAACCAGACCATATTTATTTTTGGTAATATCTAATCCTATCCCAGGTGCCTGATAGCCCATTGAACAAACAGTTAATATAGGGCCATAACTCAGGTACAGTATGATACTGACAAGGTGATACTCCTACACGTTTCCAGTGCCAAATTTCACGACTGTTATAAGACATTCTCTGTGGAGCAGTGTGCTATGATTGTATAGAACAGTGACAGTTAACTGATAGAGAAATGATAGAATAGAATATTGTACCATAGAATATTATAGAATATAGTAATGTCTATTCTTGGTTGTCAAGATCTGGAATTAACTAATTCCAAAAACAGGGGTTAAACTTTTGAGGGTTTACATCCATTTTCTTTTCTTTTGCCATTTTCTTAATTTGATATAGGAAAACCCATTTTAATATAGATCTTGAGGCCAGAAGACAACTCATCTTTACATCTTTAGTCTATTTTGAAATGGCTAGACATACCTTTAATCTTGGCCACACTTTCTTCTGGAAATGTATATAAGGAGAAGAAAGAAGGAGCCTTTTGCTCTTTTTCTATCTGCCCTCAGCTAGTAACCCTATTCCTTCAGTGACATTAGAGTTTACTTCTTCCGGAATCCAGTATATACTGTAGACCCACTGAGACATCCAGCCTCACGGATTTAGCAACTACTGGATTCTTCAGCTTTTGATTAACAACCAGAATTTGTTGGGTTAGCTGGATTTCAGCCTATAAGTCATTCTAATAAATCACCTTTGTTTATACATATAGACACATTTATTTTATAAATTCTGTTACTCTGGAGATCCCTGAATGATACAGATTTTGGTAGCAGAGTGATTAAAGAACAATGGAAATTATAAGGATGAACCTACTAAGTATACAGAAAAGGGTTTGTTTAATTTACTGACACCTACAAGTAAATGGAAGCCACACTAATTACTAAAGACTCTCCTAGAATCTCAGAGAAACCTAAAACCCATTTGTCAACAAACTTAAAGATTTAAAGAGGTAGAGGAGTTTCAATCCAGGAACAGGCCTACTGAGACAAGGAACCCCATGCAAATATATAATCCAGCTGTAATACAAACAAACTACATCGCTCTGGCTGGAATATAAACACAGACATCCAAATGAAGGGAAGACAAAGTGATGATTCATAGAATGGATTGACAAACTGAGTCAGATACAGGATATGCACAGTTATCCCAAGAACAGGCAGAAAAGAGAGGATACTTAAAAAGCAGCTGGGTCCTCAGGTAGTACTATGTCCAATTTTTGAAAGAGCACCAAATTGATTTCCAGAGTTGTACCAGCTTGAAATCCCACCAAAAATGAAGAAGAGTTCCTCTTTCTTTACATCCTGGCAAGCATCTACACACATGGTCCTTTCTGCTTGTTATACCTATTCCTAAGGACTATGGGTTGTACCCTAGGAATTCTGGAGTTCCAGGCTAATATCTGATTATCAGTGAATATATACCAGGCATGTCCTTTGGAGTCTGAGTTACCTCACAAAGGATGATATTTTCTATTTCCATCCATTTGTCTGTAAAATTTATGATGTCCTTATATTTATTAGATGAATAGTATTTCACTGTGTTAATGAACCACATTTTCTGCATCCATTTTTCAGTTAAAGGCTATCTGGGTTCTTTCCAGCTTCTGGCTCTTACAAATAAGGCTACTGTATTACGTAGCAATTGTGACAAAAAACTATATGGTATTGGTACAGAGACAGGCATGTAGATCAATGGAATAGAAATGAAGACCCAGAAATGATCCCATACATATTCACATATTCATGGGGGGAACAACAGCATTTTCAACAAATAGTGCTGGTTCAACTTGACAGTCAGCATGTTGAAGTATGCAAATTCTTATCACCTTGTACAAAGCACAAATGCAAGTGGATCAATGACCTCCACATAAAAAAAAAGATACAATGAAACTAAAAGAAGAGAAGTGGGTAAAAGCCTCAAACACATGAGCACAGGGGAAAATTTGCTGGACAGAACAACAAAGGCTCATGCTCTAAGATCAAGATTCAACAAATGGGACCTCACAAAATTCTCTAAGGCAAAGAACAGTGTCATTAGGACAAAATGGCAACCAACAGATTGGGAAAAGAACTTTAGCAATCCTACATCTGATAGAGGGCTAATATCCAACATATACAAAGAATTTAAGAAGTTAGACTCCAGAGAAACAAATAACCTTATTGAAAATGGGAACAGAGATAAACAAGGAATTCTCAACTGAGGACTATCGAAAGCCCCAGAAACACCTACAGAAATGTTCAACATCATTAGTCATCAAGGAGATGCAAATCAAAACAACACTGCGATTCCACCTCACACCAGTCAGAATGGATGAGATCAAAAACCAAAAGCGATAGCAGGTGCTGGTAAGGATATAGAAAAAGAAGAACACTCCTTCATTGTTGGTGGGACTGCAAGCTGGTTAAACCACAACTACTCTGGAAATCAGTCTGGTGGTTCCTCCGAAAATTAGACATAGTACTACCTAAGGACCCAGCTATACCACTCCTGGGCATATACACAAAAAATGCTCTAACATATAACAAGGAAACATGCTCCACTATGTTCATAGTACCCATACTTATAACAGCCAGAGGCTGGAAAGAACCCAGATGTCCTTCAGGAAAGGAATGGATACAGAAAATGGGATACATTTACACAATGGAGTACTACTCAGCTACTAAAAACAATGACTTCATGAAACTTTTAGGCAAATGAACAGAACTAGAAAATGTCATCCTGAGTGAGGTAACCCAATCAGAAAAGCACGCCCATGGTATGCACTCACTGGTAAGCTGATATTTGACTTGAACCTCAGAATACTCAATATACAATTCACAAACCACATGAAGCTCAAGAAGAAGAAAGTCCGAAGTGTGGATGATTCAGATCTTCTTAGAAGGGAGAACAAAATTACTCACTGGAGGAAATATGGAGACAAAGTGTGGAGCAGAGACTGAAGGAAAGGCCATCCAGTGACTGCCCCACCTGGGAGATCCATCCTATATAAAGCCACCAAACGGAGACAATATTGAGGGTACCAAGAAGTGCATTCTGACAAGAGCCTGATATGGTTGTCTCCTGTAAGGCTCTGCCAGAGCCTGACAAATAAAGAGGCAGATGATGGCAGCCAACCATTGAACTTAGAATGGAGTCCCCAGTAGAAGAGTTAGAGAAAGGACTTAAGTAGCAAAAGAGGTTTGTAACCCCGTAAGAACAACAACAATATCAACCATCTAGACTCCCCAGAGCTCCCATGGGCTAACTCACCATCCCAAGACTACACAGGGTTGAAGTTATGGCTCCATCTGCATATGTCATGGAGGATGACCTTGTCGGGTATCATTGGGAGAAAGGACCCTGTTCCTGTCAAATCCTAATGCCCTAGTGTAGGGGAATGTCAGGGCAGCAAGGTGGGAATGTTTGGTTGTGTTGGTGAGGGAGCACCCCAGTAGAATTAGGGAAAGGGGGATATAATAATGTGTTTTTGGAGGGGAAACCAGAAAAGGGGATAACATTTAAAATGTAAGTAAAAATAGTCAATAAAAGATAATGATGATGATGATAATAATAATAATAATAATAATAATAATAATAATAAAGCAGTCAGGTAGAAAATATATTCAACTCATTTTAATTCAATTCAGTACAATGAGCTCAGTTCTGTCTAGTCCAGTTCAGTACAGTTTAGAGCAGCTCAGATCATAGAGTTCAGATGCAGTCTTTCCCAATAATGCAATTAATTCTGATCCTGAGAGCAGCCAATTTGAGTCAGTGGTCTTTAAAAAAAATTTTGAGAGAGAGAGAGAGAGAAAGAGAGAGAGAGAGAGAGAGAGAGAGAGAGGTCAGATACATAGATAGGTAGATAAAAGATAGAGAGACAGATAAATAGATGAAGATTATGGATTTTTTTTATAATTTTCTTTGGGTGAACTCTGATAAGAACAATGTTATGAAGATAAATTTTTTCAGCCTGTGTAACTTCGTAGATACTTCCATGCTTCCCTCTACTCTGTAGAATCTTGCAGACAATACTATTCATATGTACGAAAATATCCAAGTAATGACTATCTAGGTGGTCTTTAGCTAGGAATCATCTACTTCTTATTCTTTCTAACATAAAAATAAAGCACTACAACAAATTATCCATGTATATTTCTTTGGATAAATTATGTGTATGTTTATGAGATTTGTAGAAATATTATTATTTTTATTATTATTTTATAATGATGCTTTCCACATGCTCTAGGACATATACTTTAAAGCAAAAGTAGATACTTTGATATGGAAATATATGGTATGTAAGATCCCCATTATCTTTGCATAAATGCTAAGAAGAAAATAAATTATACTAGGGAAGATTTTGGTGTCAATCTCCATGACTATTAAAATTTTATGCAGGCTTCAAGATAATAGTTGGGGATTTGCAAATGCAAACATCTTCTTAAATAAGTAATTTCTGAATGTTTGAATATGTGTAGCATGAAACATGAAATTGGGATAGATGATGATTTTTTTTATCTCTATTCAACATTTCCCACTTCATAAATAAAAAAGTAATTCCCCTAAAGGTTAGTGATGTATCACACTTATAAGTGTCACAAAATAAGAGGAATATTATAAACAAATTCAATATTAACATAACATATGTACGAAACTCTGGGAAAGAGACATAAGCACAATCATTTCCTATGGAATATATTGATATTATGTACACAATTATTTAGATCCATTGATGGGGTAGAAAAGCACATTTAAAAGATAATTCATCAACTGAGAGACACTTCTGTTATTTCCATTGCCTAACCTTTATGTACAGATTGGTAATGCACATGATGTAGGATGTTGTGTCTCTTGGACATTCCTCAAGGAGTAATATGTAGATTGGTCACTTTGTAAAGGAAAAAAACAAAAACAAAAAACACAAATTACAATACAAAACAAAAAATCCAATTGATCAAAAGAGAAATACATAACTTAGTCTTTCTGATCAAGCTCCCTGTCATTTAAAGTCTGAGTCTTGCTTCTAGTCTCTTTCCTGTGGCTTCTATTAACTGAGACCTTTTGCTATTTGTGAAATGTACCACCCATCATTTAGTATAGTCTTTTTATATCTGGAACATTTGCTCTTTAATATGAGCATAACATAAACATAGAATTTTCAACTGAGGAATATCGAATGGCTGAGAAACACCTAAAGAAATGTTCAACAGCCTTAGTCATCAGAGATATGCAAATCAAAACAACCCTGAGATTCCACCTCACACCAATCAGAATAGCTAGGATCAAAAACACAGCGAACAACAGATGCTGTGGAAAAAGAAGAACATTTCTCCATTGTTGGTGGGAATGCAAACTGGCACAATCACTGGAAATCAGTGTGGAGGTTCCTCAGGAAATCGGACATAGTACTACTTGAGGACCCAGCTATACCACTCCTGGGCATATACATAAAAGATTTGCCAACTTATAACAAGGACAAATGTTCCACCATGTTCATAGCAGCCTTAATAATGATAGCCAGAAGCTGGAAAGAACCCAGATGCCCTTCAACAGAGTAATGGATACAGAAAATGTGGCACATTTATAAAATGGAGTACTACTCAGCTATTAAACAGTGACTACATGAAATTCTTAGGCAAATAGAACTAGAAAATATCCTGCATAAGGTAACTGGATCACAAAAGAACACATGTGATATGTCTTAACTGATAAATGCATAGTAGACTGAAGTCTTGGAATTCCCAAGATACAATACACAGGCAATATGAAGCACAAGAGGAAGAAAGACCGAAATGTGGATGTATCAGTCCTTCTTAGTAGAGGGAACAAAATACTCATGGGAGTAAATACAGGGGCAACGAGTGGAACAGAGAGTGAAGTAAAGGCCATTCAGAGACTGATCTACCTGGGGATCCATTCCATATACAGTCACCAAACCCAGCCACTGTTGATGATGCCAAGAAGTGCTTGCTAACAGGAGTCTGATATGGATGTCTCTTGAGAGGCTCTGCCAGAGCCTGACAAATATAGAGACAGTTTCTCACAGCCAACCATTGGACTGAGAATGGGCTACCCTTTGGAGGAGTTAAAGGACTGAAGGAGCTAAAGGGGTTTGCAACCCATAGGAAAAACAGTATCAATCAACTAGACATACCAAAGTCCCAGTTACTAAACCACCAACCAAAGAATACACATGGAGGAACTCCACCTGCCTATGTTGCAGAGGATGACCTTATTGGACATTAACGGGAAGAGAGGCCTTTGGTCCTGTGAAGGCTCAATGCCTCACCGTAGAGGAATGCCAGGGCAGGGAGTCAGAGTGGGTATGTGTAGGGGAAGCAGCCTCATAGAAGCAGAATGAGAGAGGATGGGATAGGGGGATTCCAGAGGGAAAACTAGGAGAGGGAATAACATTTGAAATGTAAATAAAATATCCAATAAAAACGAAAAAAGTATGAGTATAACATATCTGTTCACAAACCTTGCTCTCTGAACATTTTGAGACTACGTTTAGAAACAGCATTTATGCTTACTTTATTCTTTCTCTGGACACAAACCACTCCTGAGCCTTGAATGTATTATGCTGGTTTTTCACGCCTATATCCATCACAATATTCACCTGGGGAATAATTGTACTATAATGCACTTCTACTGTATAAAACAACATAAAAAACAGCAAGTGTTTAATAAATACTTACAGAATCAATAAGCGAGGGGTAAGTTATTAAAATTCATTTTATGTTTTTCTTCTTTATTGTAAAAGTTGACATTTCAGGGTATAACATTTATTTCTACTATATTTTCCTTTTATTTTTAATTTTTCAAACAAATCATAAGAAAAATGTAAAGGTTGAAGCAGAGATGAAAGATGCATTCTCTTTAACTTTTAAAAACACTGGGAGTATTAGGGCAGAGGTGAAGGAGGGAGCCTGAGGAATAACAACGGCCTCATAAGAAACCCCACACTAGCAATGAATAGCCTAGTAAGAGCACCAGTAGAAGAGGAAGCCCTTGACCCGCGGATCCCGGCCCGCAGCAGCTCTCTGCCCCCAGACCCTGTGGGAGAGAGACCCAACCGCCTGGTCGGGTGGGCACTCCTGAGGCTGCAGAGCGGAAGAGACCACCAACACTGCTCACCCCTGCCCACATCCCTGGCCCAAGAGGAAACTGTATAAGGCCTCTGGGCTCCCGTGGGGGAGGGCCCAGGAGCGGCAGGACCCCTGTGCCTGAGACACCACCAGAACCAGAAGGAAACAGACCAGATAAACAGTTCTCTGCACCCAAATCCCGTGGGAGGGAGAGCTGAACCTTCAGAGAGGCAGACAAGCCTGGGAGACCAGAAGAGATTGCTCTCTGCACACACATCTCGGACGCCAGAGGAAAAAGCCAAAGACCATCTGGAACCCTGGTACACTGAAGCTCCCGGAAACGGCGGCACAGGTCTTCCTGGTTGCTGCCGCTGAAGAGAGCCCGTGGGCAGCACCCCACGAGCGAAATTGAGCCCTGGGACCACAGGTAAGACCAACTTTTCTGCTGCAAGAAAGCTGCCTGGTGAGCTTGGGACACACGGAAGCAGAGTTCCTCTAGGACCGGGCACGTTCTGTGTTTACCAGAGGTCCCACACCCGCGGATCCCGGCCCGCAGCAGCTCTCTGCCCCCAGACCCTGTGGGAGAGAGACCCAACCGCCTGGTCCGGTGGGCACTCCTGAGGCTGCAGAGCAGAAGAGACCACCAACACTGCTCACCCCTGCCCACATCCCTGGCCCAAGAGGAAACTGTATAAGGCCTCTGGACTCCCGTGGGGGAGGGCCCAGGAGCGGCAGGACCCCTGCCAGAGACACCGCCGGACCCTGAAGGAAACAGACCGGATAAACAGTTCTCTGCACCCAAATCCCGTGGGAGGGAGAGCTAAACCTTCAGAGAGGAAGACAAGCCTGGGAAACCAGAAGAGACTGCTCTCTGCACACACATCTCGGACGCCAGAGGAAAAAGCCAATGACCATCTGGAACCCTGGTGCACTGAAGCTCCCGGAAGGGGCAGCACAGGTCTTCCTGGTTGCTGCCTCTGCAGAGAGCCCGTGGGCATCACCCCACGAGCGAACTTCAGCCTCGGGACCACAGGTAAGACCAACTTTTCTGCTGCAAGAAAGCTGCCTGGTGAATTCAAGACACAGGCCCACAGGAACAGCTGAAGACCTCTAGAGAGGAAAAACTACACGCCGGAAAGCAGAACACTCTGTCCCCATAACTGACTGAAAGAGAGGAAAACAGGTCTACAGCACTCCTGACACACAGGCTTATAGGACAGTCTAGCCACTGTCAGAAATAGAACAAAGTAACACTAGAGATAATCTGATGGCGAGAGGCAAGCGCAGGAACCCAAGCAACAGAAACCAAGACTACATGGCACCATCGGAGCCCAATTCTCCCATCAAAACAAACATGGAATATCCAAACACACCAGAAAAGCAAGATCTAGTTTCAAAATCATTTTTCATCATGATGCTTGAGGACTTCAAGAAAGACGTGAAGAACTCCCTTAGAGAACAAGTAGAAGCCTACAGAGAGGAATCGCAAAAATGCCTGAAAGAATCGCAAAAATCCCTGAAAGAATTCCAGGAAAACATAAATAAACAAGTAGAAGCCCATAGAGAGGAGACACAAAAATCCCTGAAAGAATTCCAGGAAAACATAAATAAACAAGTAGAAGCCCATAGAGAGGAGACACAAAAATCCCTGAAAGAATTCCAGGAAAACACAATCAAACAGTTGAAGGAATTAAAAATGGAAATAGAAGCAATCAAGAAAGAACACATGGAAACAACCCTGTATATAGAAAACCAAAAGAAGAGACAAGGAGCTGTAGATGCAAGCTTCACCAACAGAATACAAGAGATGGAAGAGAGAATCTCAGGAGCAGAAGATTCCATAGAAATCATTGACTCAACTGTCAAAGATAATGTAAAGCGGAAAAAGCTACTGGTCCAAAACATACAGGAAATCCAGGACTCAATGAGAAGATCAAACCTAAGGATAATAGGTATAGAAGAGAGTGAAGACTCCCAGCTCAAAGGACCAGTAAATATCTTCAACAAAATCATAGAAGAAAACTTCCCTAACCTAAAAAAAGAGATGCCCATAGACAGACAAGAAGCCTACAGAACTCCAAATAGATTGGACCAGAAAAGAAACACCTCCCGTCACATAATTGTCAAAACACCAAACGCACAAAATAAAGAAAGAATATTAAAAGCAGTAAGGGAAAAAGGTCAAGTAACATATAAAGGGAGACCTATCAGAATCACACCAGACTTCTCGCCAGAAACAATGAAGGCCAGAAGATCCTGGACTGATGTCATACAGACCCTAAGAGAACACAAATGCCAGCCCAGGTTACTGTATCCAGCAAAACTCTCAATTAACATTGATGGAAAAACCAAGATATTCCATGACAAAACCAAATTTACACAATATCTTTCTACAAATCCAGCACTACAAAGGATAATAAATGGTAAAGCCCAACATAAGGAGGCAAGCTATACCCTAGAAGAAGCAAGAAACTAATCGTCTTGGCAACAAAACAAAGAGAATGAAAGCACACAAACATAACCTCACATCCAAATATGAATATAACGGGAAGAAATAATCACTATTCCTTAATATCTCTCAATATCAATGGCCTCAACTCCCCAATAAAAACACATAGATTAACAAACTGGATACGCAACGAGGACCCTGCATTCTGCTGCCTACAGGAAACACACCTCAGACACTACCTCAGAGTGAAAGCCTGGAAAACAACTTTCCAAGCAAATGGTCAGAAGAAGCAAGCTGGAGTAGCCATTCTAATATCAAATAAAATCAATTTCCAACTAAAAGTCATCAAAAAAGATAAGGAAGGACACTTCATATTCATCAAAGGAAAAATCCACCAAGATGAACTCTCAATCCTAAATATCTATGCCCCAAATACAAGGGCACCTACATACGTAAAAGAAACCTTACTAAAGCTCAAAACACACATTGCACCTCACACAATAATAGTGGGAGATTTCAACACCCCACTCTCATCAATGGACAGATCATGGAAACAGAAATTAAACAGTGATGTCGACAGACTAAGAGAAGTCATGAGCCAAATGGACTTAACGGATATTTATAGAACATTCTATCCTAAAGCAAAAGGATATACCTTCTTCTCAGCTCCTCATGGTACTTTCTCCAAAATTGACCATATAATTGGTCAAAAAACGGGCCTCAACAGGTACAGAAAGATAGAAATAATCCCATGCGTGCTATCGGACCACCACGGCCTAAAACTGGTCTTCAATAACAATAAGGGAAGAATGACCACATATACGTGGAAATTGAACAATGCTCTATTCAATGATAACCTGGTCAAGGAAGAAATAAAGAAAGAAATTAAAAACTTTTTAGAATTTAATGAAAATGAAGATACAACATACCCAAACTTATGGGACACAATGAAAGCTGTGCTAAGAGGAAAACTCATAGCGCTGAGTGCCTGCAGAAAGATACAGGAAAGAGCATATGTCAGCAGCTTGACAGCACACCTAAAAGCTCTAGAACAAAAAGAAGCAAATACACCCAGGAGGAGTAGAAGGCAGGAAATAATCAAACTCAGAGCTGAAATCAACCAAGTAGAAACAAAAAGGACCATAGAAAGAATCAACAGAACCAAAAGTTGGTTCTTTGAGAAAATCAACAAGATAGATAAACCCTTAGCCAGACTAACGAGAGGACACAGAGAGTGCGTCCAAATTAACAAAATCAGAAATGAAAAGGGAGACATAACTACAGATTCAGAGGAAATTCAAAAAATCATCAGATCTTACTATAAAAACCAATATTCAACAAAACTTGAAAATCTTCAATAATTGGACAATTTCCTAGAGAGATACCAGGTATCGAAGTTAAATCAGGAACAGATAAACCAGTTAAACAACCCCATAACTCCTAAGGAAATAGAAGCAGTCATTAAAGGTCTCCCAACCAAAAAGAGCCCAGGTCCAGACGGGTTTAGTGCAGAATTCTATCAAACCTTCATAGAAGACCTCAAACCAATATTATCCAAACTTATCCACAAAATTAAAACAGATGGAGCACTACCGAATTCCTTCTACAATGCCACAATTACTCTTATACCTAAACCACACAAAGACACAACAAAGAAAGAGAACTTCAGACCAATTTCCCTTATGAATATCGACGCAAAAATCCTCAATAAAATTCTGGCAAACCGAATTCAAGAGCACATCAAAACAATCATCCACCATGATCAAGTAGGCTCCATCCCAGGCATGCAGGGATGGTTTAATATACGGAAAACCATCAACGTGATCCATTATATAAACAAACTGAAAGAACAGAAACACATGATTATTTCATTAGATGCTGAGAAAGCATTTGACAAAATTCAACACCCCTTCATGATAAAAGTCCTGGAAAGAATAGGAATTCAAGGCCCATACCTAAACATAGTAAAAGCCATATACAGCAAACCAGTTGCTAACATTAAACTAAATGGAGAGAAACTTGAAGCAATCCCACTAAAATCAGGGACTAGACAAGGCTGCCCACTCTCTCCCTACTTATTCAATATAGTTCTTGAAGTTCTAGCCAGAGCAATCAGACAACAAAAGGAGATCAAGTGGATACAGATCGGAAAAGAAGAGGTCAAAATATCACTATTTACAGATGACATGATAGTATATTTAAGTGATCCCAAAAGTTCCACCAGTGAACTACTAAAGCTGATAAACAACTTCAGCAAAGTGGCTGGGTATAAAATTAACTCAAATAAATCAGTTGCCTTCCTCTATACAAAAGAGAAACAAGCCGAGAGAGAAATTAGGGAAACGACACCCTTCATAATAGACCCAAATAATATAAAGTTCCTCGGTGTGACTTTAACCAAGCAAGTAAAAGATCTGTACAATAAGAACTTCAAGACACTGAGGAAAGAAATTGAAGAAGACCTCAGAAGATGGAAAGATCTCCCATGCTCATGGATTGGCAGGATTAATATAGTAAAAATGGCCATTTTACCAAAAGCAATCTACAGATTCAATGCAATCCCCATCAAAATACCAATCCAATTCTTCAAAGAGTTAGACAGAACAATTTGCAAATTCATCTGGAATAACAAAAAACCCAGGAGAGCTAAAGCTATCCTCAACAATAAAAGGACTTCAGGGGGAATCACTACCCCTGAACTCAAGCAGTATTACAGAGCAATAGTGATAAAAACTGCATGGTATTGGTACAGAGACAGACAGATAGACCAATGGAATAGAATTGAAGACCCAGAAATGAACCCACACACCTATGGTCACTTGATTTTTGACAAAGGAGCCAAAACCATCCAATGGAAAAAAGATAGCATTTTCAGCAAATGGTGCCCGTTCAACTGGAGGTCAACATGTAGAAGAATGCAGATCGATCCATCCTTATCACCCTGTACAAAGCTTATGTCCAAGTGGATCAAGGACCTCCACATCAAACCAGACACACTCAAACTAATAGAAGAAAAACTAGGGAAGCATCTGGAACACATGGGCACTGGAAAAAATTTCCTGAACAAAACACCAATGGCTTATGCTCTAAGATCAAGAATCGACAAATGGGATCTCATAAAACTGCAAAGCTTCTGTAAGGCAAAGGACACTGTGGTTAGGACAAAACGGCAACCAACAGATTGGGAAAAGATCTTTACCAATCCTACAACAGATAGAGGCCTTATATCCAAAATATACAAAGAACTCAAGAAGTTAGACCGCAGGGAAACAAATAACCCTATTAAAAAATAGGATTCAGAGCTAAACAAAGAATTCACAGCTGAGGAATGCCGAATGGCTGAGAAACACCTAAAGAAATGTTCAACATCTTTAGTCATAAGGGAAATGCAAATCAAAACAACCCTGAGATTTCACCTCACACCAGTGAGAATGGCTAAGATCAAAAACTCAGGTGACAGCAGATGCTGGAGAGGATGTGGAGAAAGAGGAACACTCCTCCATTGTTGGTTGGATTGCAGACTGGTACAACCATTCTGGAAATCAGTCTGGAGGTTCCTCAGAAAATTGGACATTGAACTGCCTGAGGATCCAGCTATACCTCTCTTGGGCATATACCCAAAAGATGTCTCAACATATAAAAGAGACACGTGCTCCACTATGTTCATCGCAGCCTTATTTATAATAGCCAGAAAATGGAAAGAACCCAGATGCCCTTCAACAGAGGAATGGATACAGAAAATGTGGTACATCTACACAATGGAATATTACTCAGCTATCAAAAACAACCAGTTTATGAAAATCGTAGGCAAATGGTTGGAACTGGAAAATATCATCCTGAGTGAGCTAACCCAATCTCAGAAAGACATACATGGT
This sequence comes from Rattus norvegicus, assembly GCF_021556685.1. Lineage (NCBI taxonomy): Eukaryota > Metazoa > Chordata > Mammalia > Rodentia > Muridae > Rattus > Rattus norvegicus. The sequence goes on from NC_141535.1 coordinate 160,887,328, forward strand.
ATGCACTCATTGATAAGTGGCTATTAGCCCAAATGCTTGAATTACCCTAGATACCTAGAACAAACGAAACTCAAGACGGATGATCAAAATGTGAATCTTCACTCCTTCTTTAAATGAGGAAAAAGAATACCCTTGGCAGGGAAGGTAGAGGCAAAGATCAAAACAGAGACTGAAGGAACACCCATTCAGAGCCTGCCCCACATGTGGCCCATACATATACAGCCACCTTAGACCAGATGGATGAAGCAAAGAAGTGCAGACCGACAGGAGCCGGATGTAGATCGCTCCTGAGAGACACAGCCAGAATACAGCAAATACAGAGGCGAATGCCAGCAGCAAACCACTGTACTGAGAATAGGTCCCCCGTTGAAGGAATCAGAGAAAGAACTGGAAGAGCTTGAAGGGGCTCGAGACCCCATATGTACAACAATGTCAAGCAACCAGAGCTTCCAGGGACTAAGCCACTACCTAAAGACTATACATGGACTGACCCTGGACTCTGACCCCATAGGTAGCAATTAATATCCTAGTAAGAGCACCAGTGGAAGGGGAAGCCCTGGGTCCTGCTAAGACTGAACCCCCAGTGAACTAGACTTTGGGGGGGAGGGCGGCAATGGGGGGAGGGTTGGGAGGGGAACACCCATAAGGAAGGGGAGGGGGGAGGGAGATGTTTGCCCAGAAACCGGGAAAGGGAATAACACTTGAAATGTATATAAGAAATACTCAAGTTAATATAAAAAAAAAAAAAAGAAGAAGAGGAAGCCCTTGGTCCTGCCAAGACTGAACCCGCAATGAACGTGATTGTTGGGGTGAGGGCGGTAATGGGGGGAGGATGGGGAGGGGAACACCCATATAGAAGGAAGGGGGAGGGGTTAGGGGATGTAGGCCCAGAAACCAGGAAAGGGAATAACAATTGAAATGTAAATAAGAAATACCCAAGTTAATAAAGATGGAAAAAAAGAAAAAAAGAAAAACCCTACAGAATTAACAGACCTGGATTCTTAGGGCCTCACAGAGACTGAACCAAAATCACTGGTCCTATATGAGTCTGATCTAGGCCCTCTGTTTATCTGTTACATTTTGTATCTTTGTATTCTTGTGTGACTCCTAACAGTAGGAATGGGAGCTGTCTCTAAATCTTTTCCCTGCCTTTGGGACTCCTTTCCTCATACTAAGTTACATTCTTCTAGTTTTAATATAAAGGGATGTGCTTAGTCTTCAGGAAACCTGATATGCTATGTTTGGTTGGTATCCTTGGTAGACCTGCCCTTTTCTGAAGTGAAATGAGTAGTAGATTGGGGTGAGAGGGAAGGTGGGTGGGACAAGGGACTAACAGGAGAGAAAGGAAGGAAAATTATGGTCAAGATATTATATATGAGGAAGAATAAATTAATTTAAAAAGACTGTAAAAATGAAAAAAGTAAAGAATATAAACAGGACAAAGTAGATTCTATAACCAAATTTAGTGATTAACTGGAGTTTAGAAATTACATATATGGCCATATAATTATAGAAAATATATACTGATGTAGAGAAAAGTACACCTTTGATTAGAATGTGTTTTGCTCATTTGTAATTGTTAACAATTGTATGCTTCATCCATCAATTATCATATTCCCTCCTTGCTTAGATTTCTCTCTGTAGGTGTTAGGTTGCATCATATTATTAAGCCTTGTGATCACAGAACTCTAAATTACTCCTTTGTGATCTTAGGCATTCTATTCTTGCATTTCTTTTAGTTAGCAATAAAACACCTGGAAAAAACGTTTCAGTAACCTCTTGCTATTGTGACATATTTATCCACTTTCTCAATATCTTATTAAATCTTGTTTGGTTAAACCAAACGCAATGGATATTGTGAATGTTAAACTAATGAACTAAACCTGTTTCTGCCTTATGCATTATTTCAGTAAAACGTGAGTTTATTGTAGCCCCAGTGCCGCACACTAGAGTGAAATGCACTGAATGCTAAGTTTCATAGACAAATTTTTCACTTGCTTGTTTTCCTGTTGTAAGTTTACCTACATAGTCATTTGAGTTTTATTTAAATAATTTTTCTACATAACAGTTTCTTTGATAAGAAAAAAAGTAATCAGCCAATGTCATCATTAAAAAAGTGAAACCTATTGATGATTTCACTGAAGTTTTTATTACTCTTTACATATCAATGGACTTTTAACTTACTATCTTGGTTAGGGTTTCCATTGCTGGGTAGAGATATCATGACCAAAGCAACTCTTAAAAATGACCATTTAATTTGGGCTAGCTTATAGGTTCAGATGTTCAATCCATTACCATAAAGATCAGGGGCATGGCAGCATCCAAGCAGGAATAGAGCTGGAGAAGGAGCTGAGAGTTCTATATCCTGTTCCAAAGTTAACCATAAGAAGAGTCTTTTAGGCATCTAGGAAATTGGTCTCCAAGCCCCGAAGTGACATATTTCCTCCAAAAACTCCACACTTCCTTCAACAATGCCACACCTCCTAATAATACCACTCCCTGGACCAAGAATATTTAAACCATCACATTTACAGATTCTGAAAAGTTACATCTAATCTTCAAGTAAGATTACCTGAAAGTTTCACTCTTGCCATTGTACAATGAGATGCTTTCACTACAAACTGATTGTCAAAGCAATTTCCAAATACCAACATACATTTAGCAAGAAGCTGAACCCCAAACAGAGAGAACCAAATATCACAAAGAACTCCTGGATAACTAGAGTATCTCTTTTTCTTCCTGTTAGAGTCCTTTTATTTACGTAGTATTTTATGGGTGAAAATCCCTATGATACACTGTATCTTCAAAATAATTGATTGAACAGCTGCAATCAAACTCCTGCGAGTACTGTTGAAATGTTTTAGTTCAATCGCTGGCTTGAAGCAATGGCGAGCTTCCAAGTGACTCATGTGTTCCAACTGGTACCATCAGTTTCTGTTTAATGTTCATAAATGTTTTCATAGTCAAGTTTTTTGAATCTCATTATTTTACCTCAAGTTATTTTTCAAAAGCACTGAAGTATCATTCTGGATTCATCTATGGTTACAGAATGACCAGCAAGATGGTTCAATGGATAAAAGTACAATCCTTTCACCCAGATAGTAGATGAACAGACCTGAGTCTTTCAGGTTGTACTCTTTTTTTTTTTTTTTTTTTTTTTATTAACTTGAGTATTTCTTATATACATTTCAAGTGTTATTCCCTTTCCCGGTTTCTGGGCAAAATCCCCCTCCCCCCTCCCCTTCCTTATGGGTGTTCCCCTCCCAACCCTCCCCCCATTGCCGCCCTCCCCCCATAGTCTAGTTCACTGGGGGTTCAGTCTTAGCAGGACCCAGGGCTTCCCCTTCCACTGGTGCTCTTACTAGGATATTCAGGTTGTACTCTTAACTTCACACCTTTGGTTTCTTACAGACACATGTTTGCACATGGACATATGTAAAGCAAAGAAGTAAATAAATAAATAAATAAATAAATCAAACACTTTTAAAAGTTATTAAGGAAATTTTATCAGTCCATATATTATTTGCTAAAATGTGATTTTAATAAAAATGTAAAATAAATTATATTGGAGATAGAGAGCTAAGCATTTAAGAAAATTTACTGCCCTAGCAGATGACCTAAATGTTGTTCTAAGCAGGTACATGGTGACTGACAACTGTAACTACAGTTCCAATAAATCTAATGCTCTCTTATTGACATTTTAGACACTTGGTTGGATATTGTGCACATAATTCAAGCAGAAACACATACATAAATTAAAGGAAAATAATAAGTTTTTAACATAAAAATGTTTAAATGGTTAAATCTCAGAAGTTCTCAAAAAGAAGCTAGAATTTCTCAGATAAAGAAAACTCATATAATCCAAGATTATATGTTAATATTAATATTCACTTCAGTCTGACATTGATTCATATTCATGTGTATTTAGCAATTATGAAATTATTGCTTGATTTAATGGTTTACAGATAGATGATGAATAGATTGCATATTAGTAAAACTGTGACAAAAAACTTTAAGTAGTGAAGTGATTCCTTTCTTTATTGGATATTTTTTAATTTGCATTTCAAATGTTAATCCCATTTCCGGGTTTCCTGTCCATAAACCCCATCCCATCTCCACTCCTGGTTCTTCTATATGGCTGTTCTCTCTCCCCAACCACCTATCTCTTCCCACATCCCCGCCTCCCCGCCCTGATACTGCCCTAACAGAGGAATTGAGCCTTGGCAGGCTCAAGGGCTTCTCCTCCCATTGGTGCCCAACAAGGCCATCCTCAACTACATATAGAGCAGGAGTCATGGGTGTGTCCATGTGTATTCTTTGGATGGTGGTTTAGTCCCTGGGAGCTTTGGTTGGTTGGTATTATTCCTATGGGTTTGCAACTCCTTCACCTCCTTTGATCCTTTCTATAACGCCTCCAATGGAGACCTAGTTCTCAGTTCAATGATTGGCTGTGAGCATTTGCCTCTGATTTTGTCATGCTTTGGCAAAGCCTCTCAGGAGACAGCTATAGCAGGCTCCTGTCAGCATGCGTTTCTTGGTATCAGCAATCATGTCTGGGTTTGGTGGCCGTATGTATATGGGCTAGATCTCCAGGTGGGGCAGTCTCTGGATGGTCTTTCCTTCAGTCTCTTCTCCAAACTTTGTCTCCATATTTCCTTCTATGATTACTTTTGTTTTCCCCTTCTAAGAAGGACTGAAGCATCCACACTTTGATCGTCGTCCATCTTGAGCTTCATGTGGTCTGTGGATGGTATCTTGGGTAATACGAGCTTTTGGGCTAATATCCACTTATCAGTGAGAGTACACCATGTGTGTTCTTTTGTGATTGGGTTACCTCACTCTGGATGATATTTTCTAGTTCGTGAAGTGATTCCTATATTTCCACAGGCTTCCTAGATTCACTAGCCTTCCTTTGAAATCTGGATAGAAAGCCAAGAGATAACTTGCCTATTCCTTCATGTTTGAGAAATTACGAACATCATGTGTATGATGTCCAGGTCATGTACTAGCTATAGTTGTGATTAGAGCTTTTGAAACACATCTTCTGAGTACCATGATGTGAGAGATTGGGGAGACACTAGCTAGTTTCATGTTTTCAGGAATCTATAGGTTTTTGAAGTTTGAAAAATTGTCTTTTTCTTGTCGTTTGGTATGCACTACTCAGAGTCATTTCTCAAACACCCCAAGGAATCATTCATATTGTTTCAATGCAAGCTGGTTGTCATTTTCCAACTTTTATTGTTTGAAATTATGTGTTTCTGACTATGTGTGTTTCTGTGCATTTCAGTATAGCTGTGTACACTTGGGAAACAGAGATAATGGATTCCTGGAGCTGGTTTTATAAGAAATTGTGAATTGCCTGATATGGGTCTTGTGGACAATTCTTGGATCCTCTGAAAGAATAGTCAGTTCTAATATCTGAGACATATATATATATATATATATATATATATATATATATACATATATATATATATATATATATTTACTTTGGTTCATTTTTTTTTCTTCAGAGATTCCAGCCCATGTTTACTTGGTTAGTTCATCTGGGTCTGTGCTGACACAAATCACTGTGTAAGGAATCACATAGGATTGCTGCTATCATGAGTGTATTTTCAGACTGAGTTGTCCTAAAAGACTATTTATTTATTATTATGTTATGAGTATGAGTATTTTACCTGCATTTATGTTTGTACACAATATGCATGGCTCTTAATGGTAAATGATGCCTCTATCCTGAGAGCACATTTTTGATCCATTTTAAATATATAAAATTGTTTTGTGCCTAGATGAACAGTTAAAGGGCACTGTTGATTTGGACAATGCAAATGGCATAGATTGAGGAATGATATGTTTCTGAAAGTGATATTAGTGTCTTCATGAATAGCAGGAAGAATTGTGAAAAAAAAGTAGTAGGGAGCGATACTAGGGGTCAGAGGGAAAATATGGAGGATGACTGGAGCCAAACACGATGTGTAAATGACTATTAAATATATTTTGCCTTATTTTGTTTATTTTTATTTTATGTAGGTTGGTGTTTTCCCTGCATATATATTTGTGTGAGGATGTCAGATTCCCTCATTACGGGCATTTGGAAGCTGCCATGTGGGTCCTGGGAATTGAACCTGGGTCATCTGGTAGAGTTGTCAGTGCTCTTAACCACTGGGCAAACTCTTCAGTTTCTGACTATTATTTAAAAATATAAATTACCAATTCCCAGAAAAATCTAAAAGTATAGTAAAATGCCTTTTTCTTTTCCTCAGCATCCTTGACAAATGGTTGCAAACTATCTGTATTCTGATTGGAGAAGGATGCTACAGCATTGGCCTTCATGAGCACCTGCATCCGTACACACTACAAAATTAAAAGATAAAAAACTGTTTACCATAATGTGAGATAATTCACCAGGATAATTTTGCATATCATTATATGTTTTATTAAAATGTTAATATGTTCCTTTATTAAAATTATAATTGTATATAGGGTTATATGTTTAAAATCTTTCACATACTTGCATATGCAATACCACATGAAATAATGTTAATATTTGTAACCAGAGAATGTCAATATAATATTTTTTTCAGTATTAAAAGTATTAAAAGTTACTTGGGTAACTGTACTTAACTTCTGATAGACTGACTTATGCTCTAAACTGTGAAATCAGTTTCTATGAAAAAAGTCTCTTCCTTACACAGTTGTTACGTATCTCTGCGGCGACCTCAGTTATCAGTCACTTTGTTCTGTACCATTGCTTGCCTATTGGTACATTGACTTATCAGGCTTCGGAGGTCATAGTTCAGGATGTACATCTTTTATATCCAACATTGTATATATTCAAGTGTATGCATTCATATATAATAAAGGTAGTATAAATTCATGCTGAATTAAGTAAGATCAAAGTCAAAATCTAAGATACATTTTATCTTGACAAGAGGAATATGAATATTAAAATGATGTCTTGATTCATGACAATTATCCAGTTTAAATATTCATATTATTGGATTATTTTCATACGGCTTTTCAGTATTTCTTCTCATTAATACAATAACAAAAATTTACCTTGCTTTTTAAACATTTCTATATATTTCCCTCAAATAATAAAATATACCATAGTATTAAAATATTACAATTTCGTACTAGTTTAAGGACTTAACATTAACCTTCGAGAAAGTTTTGTATAAACAATAAATGTGCATAGTGTGAATTCTTTAGTTACTACTGTACAAATACCTCATTTCATATCATGCTACTTGCTACACTTGCAGTCACTCGTGCATTGTTATTAGTCACCTTTTAAATTAATTTTATTTGTGTTTTCTTAATTTCTAGTTTCAGAAATCCATCTGGTATAAAATATAACATAGAGTCACTATGTCTTTCATTTTTCCAAAGAGACATTGATTATATATTTCTATAATATGAAGACTTTGTTTTTAAACAGTTTTCAATAAAAAATTACAACAGTCTATTTCTACTAAAACACTAAAACATTATTTTAAATAAAATAACAGTGCTATGAAATGTTTACTTAATATATTTAATTGTTTTGAAATAATATAATGCCAACGTCTTTCCTTTCTCTTTCTTCCTTCTAAATTCTCTCATAATCCACTACTTCTACATTTTTCAAAAACATGACCTCGTTTTTCATTAGTTGCAGTAATTAGTTAATTATTGCAAACATTATATTATAGAAAACACATGAATACAACCTTCTCAGTCTGTATGGTACTTGTGTGTTTTCAGAGCTTTCAGAGTTTTTCAGAGTTTTCAGGTTGGAAGAAGGCAACTCAATAAAATAAAAAGAGTCAGAAAACTAGTCAAAGCAGCCAGAGACAGCTCCTGTTTCCACTGTAAGGAGTTCCATAAGAACATGAAGCTATATAACCATAACATAACCAGATGGACTAGGTTAGACACGCACAGGCTCCCTCATTTTGGGTTCAATATTGGTGAGCCTGGGTTAGTGGATTTTCTGCACTGAACAGATAGTTCTGGCAGTTGAATTCAGGTCGGTAGACTTGTCAGCAAACATCTGTCCCCACTGGTCCATTTGTTATCCCTGTTCCTCAAGTCTTATTGACTTTCTTGAACTCTGATAGGCTCTCAGTTTCCTGGTAAACATACCATAAGTTGCTGCTAGTTACAGCAAAGTCATAAGTGCAAAACTGAGATCCACCTGGAATTTTTTCTTGGGCCTATCTTTTAGAACTGCAAATCTTGTCAAAGTTTTCTACTACTTTCCTAGTCCACAATATTTTCTTAAACAAAATGTGAGAACTGAGTATATGCTGCACAGTCTGCCGAGTCTTCTTAAGTATGTCTGCTGAAAGTCTGGATATTTGAATAGGAATGGCTCCTGCAGGCTCATATATTTGAATACTTGGTCCCTACTGGATTATCTATTTAACCTCAAATCAAGTTTCTATCCTGCCTTTGAACATTCAGTTCCCAGATAAAAGACATATAACCTTTATATTTACAATAAGCCTTTATAGAACTAGAGCTGGGAAAATATCTACCCTCTAAGCTATTAGAATTTACTTCTACAAAAATAACCCAGAATTATATGTGCCATGTTCCATCTGGGCTGCTCTTAATTACAGCTAGCCACTCCTTCCTTATGGTCATGTTTGCATGACCTACCTAATGTATGGTATCTTTTCCTCCCTCTGCCCTACCAATCTCTCTTCTGCACATCTGAAGGTTGTAGGTCTCTTTATTCACCAATCAAGGATAATTGGGGGATGGGGTATATAGCATCACTTGTGTTTGTTCAGATTCTGTAGTCCATGTGGGCAATCATGTCTTGGGGGCTGTATTTTGCATTACAATACATAACAAAAAATACAAACCTTGCCAAGTCCCTTGTTGAAAGAAATATTAGGAGTTATGAACTTGTTGGCGAAAGTGCATCACTTGAGTTAGGAGTGGAGGTTTCAGAATCTCACATAAATATCGGTTATCTTGTGCTTATGAATCAAGAAGTAAGATTTGATATACTGACAATTTTTCCATTAGTCATACATACCTACTTGTTGCCATGTTTCCTACCAGTATGGTCATAGAAATTAACTGTGTGAAACTCCAAATTAGCATTATATCCATACGCTTTGTTAGTCATGGTACCTTTTCACAGGAACAGAAGAGAACTCTTACAAAACCACAACATAATATCTCAATAAGTTTTGTGTACCCATATCTTTTATTGATCAATATATTAGGCAAGCAAAGTGATTGCTAATCTGATAATATTCATATACAAGGCAGAAAATTCAGAGCAGAACATGATTTATTTGATTTATCAACCATGAACAATGCAAATATATACAAGATATACTAGTAATAAGATGGTGAAATAGTTTCATTTGCCTGCCCAATAGATGAGCTCTTTACTGGTTGTCCAGTGCAGGATGTGGGCCTTTGAACCCATACATTAACAAACTACAAAATGGAGACGGCAAGAAGTTTCAAGTGTATATGTGTAATATTATGAGATGTATTATGTAATCATGTTATAAAACAGATAATATCAATTTCACAATGGATATTTGTGAGAGGACCTCAAGTGAGTCTAGTAGGGAGGGACTGAGGGGGAGGAAAGGCATGAGAGAAAGTGATATAATCCTATTTCTTGCAAATATATTTTTTAAAGAAGAAGAAAAAGAATTAAAAATATTTATATAGTGGATTACATTTATGAATTTCCATATATTGAACCATCCCTGCATTCCTGAGATGAAGCCTACTTGAACATAGTGAATTATCAAATTGATGTGTTCTTGGATTCAGTTTGCCAGAATTTTGCTAAGTATTTTTGCATCAATATTTATAAAGGGAGTTGGTTTGAAGTTCCTTTTCTTAGTTGGGTCTTTCTGTGGTTTAGATATCAGCATAACAGTGGCCTTATAGGACGAACTGGATAGTTTTCCTTCTATTTTTATTTTGTGGAATAGTTTGAAGAGTATTGGTATTAGGTCTTCTTTGAAGGTTGATAGAATTCTGCACAAAAACCATCTGGTCCTGAGCTAGTTTTGATTGGGAGACGTTTAATGACTGCTCCTATTTCTTTAAAGGTTATGGGACTTTTAAGATGGTTTATCTGATTCTGATTTAATTTTAGTGCCTAGTATCTCTCTAGAAAAATCATCCATTTCATTTAAAATTTCCAGTTTTCATGAGTGTAGGCTTTTGTAATAGATTCTAATGACTCTTTTTTAATTTTTAAAAATTTTTTATTGTTGTGTCTCCCTTATCATTTATGATTTTGTTAATTTGGATACTTTCTATGTGCCTTCTGGTTAATCTGGCTAAGGGTTCATGCATCTTGTTGACTTTCTCAAAGAACAAGATCCTGGTTCTGTTGATTCTTTTGTATAGTTCTCCTTGTTTCTACTTGGTTGATTTAGCCCTGAGTTTGATTATTTCTTGTAATCTACTCTTCTTATGTGTATTTGCTCCTTTTGATTCTAGAACTTTCGGTAACAGAAAGAACACTGTCAATAGGACAAAATGGCGACCCATAGACTAGGAAAAGGTCTTTAACAACCCTAATCCCATAGCAGGCTAATACCTAAAATAGATAAAGATCTCAAGAACTTAGACTTCAGAGAACCAAATAGCCCTTTTAAAAAAGTGGGTTACAGAGCTAAACAAAAACTTCTCAACTGAGGAAACTCAAGGAGCTGAGAAGCACCCTTGAGGAATGTTCAGCACTTAGTCATTAGGGAAATACCAGTCAAAATGACCTTGACATGATGTCTTAAATATTACAAATACCCCCAAATTCTCACTAGTCAACATCTTCAAACCATATGGCATTAGCAGGGTACATTCATCTTAGTGACATCAGGTTCCAGGGTACCATGCCAAGACACCTCTAGCCATTGTCTGATCCTTGAGGTTTCTCTACCCTCATTGCAAGCTGCCCTCTCCTGACTGTCTCTCTGCCAGTTTGGAACTCTCTGGTCCCAGCAACCTGGTAACATCAGAACTCTAGAGGTTCCCATGGCAGCTGTCTTATTACAGTTTCCCAGAGCAGACTCTGCCCATACTCCCAGCAAATGCTCCCTGGTCCCAGTGGCTACCCTCTTGCAGCTATCTGTCACTGCTCTGTTTACATTCCTAGCATTTGCCCCCTAATGGTTATAGTATCAACTCCCAGCAACCCATTAAAATAAAAACTCAGATGCTTGTAATTTAGCAAATAGATTTATATGTTAAATTCTCATTCTACAAGATGTCCACAAAATAAAATCACAACCAATGATAATGAAATAATCTGCCCAACTGGATAAGATAGATTGACCTATAAAAATCCATCCCTTAAGAAATATTTATAACTACTTGTGACCATTTAAGGCCACACAGAACTAGGTCATCCTTCTCTGCCTCCCTCTTGGTTCTGTTACTCTTTCTCCTCTCTCTTCCCTTACCAAAACTCTGTCCCTACCCCCTTTCTCACTGTCCAATTACAGGCGCCACCATAATTTGTGCCAGCTCTCACCTGCGTGTAGAGATTTACCTACATTGAAATTCCATCTCACACCAATCAAAATGTCTAAGATCAAAACCTCAGGCAAAAGCAGATGTTGTCAAGCATGTGGAGAAAAAGAAACCTTCCTCCATTGCTGGTGGGATTGCAATCTGATAAAACCAGTTGGATATCAGTCTGGCGATTCCTCATGAAATGGAAATAGTTCTATCAGAAGACCCAACTATACCACTACTAGGCATATACCCAAAAGGCACTCCAACATGTAACAAGTACGCATGTTCCACTACATTTATAGCAACCGTATTTATAATAAGCAGAAACTGGAAAAAAAACCTAGATGTCCAGCAACAAAAGAATTGATACACATATTGTTGTACATTTATGCAATGGAGAACTACACAGCCATTAAAATCAATGACTTCATGAAATTCACAGGCAAACGTATGGGACTAGAAAATATCTCACTGAGTGAGGTAACCTAGACACAAAAGAAGACACAAAGTATATACTCACTGATAAGTGCATTTTAGCCCAAAAGCTCCAGAATACCCATGATTCAACCCACCAGCCACATGAAGCTTAAGAAGACGGAAGACAACAGAGTAGATGCTTCAATCCTACATAGAACAAGGATCAAAATAGTCACATGAGCAGGAGGGAGGGAGCGAGAGACAATAGAGGGAGAGATGATGGGGAGGGAAAAAAGGGGGAACAAAAACAGATATTGGAAGAGACAGAAGTAGAGAAGATCAGGAAATTGAATAGAAACATGTGGTAGGGTGGGGGTGGGGACTGATGTAGCCACTAGAAGGTTCCAGATTCCAGAGAACCAAGAGGCCAATGGTGATGACTATAGCCGAAATACCCAACAAAGTAGAGATACAACCTGTCAAGACTATCTCCATTAGATACACAGTGCCCCCAGTTGAGAGATGGGACCAGCCATCTAAAAATGTTAAACCCAGGAATGTTCCTGTCCAAATTAAAGACGGACAAAAAATGGAACAGAGACTGAAGGATAGGCCATCCAGAGACTGTCTCACTTAGGGATTCATCCCATCTGCAGAAACTAACCCCCACAGTATTGTTGATGCCAAGAAGCACTTGTCGACAGAAGCCTGATATGGCTGTTCCCTGAGAGGTTCTATCAACACCTGAACAATACAGATGCAGATACTTATAACCAACCGTGGGACTGCACAAGAGGGTCCCAATGGAAGAGCTAGGGGAAGGACTGAAGGAATTGGGGAATGCAACCCCATAAGAAGAACAGTATCAACTAAGTGGACCACCCAGAGATCCCAGGGACTAAACCACCAACCAACGAGTATACATGGAGGGAGTCAGAATTTCAGATACATACGTAGCAGAGGATGGCCTTATCTGACCTTAATAGGAGAGGAGGGAGGCTTTACGCCACAGTGTAGGGGAATGCTAGAGTTGTGAGGCAGAAAAGGGTGAATGGGTGTAGGAGCACCCTCATAGAGGCAAAGGAGATGTAGGAGGGGAGATGGGATGGGTGATTGGTGGAGGGGTAACTGGGATGGGGATATCATTTGAAATGCATATGAATATAATGATTAATAAAAAAGAATTAAAATGGTGTTAAATGTTGATTTGTATATAGTTAACGTTCAAGACAGTTCTCTAAAATATTGAAAATAGAAGTGAATTTAGAAATCTACATGTATACTTCAAATATTTAAAAAATCACGTCTTTAAAAAGAATATGTTAGCAATAATAACACAACGATACTGTATTTCGTGTATTAAAATTTTCCCTGATACTTTGCCTCTAAATGATGCAACATTAGCAAAGACAGAGATGGCAATGTATATTTAATGTCTATGAAAGACAAATGGTTAAACTTGTACTGTGAACATTTCAATTAGCTCCAAATGTTTGATGTACTATTAAAACATTCATAATATTTTAGAACAGTACAACATATTTCTATGCCTGTGCATTTAGTAATGATGTATATTATTGAATATATTGTGAATTTTGATCATTATATGCCATTAATAATCATCTATAAATCTTGGAAGGACCATGATGTCCTGTAATTAAATGGAATTTTATTGTTTTTTATTCTAGACTCTTAAACTTTATCAGGAGGCAAAGATCCTACCATTCTGCAATTAAAGTATAGAAATGTTGCCCAGGGACAGCATGTTTCTGTGTAAAATTACTGCTATTACTTCACTTGAAAATTTTAAGTAGTGAAAGAAAGATTATAAATAATACTAGGTTTTAATATAAGATTTGTTTTAAATTCAGTATTTTATTATTTATTAAAAAGTAGCTTTAAATATAGTAACAATGTTATCAAATAATTTTGTAGAGTTAGTTGAGAAAATATTAAGAGCACAGGAACGTTCTGAATAAAAATGAAAATGGTTTGCATCATATCAACTTTGAGCAAAATGCCTTAATTTATTAGATTGACATATTAAAAAAAACTACTAGGTTTATCTTTCCTTTTCTCTTCACACATCCTAATTTTTATATGATTTCCATAGACCCGTGAATATTTTATGCTGTGTGGTTTTTGCTACTGGACACAATTTGTAATAATCTGTTATAACTTAGGACATTTGTCCTTGCCTCTGAGCCTGTGACATCATGCCGTGTTTTCAAGTTCCTTTTTTGTTTAGGAGGCCAACTCATTAATAAGTTCACTACTGTCCAAAGAGTTTAAATTGTGTGCCAACAATACAGTTGAGGTATCAAAATGAACCAAATGTTCACATATCAAACATCTAACATGGGAGAAAGGAGAGTGACATTTTGATGATTAGGAATAGATTCAGAAACTCTTATTTTCTGATTAAAACTAAAGAGCATATTTCACAGCATTATGGATATCTTAGCAGAATGAAGAAATATCGAATTACTGCAATAGTTGCTTTTTTTTTTTTTGGTTCTTTTTTTTCCGGAGCTGGGGACCGAACCCAGGGCCTTGCGCTTCCTAGGCAAGCGCTCTACCACTGAGCTAAATCCCCAACCAATAGTTGCTTTTTTATCCCTGTTATAATGAACTTATTGTAAGTGTTCATATGGCACTATATGTTTTCAAAAATATTAGTGTCCTAGGTTAGTTTATATTGCTCTTATTAAAACACTAATAAAAATTAGCTAGGAAAAGGAAGATGTATTTTTTATAATGCCACATGACAATTTATCAACTAGAAAATTCAGAGAAGGATCTGGAGTCAGGGACTGAAAGAGGACCAGGACCTCTATTCTGTGCCTTGCTCAGCTTCATCTCTTATACACCCAAGGTCCGCCTGTTCAAATGACCCTGACCATAGTAGGCTGGGTCATTTAGCATCTACCATCACTCATGGAAATAGCTCACAGATATGTCTCCAGGCCACTATGTCAGAGGCAACTCATCAGTTGGGTTCTTTCCTCACAGGCATTTCTAAATTGTTACAAGTTGAAGAAGCCAACCAGTAAAGTTAAGTTTAATATCAAAGATACATGGGTAAGAGAAGTCTTTCCCTTTCTTACAGTGACCTGAGAAAAGTATTTGAGGGCAATTTGAAAATGCTGACTAGAATATATTTGTAGCAATGTGATAAGTAGTGGGCTTTACCTAGCCATTTGAGTAGGGCAGGCTAAAGTTATAAACATTTCAGGTACTTAGGCACCTAAAAAGCCTCTAAAGATGAGACAAGGTTAGCACAGGAGTACTAGAATATAGAAAAGGTTTCTGATTTTCCCCCCAGGTTCCTCACAGGACAAAGACATTTTACAAATGAGACTTTTTTTAGGGTACACAGGTAATTGTTTCATTGTATATTCAAATTGTTCATATAATAGTATTCTAAACTTTATAATACATATCACAAAAAAATATAAGATCTGTTTTTTTTTTTTTTTTTTCAGGTAGGGGACTTTTCACTAGGTAGCCTTGGCTGGCCTGGAACTTACTAGGTTGATCAGGCTGGCCTTGAATTTGTAATGTTCTGTCTGCTTCTGCCTCCCAAGTGCTAGGATTAAAGGCTTATGCTACCACACACCATTTAACATGCATTATATTTTAACAAACAGGACTAGTTGATTAGAGTATATGCTGAGATTAAGTGTGTGCCAACACTGTCCTGTTTATTTTTTAATTGGATATTTTTTAAATTTGCATTTCAAATGTTATCCCCTTTCCTGGTTTCCCATACATAACTCCCTTATTACATGCCCCATTCCCCTTTTGCTATGAGGGTGCCCCCCAAACTACTCATCCCTTCCCGCCTTTCTGCTCTGACATTCCTCTACACTGGGGATCCAGCCTTGGCAGGACCAAGGCCTTCCTTTCCCATTGGTGCCCAACAAAGGCCTTCCTTTGCTACATATGAAGCTGGAGCCATGGGTCTGTCCATGTGCACTCTTTGGATGGTGGTTTAGTACCTGGGAACTCTGGTTGGTTGGTGTTGTTGTGTTTATGGGAGGCTA
This sequence comes from Rattus norvegicus, assembly GCF_021556685.1. Taxonomy (NCBI): domain Eukaryota; kingdom Metazoa; phylum Chordata; class Mammalia; order Rodentia; family Muridae; genus Rattus; species Rattus norvegicus. The sequence continues at coordinate 160,903,281 of NC_141535.1, forward strand.
ACCCCTTCAGCTCCTTAACCTTTCTCTAACTCCTCCAACGGGGACTCTGTTTTCAGTTCAATGGTTAGCTGCAAGCATTTGCCTCTGAACTTGTCATGTTCTGGCAGAGCGTCTCAGGAGACAGGTATATCACTCACACTCCTATCAGCACGCACTTGGCATCATCTATATTTTCGGATTTGGTGGCTGTATGTCAATGAGCTGGAACCCCAGGTGTCACAGGCTCAGAATGGCCATTCCTTCAGTCTCTACTCTACAATTTGTATCTATATCTCCTCCTATGAATATTTTCACCCCCTTTTAAGAAGGACTGAAGCATCCATACTTTGGTCTTCCTTCTTCCTGACCTTCAGATGGTCTGTGGATTATTTCTTGGGTAATCCGAGCTTTTGGGCCAATATCCACTTGTCAGTGAATGATATACCGTGTGTGTATGTGTGTGTGTGTGTGTGTGTGTGTGTGTGTGTGTTGTTTTGTTTTATTTTGCTCTTGATTTGTAAAATGAGACATCTTTAGCAAAACTAAAGTCAGAGGCCTAATAAGTGCTTCTTCTAATATCTCATACTCATCAAAGCTAAAGAGTGATATGTTAAATGCATGGACTTTATGTAAAGTAAGTCAATTATAGCAAAAGTAAAAATTTTCAGCATTAGTTTCAACTATAAATCATATTTAATATTTGACCTCCATGATTCCTTTCTCTACTTGGTAATTTCCTAAATTATTCATTGAAATATACCTGCCTTTCCTGAGTCTATCAATTAGATAAGGACTAAGTCTATATCTTTTAGATTCTTTAATTTTTACCCAATTATTAGTACATAATGCTATGTTATATGCTGAGTTGTAGCAGATTTTAGAATTTCAGTTTAACAAAATGTTGTCCAAAAATAAAAAAGAAAGGCAAAACACATGTCAGAAAACACTCATACACTGGCAGGACCTCCCAAGGAAGAGTAACACAATTTTCTTATCAGCAAGTGCCTCTTCGTGGATCACCCAGTGTTCCCAGGGACTAGACCACCAACCAAGAAATTTACAGGGAGGGATCCATGACTCCAGATGCATATATAGCAGAGGATGTTCTTATCTGACATCAATAGGAGGGGAGGTCCTTCTTTCTGTGGAGGTTTGATCCCCCAGTGTAGAAGCAGTGGAGCGATGGGGCAGGACAGGGTAGGTAAGTTGGGGAGTACTCTCATAGAGGAAAAGGGGAGGGTGTATAGGGCAGTTGTGTGATGGCAGTTTGTGGAGATGTAACCAGGAAGTGGGATATCTGTTCGGATGTAAACAAATTGAATGATTAATAAAGAATAAATTAATAAGTAAATAAAACACCTATGTAATAACTCATATCTGAAATAATAATATATACAATGGTTATAAATATAGCATATCTACTTCATTCAAATAAGGAGACTATCATGTATTATTTACTTTTAATCACTTCTACTACTTGTTCAGTAATTGAAGGCAGATATAGTTTAAATTATTTCAGAGATTCTCAATGAAGGAACTTTGCATGGAGTTTACATTCTAAGGCAGCTTCATGGACAATATTTATTAACAATTTTTAAATTCAACACCTTCACCATCATATTTCAAACCCTGTATATGGTTTGTTTCAACCTAGGTATATTATGTTCTTTTCTCTTCCATATATAATATCTAAATAGAAGATTATAATACTGTTGTGCAACATTTATTCATAAATCCCTTTTGTAAACAATGGAGATTTTTTGTTACAATAAAATTTACAGGCAAGTTCAGTAGTTTTTCTCTGACTGAGAGCAAGCCAGTTTATCACTTTGAAGCTTGTAAGAAAGAAATAGAAGTAAAAACTAATACATGAAAGGGTTACACAACTCTGTGCATTGCTTACAAGGATATGCAAATTTCCTAAAGACTATTGTAATAATGAAAGAATGGGAGACATTTCTCCTCCGTGATTATATAAAGGTTTTACTCTTGACCCAGAGTGACTCCATTTTTATAGTAAAATTATATTCATGTACAATTTTTGAAAGTAAATATATATGTAAAACTAGTCATTACCACTAGCTAAACATCAAATGAAATAAATATAAGTATTTGGTATTGAATAACTTTATGTCAACTTGGCAAAGTTAGTGATCTGAGAAGGGAACTTCAATATTAAAATATGCCTCCCTAAGATCAGGCTATAAGGGAAGCTTGTGGGGAATTTTCTTAACTAATGATTGATGGGTTTGAGCCCAGTCAATTATAGATGGAGACATCTATGGGCTGGTGGTGGTTCTAGGTTCTATAAAAACAGGCCGAGAAAGCCAGGGAAAGCAAGCCAATAAGTAGCACCCCTCCATGGCCTTTGCATCGACTCCTGTCACTAGGTTCTTGCCCTTTGTAAGTTCCTGTACTGACTTCCTTTAATAATGAACTGTGATGTGGAAGCATGCACAGAATAAACATTTTCCTCCTCAAGTAGCTTTTGTCAGTCTTTTATATAAACAAGAATAGCAACCAGAGCTAGGACAGAAGTTGGCACCAGGATACTGGGGTATTTTTATTACAATATTATTTTAGAAAGTTATGAGCAGACTTCTGAAAAGTCCTTAAGTGTTGAGAGCTCAGTGACTTGTTCTGTAAGAACTCAACAATAAAATCTTGATAACAGTGAAAATGATGAAGGCTTGGCTTGTGAAGTTTTAGAGGAAAACAAAGACTTGTGAGCCTATGATGTGAAGATTAACTGGTATTTCCACAGTTGTAGCTTAAATACTGGTTGTGGTTAAGAATAGATAGGGGAATGTCTGCAGGGTTGGGGGGCAGGAAGGGTGGATGGATGGGGAGGGGAACACCCTTATGGAAGAAGAGGATAAGAGGAGGGGGATGGGGTAGGGGGCTTATGTCCAGGGAATTGGGAAAGGGAATACTATTTGAAATGTAAATAAATAAATACCCAATTTAAAAAAAGAAATAACAACTAAATAAAACCTTAATATTACTGGAAAAACTCAAGTTGGTTACTGTTGCTGAGAAATTAGAAGGGGATTAAGAAGAGACTAGTATCATCAATGTGAAATCATCTGGGAAGTATTCCATGAGAATCAGAATACAGGAGCTGTGCTTTAAATATAGCCAACGTTATACTTCATGCTGCCAGCTGAATTTGATAGTGTAAGAGTCATCCTACATTTGAAGGAGTGAAGGGGTCACAGAGACCATCTGAGGCTTGGCACTGTAAGAGGACAGAAGAGACCACCAAGTACCATAGCCCCAGTAGAGGCTTGAGTTTAGAAGAAAAACTATGTGTGTGTGGCGAAAGGCAGAACTGTAGACACCACCCAAATCTTCTAGAGGGATCCAGAAGATTCTGAGTGGATCCCAGACACTACATATTGCATTATTTATACATTTTGCACTTCTGTTCTGTATTGATCAGATTGTGACTGTTTCCTGGTTCTTCTTTATTGAAGTAAAAAAGTATTTCATTAATTTTAATTTTTACAAGAACTCATATTAGAGGAACTTTGAACTTTAAAAAGATGCATTTTTAAATGATTGGATAGTTTTAAAAGACTAGATTTTTTAAAAGTGTTGGAGTTTGTAAAGATTTTGATTTATTTTTTATTTTTTATTTATTTACATCCCAGCCATTGCCTTACTCACCACAGTCATCTCTCCCACATTTCCTCATCCCATTACTTCTCCCCCTCGGCTCTCAGAAGTTGCTCCAACCCCCCTCCCACCATGTCTCCTTTTCTGGGGCTTCAAGTTAATTCCAGGATTAAGCTCATCTGCCAATGTGGCCAGACCAGGGAGACCCCTGACACATATATTTCAGGGGCCTGAGACCAGCCTCTGTATGCTCTTAAATGGTGGTCCAGTCTCTGGGCACTCCCTGTGGTCTGGTTTAGTAGAGATTGCTGGTCTTCTTTTTTTTATTTTATTATTATTTTTTATTTTATTTTATTTTTTTAACTTGAGTATTTTTTATTTACATTTCGAGTGTTATTCCCTTTCCCGGTTTACGGGCAAACATCCCCCTAATCCCTCTCCCTCCCCTTCTTTACGGGTGTTCCCCTCCCCATACTCCCCCCATTGCCGCCCTCCCCCCAACAATCACGTTCAGTCTTAGCATGACCCACGGCTTCCCCTTACACTGATGATCTTACTAGGATATTCAATGCTACCTAAGAGGTCAGAGTCCAGGGTCAGTCCATGTATAGTCTTTAGGTAGTGGCTTAGTCCCTGGAAACTCTGGTTGCTTGGCATTGTTGTTCATATGCTGGTCTTCTTATAGATTCACTCTCCCCTTTTGCTTCTTCAATCCTTCCCCTAATTCAATGATAGGGATCCCTGAATTCAGTTCAATGGTTGTGTGCGAGTACCTGCATCTTTCACAGTCAGGTGTTGGTAGGGACTCTCAGATGACAACCCTGTGAGGCTCTATCTAGAAGCACATCACAGCATCAGTAATAGTGTCAGGCCTTGATGTGCCTTCATGCTATGGATCCCAAGTAGGGCCAGTCATTGGACTACCTCTTTAGTCTGCAGTTCTTTTGGATAGGAACAATTCGGGTCAGAAATTTTCACTGTGGGTTAATAACATTGTCCCTCCAATTGAGAAGCCTTGTCTATCCATTAGAAGTAGACACTTTCAGTTCCCTATCCCCAATGTTGGGAATTTTGGCTAAGGTCACCCCCACTGAATCCTTAGGGTCTCTTACACCCAGAGTCTCTGTTACTTTCTAGTGGGTGCCCCCACTTCCCATACTCCAAAGATGATTATTTCCATTCATTTTATTGGCTCTCTGGGCTTCTCTCCCATCCAGAACACCCAATACCTGTTCCTGTTACACTTTCGTTTCCCCCTCCTCTCTCCCATCCAGGCCTCTCCCTACCTCTGCTTCATGCGATCATTTCCTTCTTCCTTCTGAGTGGGATTGAAGCATTCTCTCTTGAGCCTTCCTTCTTGTTATACTTCTTAAGGTCTGTGGGTTGTACCTTATGTATTCTGTACTTCTTGGCTAATATCTACTTATCAGTGAGTCCATGCATGTCCTTTGGAATCTGAGTTACCTCACAAAGGATGATATTTCCTACTTACATCCATTTGCCTGCAAAATTAATGATGTCCTACTATGAACATGGTGGTGCACATGACCTTGTGATCTACTTGAACATCTTTTGGGTATATGCCCAAGAGTGTTATAAGTGGGTTGTTAAGCAGAACTATTTCTAATTTTCAGAAGAACACCTAGGTTAATTTTCAAAGTAGTCATACCAGTTTCAGTACCACCAGAAATGGAGGAATGTTCCTATTTCTCTACATCCTTGGCAGCATGTGCTATCACTTGACTTCTGAATCTTAGCCATTCTGATTGGTGTGAGATGGATTCTCATGGGTGAATTTTAACACTACTTTTATTGTGTCCCATAAGTTTGGGTATGATGTATCTTGATTTTCATTGTATTCTAAAAAGTCTATAATTTGTTTATTTCTTCCCTGACCAAATTATCATTTAACAGAGAGTTGTTTAGCTTCCATGAGTATGTGTGCTTTCTGGTTTTGTTTTGTTTTTGTTGTTGTTGTTGTTGTTGTTGTTGTTGTTACTGAAGTCTAATCTTATTCAATGGTGATCTGATAGAATGCAAGGGATCATTTCAGTCTTACTCTATCTGTTGAGGGTTGTTTTATTTCCAATTATATGGTCAACTTTAGAGATAGTTCCATGAGAATAAGGTATATTGTCTTGATTTGGGGTGAAATGTACAGATATCTATTAAATCATTTTGTTTCATAGATTCTGTTAATTTCACTGTGTTTCTGTTTAGTTTCCATTAACATCACCTACTGTTGAGCTTTGATTTTTTTTTTTTTTTACAAACGTGAGTGCCTTTGCATTTGCAGCATAGATGTTCAGAATTGAGTCCTCCTCTTGCTGGATTTTCTTTTTGTAAATATGATGTGTCCTTTTATATCTCATTTTAAAATTTTTGGTGGGGGGTTGCGGATTTAGCTCAGTGGTAGAGCGCTTGCCTAGGAAGCGCAAGGCCCTGGATTCGGTTGCCAGCTCCGAAAAAAAAGAAAAAAAAAAAAGAAAAAAATATGATAAAATTTTTGGTGGAAAGTCTATTTAATGGATATTAGAATGTCAACTCCAGGTTGTTTCTTGAGACCATTTGCTTAGAAACCTTTTTGTCCCGCCTTTTACTCTGAGGTAGTATATGTCTTTGTCACTGAGGTATGTTTCATGTATGCAGCAAAATGGTGGATCCTGTTTACATATCCAATCTCTTAGCCTGTATCCTTTTATTGTGGAATAAGTCCTTTGAAATGGAGATATATTAAAGACAGGTGATCATTAGTTCCTCCAATTGTTGTTGCTAGAGGTGATATTATGTATGTATAATTCTCTTCTTTTGGGCTTATTGTCAAATGTTTAATTTTGTGATTTTCAAGTGTAGGAGCCCTCCTTTTGTTGGAGATTTTATTCTAGTATTCTCTGTAGAGCTGGATTAGTAGAAAAAATATGGTTTAAATTTGGTTTAGCCATAGAATATATCAGTTGCTCCATCTATGGTGATTTAGCATTTTGCCAGGTATTATGGCCTACGATAGTACTTGTGTTCTCAAAGGGTTTGGATGATATCTGCGAAGGATCTTTTTGGCTTTTAGAGTCTCTGTTGAGAACTCTGGCAATTTTCATAGGTCTGCCTTCATATGTTTCTAGGCCTTTTTCATTTACTACTTTTAATATTATTTCTCTGTTCTCTGCAATTAGTGTATTGATTATTATCTGACAGGAGGATTTTTTTTCAGGTCTAATGTATTTGATGCTCTGTAGGGTTCTTGTACATTTATGGCCATCTCTTTCTTTAGGATAGGGAAGTTTTCTTCTATGATTTTGTTGAGGATTTTTTCTGGCCCTTTCAGTCAGGATCCCTCACCCTCTTGTATTTCTATCACTCTAGGTTGGATTTTTCTCATTTTGTTTTAAGTTTCCTGTATATTTTGTGTTTTGAACATTTTACACTTTGTATTTCCTTTGACTAGTGTGACAATATTTCCTATTGTATCTTCTAAACCTGGGATTCTCATCTATCTTTTGTTTTCTGTTGGTGGTGCTTGAAACTGTAGATCTTGTTCCCTTTCCTAAGTTGTCCATCTGTAGGATTTCTCAGTTTGTGTTTTCTTTATGTTTTTTCTATTTCTCTCTTTTAGTTCTTGGGTCACTTTGTTCAAAACCTTCACCCCCTTGGCTGTATTTTCCTGTATTTCTTTAAATGATTAATTTTTTTCACTTTAAATGGCTCTTTAACACCTATCTACCTGTGTTTTCTTTTATTTCTATCAGAGATTGTTTTATATCCTTCTTAAGGGCATCTATCATTTTCATCAGATGGGATTTTAGGCCATTATCTTGCTTTTTATAAATATTGGGCCATCCATGGTTTGTTGTATTGGAAGGACTGGGTTTTGTTTGTGCCGAATTGCATTGGTTTCTGTTGCTTATTATTTTCCACTTGTTTCTTGCCATCTGGTTGTCTCTGATGTTAACTCAATCGTCATTTTCGACTTTATCAGCCTCCTTGGATTCAGGTAGAGCCTACTCAAAGGAGGCAGGCAGTACTGTCTCTCGTAAGTGTAGGCCTCTTGTGTCTAAAGTTAGAGAAGGCCTTCTGTGTCACTGGTTATTCCGTAGCAGACCTCCAAGAAGCAGGCAGGCTGTGACCCTGGTTACTTGGAGGCAGACAGGCTGTAGACAGTTATTGATGTATTAGGGATTATTGAATTCTCAAATTTATTTTTTTAACATGAAATAATGGGCATGAGTGAGGACATGTTATGACTTAACAGTTATGTGTTTATATGGCAAGTTAACAAGAGCCAATTTATATTGGACAGTTTTATGTCAACTGGAAATAAAATAAGATTATCTGAGGGGGCGCACACCCGCGGATCCCGGCCTGCAGCAGCTCTCTGCTCCCAGACCCCGTGGGAGAAAGACCTCACCGCCTGGTCAGGTGGGCACTCCTGAGGCTTCAGAGCGGATGAGACCACCAACACTGCCCACCCCTGCCCACATCCATGGCCCAAGAGGAAACTGTATAAGGCCTCTGGGCTCCCGTGGGGGAGGGCCCAGGAGCGGCAGGACCCCTGCCTGAGACACCGATGGAACCTGAAGGAAACAACCAGATAAACAGTTCTCTGCACCCAAATCCCGTGGGAGGGAGAACTAAACCTTCAGAGAGGCAGACAAGCCTGGGAAACCAGAAGAGACTGCTCTCTGCACACACATCTCTGATGCCAGAGGAAAACGCCAAAGGCCATCTGGAACCCTGATGCACTGAAGCTCCCGGAAAGGGCAGCTCAGATCTTCCTGGTTGCTGCCTCCACAGAGAGCCCGAGGGCAGCACCCCGCCAGCGAATTTGAGCCTCAGGACCACAGGGAAGACCAACTTTTCTGCTGCAAGTGACCTGGCTGGTGAACTCAAGACACAGGCCCACAGAAACAGCTGAAGACCTGTAGAGAGGAAAAACTACACGCCCGAAAGCAGAACACTCTGTCCCCATAACTGACTGAAAGAGAGGAAAACAGGTCTACAGCACTCCTGACACACAGGCTTATAGGACAGTCTAGCCACTGTCAGAAATAGCAGAACAAAGTAACACTAGAGATAATCTGATGGCGAGAGGCAAGCGCAGGAATCCAAGCAACAGAAACCAAGACTACATGGCATCATCGGAGCCCAATTCTCCCACCAAAACAAACATGGAATATCCAAACACACCAGAAAATCAAAATCTAGTTTGAAAATCATATTTGATCATGATGCTGGAGGACTTCAAGAAAGAAGTGAAGAACTCCGTTAGAGAAACACAGGAAAACATTAATGAACAAGTAGAAGACTACAGAAAGGAATCGCAAAAATCCATAAAGAATTCCAGGAAAGAATCAATAAACAAGTAGAAGCAAATAGAGAGGAGACACAAAAATCCCTGAAAGAATTCCAGGAAAACACAATCAAACAGTTGTAGGAATTAAAAATGGAAATAGACGCAATCAAGAAAGAACACATGGAAACAACCCTGGATATAGAAAACCAAAAGAAGAGACAAGGAGCTGTAGATACAAGCTTCACCAACAGAATACAAGAGATGGAAGAGAGAATCTCAGGAGCAGAAGATTCCATAGAAATCATTGAATCAACTGTCAAAGATAATGTAAAGCGGAAAAAGCTACTGGTCCAAAACATACAGGAAATCCAGGACTCAATGAGAAGATCAAACCTAAGGATAATAGGTATAGAAGAGAGTGAAGACTCCCAGCTCAAAGGACCAGTAAATATCTTCAAGAAAATCATAGAAGAAAACTTCCCTAACCTAAAAAAAGAGATACCCATAGGCATACAAGAAGCCTACAGAACTCCAAATAGATTGGACCAGAAAAGAAACACCTCCCGTCACATAATTGTCAAAACACCAAACGCACAAAATAAAGAAAGAATATTAAAAGCAGTAAGAGAAAAAGGTCAAGTAACATATAAAGGCAGACCTATCAGAATCACACCAGACTTCTCGCCAGAAACTATGAAGGCCAGAAGATCCTGGACTGATGTCATACAGACCCTAAGAGAACACAAATGCCATCCCAGGTTACTGTATCCAGCAAAACTCTCAATTAACATTGATGGAGAAACCAAGATATTCCATGACAAAACCAAATTTACACAATATGTTTCTACAAATCCAGCACTACAAAGGATAATAAATGGTAAAGCCCAACATAAGGAGGCAAGCTATACCCTAGAAGAAGCAAGAAACTAATTGTCTTGGCAACAAAACAAAGAGAATGAAAGCACACAAACATAACCTCACATCCAAATATGAATATAACAGGAAGCAACAATCACTATTCCTTAATATCTCTCAATATCAATGGCCTCAACTCCCCAATAAAAAGACATAGATTAACAAACTGGATACGCAACGAGGAACCTGCATTCTGCTGCCTACAGGAAACACACCTCAGAGACAAAGACAGACACTACCTCAGAGTGAAAGGCTGGAAAACAACTTTCCAAGCAAATGGTCAAAAGAAGCAAGCTGGAGTAGCCATTCTAATATCAAATAAAATCAATTTCCAAATAAAAGTCATCAAAAAAGATAAGGAAGGACACTTCATATTCATCAAAGGAAAAATCAACCAAGATGAACTCTCAGTCCTAAATATCTATGCCCCAAATACAAGGACACCTACATATGTAAAAGAAACCTTACTAAAGCTCAAAACACACATTGCACCTCACACAATAATAGTGGGAGATTTCAACACCCCACTCTCATCAATGGACAGATCATCGAAAGAGAAATTAAACAGAGATGTAGAGAGACTAAGAGAAGTCATGAGCCAAATGGACTTAACGGATATTTATAGAACATTCTATCCTAAAGCAAAAGGATATACCTTCTTCTCAGCTCCTCATGGTACTTTCTCCAAAATTGACCATATAATTGGTCAAAAAATGGGCCTCAACAGGTACAGAAAGATAGAAATAATCCCATGCGTGCTATCGGACCACCACGGCCTAAAACTGGTCTTCAGTAACAATAAGGGGAGAATGCCCACATATACGTGGAAATTGAACAATGCTCTACTCAATGATAACCTGGTCAAGGAAGAAATAAAGAAAGAAATTAAAAACTTTTTAGAATTTAATGAAAATGAAGATACAACATACCCAAACTTATGGGACACAATGAAAGCTGTGCTAAGAGGAAAACTCATAGCGCTGAGTGCCTGCAGAAAGAAACAGGAAAGAGCATATGTCAGCAGCTTGACAGCACACCTAAAAGCTCTAGAACAAAAAGAGGCAAATACACCCAGGAGGACTAGAAGGCAAGAAATAATCAAACTCAGAGCTGAAATCAACCAATTAGAAACAAAAAGGACCATAGAAAGAATCAACAGAACCAAAAGTTGGTTCTTTGAGAAAATCAACAAGATAGATAAACCCTTAGCCAGACTAATGAGAGGACACAGAGAGTGCGTCCAAATTAACAAAATCAGAAATGAAAAGGGAGACATAACTACAGATTCAGAGGAAATTCAAAAAATCATCAGATCTTACTGTAAAAACCTATATTCAACAAAACTTGAAAATCTTCAGGAATTGGACAATTTCCTAGACACATACCAGGTATCGAAGTTAAATCAGGAACAGATAAACCAGTTAAACAACCCCATAACTCCTAAGGAAATAGAAGCAGTCATTAAAGGTCTCCCAACCAAAAAGAGCCAAGGTCCAGACAGGTTTAGTGCAGAATTCTATCAAACCTTCATAGAAGACCTCATACCAATATTATCCAAACTAGTCTACAAAATTGAAACGGAAGGAGCCCTACCGAATTCCTTCTACAAAGCCACAATTACTCTTATACCTAAACCACACAAAGACACAACAAAGAAAGAGAACTTCAGACCAATTTCCCTTATGAATATCGACGCAAAAATAGTCAATAAAATTCTGGCAAACCGAATTCAAGAGCACATCAAAACAATCATCCACCATGATCAAGTAGGCTTCATCCCAGGAATGTGGGATGGTTTAATATACGGAAAACCATCAACGTGATCCATTACATAAACAAACTGAAAGAAGAGAACCACATGATCATTTCATTAGATGCTGAGAAAGCATTTGACAAAATTCAACACCCCTTCATGATAAAAGTCCTGGAAAGAATAGGAATTCAAGGCCCATACCTAAACATAGTAAAAGCCATATACAGCAAACCAGTTGCTAACATTAAACTAAATGGAGAGAAACTTGAAGCAATCCCACTAAAATCAGGGACTAGACAAGGCTGCCCACTCTCTCCCTACTTATTCAATATAGTTCTTGAAGTTCTAGCCAGAGCAATCAGACAACAAAAGGAGATCAAGGGGATATAGATCAGAAAAGAAGAGGTCAAAATATCACTATTTGCAGATGACATGATAGTATATTTAAGTGATCCCAAAAGTTCCACCAGAGAACTACTAAAGCTGATAAACAACTTCAGCAAAGTGGCTGGATATAAAATTAACTCAAATAAATCAGTTGCCTTCCTCTATACAAAAGAGAAACAAGCCGAGAAAGAAATTAGGGAAACGACACCCTTCATAATAGACCCAAATAATATCAAGTACCTCGGTGTGACTTTAACCAAGCAAGTAAAAGACCTGTACATTAAGAACTTCAAGACACTGAGGAAAGAAATTGAAGAAGACCTCAGAAGATGGAAAGATCTCCCATGCTCATGGATTGGCAGGATTAATATAGTAAAAATGGCCATTTTACCAAAAGCAATCTACAGATTCAATGCAATCCCCATCAAAATACCAATCCAATTCTTCAAAGAGTTAGACAGAACAATTTGCAAATTCATCTGGAATAACAAAAAACCCAGGATAGCTAAAGCTATCCTCAACAATGAAAGGACTTCAGGGGAAATCACTATCCCTGAACTCAAGCAGTATTGCAGAGCAATAGTGATAAAAACAGCATGGTATTGTTACAGAGACAGACAGATAGACCAATGGAATAGAATTGAAGACCCAGAAATGAACCCACACACCTATGGTCACTTGATTTTTGACAACGGAGCCAAAACTATCTAATGGAAAAAAGATAGCATTTTCAGCAAATGGTGCTGGTTCAACTGGAGGGCAACATGTAGAAGAATGCAGATCGATCCATCCTTATCACCCTGTACAAAGCTTAAGTCCAAGTGGATCAAGGACCTCCACATCAAACCAGACACACTCAAACTAATAGAAGAAAAACTAGGGAAGCATCTGGAACACATAGGCACTGGAAAAAATTACCTGAACAAAACACCAATGGCTTATGCTCTAAGATCAAGAATCGACAAATGGGATCTCATAAAACTGCAAAGCTTCTGTAAGGCAAAGGACACTGTGGTTAGGACAAAACAGCAACCAACAGATTGGGAAAAGATCTTTACCAATCCTACAACAGATGGAGGCCTTATATCCAAAATATACAAAGAACTCAAGAAGTTAGACCGCAGGGAAACAAATAACCCTATTAAAAATTGAGGTTCAGAGCTAAACAAAGAATCCACAGCTGAGGAATGCCGAATGTCTGAGAAACACCTAAAGAAATGTTCAACATCTTTAGTCATAAGGGAAATGCAAATCAAAACAACCCTGAGATTTCACCTCACACCAGTGAGAATGGCTAAGATCAAAATCTCAGGTGACAGCAGATGCTGGCGAGGATGTGGAGAAAGAGGAACACTCCTCCATTGTTGGTGGGATTGCAGACTGGTAAAACCATTCTGGAAATCAGTCTGGAGGTTCCTCAGAAAATTGGACATTGAACTGCCTGAGGATCCAGCTATACCTCTCTTGGGCATATACCCAAAAGATGCCTCAACATATAAAAGAGACACGTGCTCCACTATGTTCATCGCAGCCTTATTTATAATAGCCAGAAAATGGAAAGAACCCAGATGCCCTTCAACAGAGGAATGGATACAGAAAATGTGGTACATCTACACAATGGAATATTACTCAGCTATCAAAAACAACGAGTTTATGAAATTCGTAGGCAAGTGGTTGGAACTGGAAAATATCATCCTGAGTGAGCTAACCCAATCACAGAAAGACATACATGGTATGCACTCATTGATAAGTGGCTTTTAGCCCAAATGCTTGAATTACCCTAGATCCCTAGAACAAACGAAACTCAAGACGGATGATCAAAATGTGAATGCTTCACTCTTTCTTTAAATGAGGAAAAAGAATACCCTTGGGAGGGAAGGGAGAGGCAAAGATTAAAACAGAGACTGAAGGAACACCCATTCAGAGCCTGCCCCACATGTGGCCCATACATATACAGCCACCCAATTAGACAAGATGGATGAAGCAAAGAAGTGCAGACAGACAGGAGCCGGATGTAGATCGCTCCTGAGAGACACAGCCAGAATATGGCTAATACAGAGGCGAATGCCAGCTGCAAACCACTGAACTGAGAATAGGTCCCCCGTTGAAGGAATCAGAGAAAGAACTGGAAGAGCTTGAAGGGGCTCGAGACCCCAAAAGTACAACAATATCAAGCAACCAGAGCTTCCAGGGACTAAGCCACTACCTAAAGACTATACATGGACTGACCCTGGACTCTGACCCCATAGGTAGCAATGAATATCCTAGTAAGAGCACCACTGGAAGGGGAAGCCCTGGGTCCTGCTAAGACTGAACCCCCAGTGAACTAGACTATGGGGGGAGGGCTGCAATGGGGGGAGGGTTGGGAGGGGAATACCCGTAAGGAAGGGGAGGGGGGAGGAGGATGTTTGCCCAGATACCAGGAAAGGGAATAACACTCGAAATGTATATAAGAAATACTCAAGTTAATAAAAAAAAAGATTATCTGAGGGGAAAGAACCTCATTTAAGAAAACACCTCCATGAAATCAGGCTATAGGACATTTTCTTAATTAATGATTAATGGAGGAGGGCCAGCCTATTCTGGATCGTGCCATTTTCTGGGATGCTAGTTGAGGGTGAGGAAGCCATGAAGAACAAGCTAAAAATCAGAACTCCTACATGTCCTTTGCATCAACTGCTGCCCCCCATGCTATTTGAATTTCTATACTGGCATGCTTTCATGATAAAATGTGATGGAAAATTGTAAACCAAACAAAGCTTTTCTTCCCCAGTAAATTGGTCATGGTGTTCCATTACAGCAACAATACAGGACACTATGTAACCTTTGTGTGTCACATTTTATTAAAAAGAACTTAGATGAGGAAGAAAAATGAAGTGGTATTAAAATTATTGTTTGAAAGGGGCCAGTGAAATGGCCTATAGGATAAATCCATGGTTCTCAGAATATTTTAGTGTTGTATCCTTTAATAGAGTTCCTCCAGTTGTGGTGATGTCCCAACCATAAATTTGTATTCAGTGCTCTTCTCTATACTTATATCTTTGCTGCTGGTATAAATCATAATGTAAATATTTTCAGAGATAGAGGCTGGCTCAAGAGATCATAAAGTACAGTTTGAGAACAGCTGGACAGGAACACAATACTTAGTTTAATTCAGAGGACTCACATAGTGGGATGAGTAACTGCTCATGTAAGTTAAGATACCTCCACATATGTCTCTCTCTCTCTCTCTCTCTCTCTCTCTCTCTCTCTCTCTCTCTCTCTCTCTCTCTCTGTCTCTCTCTCTCTCTCACACACACACACACACACACACACAGAGAGAGAGAGAGAGAGAGAGAGAGAGAGAGAGAGAGAGAGACTTCTGAAATCAAAAATATACATTAGTGAACTTATGCGATTTACACAGGATTTGCTTCAAGTATTTTTGGGTTTGTCAGTACCATTGCTACATATCCTTAGCACCCTTTCAGGTTTGAATTTTTCCTATGAGTGGTTTTATTTATGTATCCTAGTGGAAAATATAAGCAATCATCCTGCAGCTATCAAAATAATAGCATTCTTGAACTCTCTTATGAATAATAGAAAAAATAAAATTATACTAAGATTACAAAAATAATCAAAGCTATCCAAAGCTTCAGCAAAGAAGTAATAGTTATCACTAAGAAACATCCTTGATATAAAAAGGAGCAATGTGTTTAAATTTTAAGGAAAGACATTTACTACCAAGAATTAAATCAGTTTTATAACAGGCAAGCTGCTTTATTTTGTCACAGGAAGGTGGAATGATGGTTATATATTATAGGTAGTTAAAGCTATGGATCTTAAAAATAATTATTTGAGTTAGGTTGAACCTGAGAACAGGAAACATCCCCTTGACCCATCACATCTATTATGTTTGTAATAATATTCCAAGACAGTTCTATGGGATAATAATAAACAGTTTCTTAAGTTAACAAATTTAAAGGTGTAGTTTTTTATCATCGAACCACTAAGTAGTGGTTATTGAGTGTTCAGTAGAAGCCCTGACTTTAATGGGTATTGATCTTGTAAAGAATTCAATTCAAGTATAGAATTCAAGAATCATTTCCTATAAGATAGACAGTGTTGCAAGTCATGAACAATACAAAGATTTTTTTTCATGTAGTCTCTTTGTATAAAATCAATAATGAAGGAGCCTGCAGGATAGCACAATAGATAAAGGACCACACTGGCAAGACTTAGAACTTACACACACACACACACACACACACACACACACACACACACACACACACACAATTATACACACACACAATCACACACAATTACACACACACACACACAATCACACACACAATCACACACACAATCACACACACATGAATAAATATACAGAAGAAAGCAAAGAAATGAACTCTAATTTTAATCATTACTTTATAATCAGATAATGAGTAGTTCTTTTAAGAAATGTCTTGAGAGAAACAAGTGTATTACTTGGTATATCAGTAAATATCAGCAAATATCTTTCAAGGGAATGGTACAATAGAGTACTATATACGATACAAATATATAAGGATAGAGAATGCATTTTAATACAAATTTGATAAGTCATAAGCCATTAAGGTTGATATAACTGACTGGGTTTAGATATGAAACTTTCTAATCCATACCACACCTCTACATTGTCAGAGAGTTCACTGTATCCATGTACCTAAACCCAGTATGAATGGATCCTTTAACACTATAGCATGGCTGGTTCTATAGGAATATTTTCCCAGGAAATCTCCATAGTTTTGCTTTTCTGGCCTCAACTCCCCCTAAAACATCATAAAAGTTAGGGACAGATTTGCTCTAGCCATAGAAAAAATGTTCAAGCCATTTTAGATGTTCTGTGATTGCTGGAGTTGTTTCAAAGGGTTTAGATGTTGCTTTGACCCCCAATACCCAGCAGAGAAAAACTGAAATAAACATATCATATGCATTTGTTGAATGTTTGCATCAAAAGTTTTATAAAAAATTTCAACTGATAGATGATTCAATGATCATCTATCATTTACTGACTCTTTGAGGTCAGAGGTTCAAAAGAATTTTATCTTGGATTTATTACAGTGAGCCCCTAGGTTCTCAGAGTTTTAGTTATTAATCACAAGGATAATTATAAAGCTAATACTTGAACTATAAAATGTACAGTTGGAATTGGCATGTTTTCAGTAGGCATAATCTCTACATTGCTTCCTCTAACACTGTAGAATGAGATTTATTGAGTTGGAAAAAGCTATGTAAAAGTCACTGAATCATTGCTCACCTTAAAAAAATTTAATGGAAAGCAATGTGTAATCCCTTGAAGAATTATAAAGATTAGTACCACATTCTTGGATTTAAAAACAAAGGGATTGTGGTTTTAACAAATTCTAACTCATATATACTGTCTGTGAAAAAAATTAATTGTGAAAAAAGACAGTAGATTGTCATAAGCTTAACCAGGTGTTGATTTCAGTTACAGCTGATATGAAAGGTGTTCTTTCACTGCTTCAGAAAATTAGCACAATCCCCAGTACCTGATGCACAGCTGTTGTTGTATTAAATTTTGTTTTCTGTGCACCTTTACAAACGGCTTACCAGAAGCTGTCTGCCTTCCACTGGCAAGGCCAGGGAGAAATACATCTTTACTGCACCAGCACATGGGTACATCAATCCCTGATGGGTACATCAACTACCCCTGCATCATAAATTTTCTATATAGAGCACTCCTATACTTATAATAGCTTTCCTTAACAAGTTATTTCATTAGCTTATTATTTGAATGACATTTTGATGCTATACTACAGAAGAAATAACATCTTTAGATGTTTTTGTAAAATATTTGTGCACTAAAATATAGAAAGCAAGTCTAATTGAAATGCAGAAGTGGATGTCATAATAAGGTGCTGTTCAAATTATTTATAAAATGAATAAATTATTGAAATTCAGTAGCAATAATAATAATAATGTGACTAAAATGACAAATGATCTTAACTACTTCTTTTTAAAATCAACTAACATGAAATAAATTTACACATTACTAATAACTAGTATTAGAAATCCCCAAATCCCACTAATTTGTTGTATAGTTTAAAAAGAGCTAGATAGATGTACTTCCTAGTTTCTCACTATAAAAAGTAAAGCATATTTATGAAAATTAAAAATTCTAGACAACATAATTTAATCAGTATACATTGTATAAATATATCAAAGTGTGACTCAGTACCACACAAATACAAATAATTGAACAAAACAATAATGAACTTCAAAATATTTTAAGATATCTGATAAAAGTTGTTATATCAGATCCCTTTTTCCAACACTAACTGAAGAATTGTCAGCAGGATTTCTCTATATTGGAGCTTACAAATAATGTGTGTATATTTTTTGCTTTTTAACTAAATACTCAAAAAAGCCTGTAGCATGTGGAAGATACTATGAACACTGCTCTGAATTTTGCAACATTGGACTTAGTGACACCATCGTTTTGGAGATACAACAGAAATAGTTAAAGGTAACAAGACTTCTCGTTTTTATTGTCTAATTGTTGAAATCTAATATATAGCTTCACAATTTTCAAGCATAACCATAAATAACAACTCTATACTTGACGGTGGGTCCCAACCTTTTAAAAGCTTGTAGAAATTATTCAGTGTTTAATTAATTTGGAGGTAGCACCCTACCCACTGATATGAGCTGCCCCCCCCGAGTTGGTGTTATCTGGCCTAATAAGTTATAAGAATTGGACATAAGTAAAAGTATTTTATTACTTGATAGAAGAAGGTACATATATGTGATTTGGGTATTCAGTCCCAGAATCCAGGCATTTGCTACATAAAGATGTACCCTAAATATCTACTTTGTTGACTACTAATTTAAAGTAGTCTTTGTAGTGAAATATATATAACTTTTTTCTTCTATAAATAACACTTTTTCTTCCTAGAAGTTAAAAATATAAAAGGAAACTAAAGCAAGTGACATTTATTTTTTTTTACTTCTGGTAGTGTTGAGCAAACTCGCTTTTGCCATTCTTACAATTGCCAGCTGCCAACCATGTTATCTTTTTTGCAAAGGTTGTATGCACATTCCCTTACAGAACTATGGATTCTCCAAGTGTTCCACCAGATGCTCAGTATCAGCCAGCACTTATATTTGCTAACATGTTTGTTGGGAAACACATTGAGTTTTGGGGGGACATAAAAGGGAGAATTGTGAGTTCGATAACACAGTTTTCATTAAAAAAATAAATTATGTCCACCTTTATATATAAAGGCACTAATCACAGTGACAGACACATGTAAGTGTTAACTGAACTGAACAGACTTAAAACTTAGAACACACATTTTGATATTCATGTGTCCCCTGTATATATTCAGTGCTTGATGCAATTTGAAACTTAAAAGATAAATATTCATCTCTCCTATTTGATTGCCAATTTTGCATTTCTGGTTAAATATGTCCCTAAATATTTATTTCCCACTGGCAGAAAACAGTGAAAAAAATCAAAGTCAGACAACCCCCCCCCAAAAAAAAGAATTAAATAACCTCTCCTGAATATTCTGAGTTAAGTAGGGAGTCTGTAAAACCAGACTTCCCCAGACAGTCATATCCTTCAAAGTATTTATATTCACTGAGGTAATTGATATGCTGAAACAGAGATCAATGAAAATCTAAGAGCTTTTATCATAGAACAAAATATTCCATGAACAAATTTTTCAACTTTGCTTATGAGTTTTCACTGGAGGAAAGAAATGGCTATTTAAACCTGCACTAAGTGGCTTCAGCAAAAGTTTCTGTTTCAGTCTATTTTATATTAAATTCCTTAGTATCTGTCTTGTTAATTATGCCACGTACATTCTTCTCTGTAAAGGCTCACTTCTAGCCTAATCAATATCATCCAAGTTTCTTCCAAACAATGTTTCTTCCAAACATGTTTACTAATGCTTTCTTTGTACAAAGATTTTTTTTCACAAATAGTGTAAACTAGAAGGATCTTCTCAATTAAAATAAAAATTTACCCAAACCTTTTGCTTAATGTCCTTTTCCATCAATGTCCTTAAGTGATAGCTTGAAGACGTACTTCCTCCCACAGAAATCATACCTCATATGCATTAAAACACTTTTAACAAGCATAGATAGAACAAAACTGACTTAGAGGTAATTTACATGCTATCTATATTTAAAAGTATCATAACCATTTTAACCATGATTTTAATATTAAAATTACTTACACATTAATTTTCATGTTAGTAATTAATGGTATTTAATACTTTGCGCAACATTATATTTCTTCAATTAGCTCTAAAGTATGATGTTTTTCAATTAAAAGTCTAACATTCCCTTAATTTTTCATAATATTTCTTATTATTTGTGGATTTAACATTACAAATAATGAGAACCTCAAGAAAACTCACTTCCCTGTACTCCCAAGCCTGCCCCACACATGTAACCTCGTATTCCAAAAGAATAAGGAGTAATAGGAGAAGGGCGAAGAGGAGGAGGAGGAGGAAGAGGAGGAAAAGGAGGAGTAGAAAACAAGTGCAATTTGTGTAACTTATATACCCACTAGAATATGGTTAAACTCCTGGCCATAAGCACCATAAAGAAAACTGAGCTCTTCTATACCTGTACCCCTTACCGTAATCTGTAGCAGTGAATTGGAACTACTATACTTTGGCTCCCAGCAGGTCGCACATGTGCATTTGCCCAGGAGCAATCTAGATTCATGAACGTAAGAAACACACACACACACACACACACACACACACACACACACACACAGGCACGCACGCATGCACGCAAGAATATATGCACGAACCCACAGGCATGCCAGTGAATTTTAAAATCTTTTGGCTACCTAAAAGTCTGGGCCCTCCTAAGCCTTCCTTTGCCCAATTAGGGAGGTGACCAGTGGCCACCCACACAAATTTTCATATTGTTGCTCGGATTTCTCTCTTGCAGCTCCTGTATCCCATCCTTCTCCTCCAAGTCATGAAGATTCTGCTTGTTCTCCTCCCCACCACCCTGCATCCTTGCCCTTGTATATCTAAGGGTCCCTACCCATCACTTTTTGCACAGCCATTGGCCACTGGCATCTTTATAGATTGATCAAATACTAATAGGGGAAAAGTGCCTTCAGCATTTGGACATGATTGGATCAAAGCATTAGAACCAATCTACAACATAGACTTTAAGAGTATTCTTTCTTGGCTTGTTATTAGATTGTTAACTTTTATTAGGGGGATGATGTGGGATGGGGTAGGGATTGTCACATAATCCTTCTGTGTCTCTGTTTCTCAAGTATGAGTTTGCATTCAGCAATACCATATCAAAAGTTGTTTTATTGCTCCTTATAGTCTGCATGAACAAGGATCATAAAATTAAACATGGTTTCTGAAGACAGTATGGAACACAGATATCTACATGGTCTCCCTCATCAGAACATGCAAATGACCTTAGCAGAATAGACCACAAGCATCAACACAAGCTTCTGTTATGCTATTGAGCAGACGCCAGCCAAAAATCAGAGTCCTCTGCAGCAGCAGACATCAACACGGCAGTATATTGGGCATATTAATATGTAATGCCTTGTGGGCATCACAACCAAAGTACATCAACATGGATTCAGGCTGCACCATAGACTGTGGATGTCAGAATGGCCTTCAGTATTTACATGGCCCATGGACATCAACACAATCCCCAGTTTCAATAAGACTATGAACCCAGAATTGGCACTTGGCAGCAACTTGGATCATGGACATCAAGATGACCTCAGATGGCTGCACAGTCCGCTCATGTCAACATGGCTCCATTCAGAAGCTTCTATAGAACCACACATATCCACATGAACCTTGATCTTCAAGATGGCCTGTGGAAGTGGATCACAGACATCAAACTGACCTCCAGGGGCAGCAAAGAGCATAGAGATCTGTTACATGGCCCAATCTACATAAATGTTGATAGTGGTTATGAAAATGTTTCTCTGGTTTCTAGAACTTCTTTAATGCAAATTAACAATGACATACATAAAGCATGTTGCTTAGACTGCCATAGGACTTTGCCATGAATCAACAAAGGAACACACTTCCTAAATTACATTTTCCACTGCTCCTCCAAAAATCAATATCTAATTTTTATCTAATGCTAAGTTTCAGACCATTAATCCATAACTAATTCGCATGCAATAAGCTTCTTATATATTTTGTTCCATGACAGTGGCATAATTTATTCTTATAGTACAATTTAATTGCTTTCAGATTGTGAAATAGTAATTAAGGTTTAGCATATCTAGATAAAGATGTTACATTTGATTGTTTGTGTCCAGATTTTACATCTTTGTGAAATAATCAGAATACCACACACTTGAAACTACTCCCACTAATAAGCATGAGAATCCAAACAAATATTATGTGGCACAGATGGATAGTTGGTTTCTTTTTCATTTAGCATGCAATGGGCTCCATGAATTGCAGCAGCTGAGATGAGAATGGTGGATGTCCCCAATCTATGTTTCATTTAGCTTACAGAATTCCAAAAGTCTACATTGTGGAAAACACAAAAGAAGAATGTTCAGCAATGAAGCCAAGAATCCTGCTGGAGTTTCATGCTTAAATGGAAGTTTTAGCATAAATAAATTGGTACTTCTATATTTCATTCTTTTGAAAACATTAACATTAATTTAGATTTATTTTTATTACAAAATATACAGTATCCTGGACCTGGATTCCTTATGAAAATCAATGTAAGATTGATTCAAGAAATGAAAGAAATGTGTGGTATATATTTTGTTTCAGTTACTTACTACTAAAGTATATATTTCCATATACCAGTACAATTGCTTTATATTTGTTTGACACATTTTATATAAAAAATGGAAATACTAATATTTGTCTCGCCTTGTCTGAGATGGCATAATTGATTGACATAACAGAAATAAAAAAGCGTGTAACACACGAGCAGAGGATTATTACCATATAACACTTGGGGTAGTTAAGAACAAAGAAAAAGGGGGGGTTGGGAATTTAGCTCAGTGGTAGAGCACTTGCCTAGTAAGTGCAAGGCCCTGGGTTCGGTCCCCAGCTCCGGAAAAAAGAAAAATTAAAAAAAAAAAAAAAAGAACAACAACAAAAAAAGAATGGGAAGGGACACTTGAAGTAAAATCTGGAATCAATATATTTCCATTACTTAAAAATATGTAAACTTTGACATTCGTTAACTTTTTTATTGAGATTCAAACTCTTCAACTATAAATCAGTGTAAATGAAAATGGAGAAATAAGGTCATGCCTGAAAACCAAAGACATTTTATAGAAAATATTCT